>NC_092647.1:58237964-58548694 GCF_039555335.1 Amphiura filiformis | reverse complement strand
AAAACAAGCTCAGAGCATTTTCAGAAATGCCTCAAAAGACTCCCAAAGCACCTTAGCCTAAGTACCGGTATAAAAAGATTGAATTATCATTTTATTCTGGAGCTGGCCTCATCGGCACAATGTTGTTTGATGTTATCCTTCTCAGGCTCCCTTTCTGTTCAAAGTGTCCCCCTTCCTTTCTACTCTTTTCTCCATTTCCTCGTTTTGTTTTGTTTTGTTTTTTTGGGGGGGGGGAGCCGGCCCCCTGTTTCCGCACCTGGCCCCCCTAGCGCGGCGCTAGTCCGTTCCACTGCATGATGCGCCGGGGTCGAAGAACAACTACTGGGAAACTCTAGTAAGTCTGGTACAAAAGTTGAACATGGTTGTGTCTAATGTTTTTTTTTTTACCTAATATCATGAACTTGAGGCAAAACCAAAATGATAAGGCACATACCATACTGAAACCTGATCCCGCCCCCCCCCAACTCAACACAAAAGTTGATAACCATGAGAGAATACCAAATCTTTCAAAGGCCCCCTTTGCAATGATTCAATTTACCCCCCTTTTTCAGGCAAAATCGAGGACTAAATTTGACCAAAAACAACCCCTTTTTTGTGGTTTTTAATGACCAGCATTTCAAACACCCCTTTTCAATGATTAGAATTTCAAACACCCCTTATCAATGACACTAAACAATGTTAAATATTGACATAAAATTTCTAGATTTTCTCAAGTAGGCCTACCCCTTTTATCCAAATTTCGCAGACAGAGCAAATTAAATACCCCTATTTTGCTGATTTCACAATTTCGCGGTCTTTGCTTGGCCCTTTCTGCGCAATTTGGTAACTCTCATGGTTGTCAACTTTTGTGTTATAGTTGGGGGGGGGGGGGGGGTCAGTCCTTCTCCTCTCGGACCGTCGCCATTTCATTTCAACTATAAATTTTTACTGATGTTAAGACTAATTTTTACTGAATAAAATAATTAAAGAATCCTTGCTGTCCTTGTACAGGTTGTATTTATGTGTTTTCTGTCCTTTAACTCCCCCCTCCCACCGCAACTTGCTTACCGGTAGGCCCGGGCGGTAGGCCTACCAATGAATTTGTAAACGAGTTTCGTCGGCTGCTTCGCCTTTTAAAATAATTGAAGATAGCGCCCTCTCTTGACAGCCTCCACGTTGGCAAAATCCAACATGGACGCCCCCTTACCGGTAAGTACAACGTAATTAGTCTACAGAAAATGACGAATAATTGTACCTCAGGCATAAGTAATTTTAATTTGAAATGGGCTAAATTATAGACTAACTACATATGAATTATACTTTGTTAGCGTGGAAGTTGTAAATACTTCAGATTTCTCAGGAAAGACCTTGATATCGCAGTGTTTACATCCTATTAAAAGTACACGTAATGAAAACTGTCGAATTCGGCAGACTTGACCTGCACTATCTGTACTGTTTACTGTCACTTTAATAGTCAACCAATATTGTACATTTTAATATGATGAATTTTATTTTTCATCAAATTGGTAATAAAATAGTTATTGGCTAATATCATGGGTAGTGGGTACAATGATGGGTTTTTAATATAATATAGGGGCCTAATTTGTTCTATCTCAGACTCAGACTCAGGAATGTGTCTTATGGGTTACGTGAAATTTAATTGACAATACTATAGTCAATATAACAATTTCAATACAATAAGTTGAATATACTAACAGTCCATTAAGAGTCACATGCCCAATGAGACAATTCATATGTTTTTGATTTGATTAATATAATTTGAATCAAATGAACAGCCAGCCCTCGAATTAACCCACGGCACCCATAGCATTTTGCCGTGGGTGCCCAACCCCACTGCCGTAATGCCCTCAAAATACATCCTTTACCCAAGGCAGTCACTTGCCGTGCCCTCTAATGAAGTTGCGGTCGGTGCCCCAGACATGCCCCTTCATTATAAAATAATCTAGCTATACGTTTGTGTGTGTGTTTTCTTCACGTTTGAGAAATTGCCTTGGTGCCCTTCTCAAATTTTCAACACTTGCCATGATGCCCTCTTGAAATATTACAAACTGCTGTGCTGCCTTGCCTTTTCAGTGAAAATCCAAGGCAATTATCAACTTGCCCTAAAAAAGTTGCTGTGCCCCTTCAGATCCTTAATTCGAGGGCTGCAAATGAGTTTAAATCACACATGATAGATAAATCATGTCTCAATAATTTGTCTTTTTCGGAACTTGAGGGTATTTGAAAAAAAATTGTGGAAAGTTGACAAAACCATTCTCAGTAAATTTTGCAATTTTGCTTTAACTGACGGGTAAATGAAATTAGCGCTCATTGCCACTCAATGACTATACTGGAAGTAGTCCGAATAATCAGTCCCAGAACAAAATATTAATTTCTGACATGATCGTGTTCTGGGTCTGAAATGTTTCCATATGAAATCTTGATAGCAAATTGGACAAAAGAAGCACATGGTTCTACTTGACAGCTTTTTAATCCCTATTCATGTTACGTGAATCATGCTATTGTGGACCATCCTTCTGATACTTGAGTGTTTGGACAAGTGGAACGGTCTTTTGTCTACCTCTCTGTTTGTTAACAGACGAGGAGGTCAAAATTGTCATCCTCGCCGAATAGGAAAGATAGCGTATATAAATAGTACGGCACTATACTGGAAGAAGAAGAGAATATTATGTTTTTTATGGAAATAACACCTCAAGTTCTTCACATTGATAGTGTTATTCACACATGCACGACTTTCCAACTAAATTATTGTACAATGTAAGTGTATTTTTCTAATAAGTGAAATTCACTGATTGTAGAAAGTGACAAGATTTTGCATTTTAATGTTACCTGGAGTTTGATATTAGAGGTTTGGTTTTAAGGAGCGATTACCGAATAGGGTACTCTACTAAAGTTTGTTCGGCTTATATAAGGCGGAAAAAATAAAACTCATAACACTGTGTATTGCTATATAGAATGGCGTGCATGCTGTCAGGTGCAGTGCTAACGCTAGTTGTGCATTGCGTAATGAGTGACTGGCGCATGAGCGTGAGTAGGGACTTTATTGACGCGCACAGTAACTAAAGCCGAATAATTTCCACCTTATATAAGCAGAACAAACTTTAGTCTCATTACAAGACTGCCCTACCCCAACCCTATCCCTAAACTTTCTAAATGAAGACTAGACTCAAGTCTAGCAAATTGTACCCAGTTTGATTATTGTACATGTTTTAAGTTATGATGACTTCAGCCAATTGATATATTTCTTTATATTTTGCAAGCTTAAGGGATCTAAAATGAGCGTTTATTGCGTTTCGACAGTATTTTTTGTGGGACATGAGAGCACCTCAGACCTATCGAATTGCATTCTGAATACGAAGCATGTCTTTCTGATATCAAATAATTGTCATTTTTTGAAAATCGCAATATAATACAAATTTTATGACAAAGACAAATTATAAAAATTTGATATTTTTCAAATTTTTGATATATAACAGTCCTCAAAGTAAATTATATAAATCTAATGATATATTCATAAAGTGTATGTAGCTGGGAGGAAAAGCCGACGATCAATTGAAAATTTTGACTTTTCATATTGAAGATATGGATTTTTTTCCAAAAAAGACCTAATTTTTTTTTGTGTTTTGGGAAAAAATCCATATCTTCAATAATGAAAGGTCAAAATTTTCAATTGATCGTCGGCTTTTCATCCCACCTACATACACTTTAAGTATAAATCATCAGATTTGTAAAATTTACTTCGAGTACTGTTAAATATCAAAAATATCAATTTTTAATTGTTTGCCATAAAATGTGTATTACATTGCGAATTTCAAAAAATCAAAATTATTTGATATCAGAAGGACATTCTTCGTATTCAGAATACCATTCGATATGTCTGATGTGCTCTAATGTCCCACAATAAATACTGTTCAAACGTTCATACCCCAGCCCTTAATAGTTTGTCAAAACTTATCATGCTGACTTGAGGTATATTTTGCTGGAACATTCACATTTTTCTCAGCCATGGCCGTGTTCATATTGTGACATCCCCATTGTTTCAAGAGCAAAATAACCAATTTTTCTTTTGCTTTATTAACATGTTGCAATTTATCTAAGCAGGAAGCATCGCTGTACACTGTCAAAGCAGTAACAATCCTTGATAATGATGGAGAGAGACTGGTAGCTAAGGTAAGGAAAATAATTTGTCCTGACAATTTGGTTGGTTTGCAATTTGCATGGTGGTTGGTTTGAAATAAAATGCTGTGCTGGTACTTCACTATATCCATCTGAGTCTCAAATTGCTGTTTGTTTTTGGGTGGGTGCGGCGTGCCGCACCCACCCTGTATTCTCTGACTATTGACCTACTTTTTCACATGCCGCAGTGTTGAGAAAATATTCGTGCTGGTTATATCCCAAACACCCACAGAGGTGATAGTTTACTGTGAGTTTTGTAATTATTACTTGATTTTGATATGTAAGTAATACGATAAAGTCGTCATAGGCAGTAATGTGTTTGTATTTAAAAAATAACAAAAATAATTATTTAAGTAATAGAAATACTATTTGGAAATTGCAGCAAGATTTGCAGATGTTTTTATTTGAACAGTACCAGTTCACCAGTTTTGCTAGTTTTCCTAATCTTTGGGCTAAATTAATAGCATCGTGAAAACCAAACAGTCAATTAATTTATGTCAACATTTCCTTGTTTGACATCGCATGCAAACATTATCTTATTTACATAATGGTTTTGACCTCGAGTCATGAGTGGTGATTCATTGTTTAGGCCAAGTAAAATAAATAACGTGTATATCGTCCCCGCCCTCTCCGATTTTTGGAGATTTTTAAATATTTTGGTTATTTTTCCTATTTGCTTCCTTACTTTGTTTATAAAATTGTTGTGATGAAATGACATGTTTAGAAGTTCTTAGTTATCATTTATAAACACATTGCAAACACTTTCTTCAAGCTAGGGGTAGGGCTTTGGGGAAATAACAAAAATATTAGGTGCCTCCCTCTTTTTATGATGTGTTGACAAACATTTGCCATTGCAATTTTACACAGAAATGAATGGTAAAACAATAACACGATAACAAATAATAAGGACCTCCCTCACCAATTTTTGAAAAAGTCCGGACATATACATTTTTTTTTTACTTGGCCTTAATTGGCATACTCCTAAATATTTTACCATATTTTACTATGGTGGAGGGCTATTTTGTTGTGTAGTCCTACAAAGGTGGGTGACTAAAAAGTAGCCTGTTGGTACATGTTTTACCGTACAGTCCTATGGTGTGGGTTTTAATTTTTTTATTTTGTTGTCCTAATTCGATTGCTCTTAGTTCGTTATTTATATAACTTCAAACACAAACCTTCTTAGGCAGCCCTCGAATTAACCCACGGCACCCATGGCATTTTGCCGTGGGTGCCCATCCCCACTGCCGTAATGCCCTCAAAATATGTCCTTTACCCAAGGCAGGCATTCACTTGCCGTGCCCTCTACTGAAGTTGCCGTCGGTGCCCCAGCCCTGCCCCTTCATTATAAAATCATCTATCTATGTTTGTGTGTGTTTTCTTCACTTTTGAGAAATTGCCTTGGTGCCCTTCTCAAATTTTCAACAGTTGCCATGATGCCCTCTTGAAATATTACAAACTGCCGTGCTGCCTTGCCTTTTCAGTGAAAATCCAAGGCAATTATCAACTTGCCCTAAAAAAGTTGCCGTGCCCCTTCAGATCCTTAATTCGAGGGCTGTTCTTAGGGATGCACCATTAGATTCTCAGGGTGGGGTAGGAAGTTTTTCAAAAAAAAAAAAAAAAACTTCACCCACTTCATGAGCAAAAAAAACTTTCTCCACCAACTATAAAAAAATAAAAAACTTTCCCCGACCCCAACTTCCTACCCCCTCTCAGTATCAAATGGTGCGTCCCTTAGTTTAATTCTTTCAATCAAAATTTCACTCCTCTGCTAATGATGACAAGTGATAATCGAAGTAATACTGCATTAGGCCAAATACAAAAATAAACATGTTTCACGTCCCCTCCCTCCTTTTTGGAGGTTTCTTCAATTATATTTTTATATTTTGCAATTCAGTTAGGCCCTATAACTTTTTAAAAATTATGTCTAGGGAGTTGAGATGCTTTTTATAGCCTTCTCAATATACAAGAAACAATTTGGAAGGTTTCGAGATCATTAGAGGGGCCTACCCTCAGAACAACAAATAAAAAGAGGCCTCCTCCTTTTTGCAGGCATTATTGTGCACGCTAAAATAGCTCTAAATATGGGTATTTACATCGATTCTGCGATACAAAATAAAAAGGCCCCTCCTACTCCTTTTTTTCAAAAAACCTGGACGTAAAACATGTTTTTTATTTTACTTGAACTTATCAATATGGAACTACACCTTTATCTTGACAATTCATTTGCTCGCCCTATTCCTTTTAAAGGAATTTTTATTTATTGTGAACTTGACTTACTCATTCTTTCATTTCTCTTGACAATTTTTCATTTGCCCACCCTATTCCTTTTAAAGGAATTTGTATTATCTTAAATTCTTAATCCATGAGAAAAGTTATGTGAATTTAATGAGGAGTTTGTTTTAGCTCATATCAGCTGCTTACCTCAATTAACTGCCCCCTTTTCTCAATGGTGTCCATCAGGGGCGTCGCTAGACCAATATGATTCGGGGGTGTACAGCATGTTTTGCCGATGGAAATATTTTCTGAATTGTAGACCCAAATTTTTTTAGCCAGGACGGCGCCGAGAATCTATAAAGGGGGGGGGTAGGAGTTAAAAAATTTTGACTCAATTTTTTAATCAGTACCTACACATTAACAATAGGTCTATTACGTAACAACAGCACAATTTCGTACCACAGCAACCTTTTATATGACTCTGGATCCCGACAATCACACCTACCTTTGACAACATTTGCCAACAATCACATGGTTTTGACGACAACAGAAAATTTTTGCAGACAAAATTGTGTAGGGGGGGGGGGGTGTCACACCCCATACACCCCTCTAGCGACAGCCCTGGTGTCCATAATGGTCTAATAGTAGTTATACTAGTTTGTTTGGTTTATAATTGGCTTATGTTGGTTTATAATCTCCCGCCCACGGTACATCTGTGGTTCCGTCAATAGAGGGCCAAATACAGTAAACGCTTCTCAGATTGGTGGATAGGTTAAAGGATACACTAACAACAATGTCATAAGTCAAACTTTCAAAATGCTCCAAATTGAATAAGTATAGTACCAAATTAATTGTTTTTACAAGTGATTATAATGAATACAAAAAATGTATAATTTGCTGTATGAGAAGCCATCTTAGGCCAAAAAAAAAAAATTGTTGTGTTGCCCTCAAGTGGAAAAATTGGAAAGTTGGGTCGGGCGGTCGGATTTCTTTTTTTTTTTTTTTTTTTTTTTTTTTTTAACCTTCAGATTTTAACAAATCCTCAAATATTAAATAATGCTTCTTCAATTAGGGACATTTGTCAATTTTGACTTCTGGATACCTGTTAGACATCAATTAAAGACTAGTCTTTCAATATAATATTAATTTTAAGTGAAAAACATTGATTTTTTGAACAAATCTGTAAAAATCATCATTCCAAAAAAAAACAAAAAAAAAATTGCGACCCTGATTTTTCAGGATTTAGGACCGGACGGTTGAGGGCAACACAACAATTTTTTTTTTTGGCCTTATTGTAGAATCACAGGCCCAAGTTCTACAATCCTATAGAGTATATGTAACCTTGACAGTTCATAGGTCATAACATTAAATCTAGACTCTGTAGATATAGCAAATTACACATATTTTGCTTTCTTTTGTCAAGATGGAGAATTTGAGATTATTCTATGTGCAATTGATGCATTTTGTCCCTGTACAATTTTGATTTTACCCTTTGACCTATTTTGATCTGCACCTCATTAATTAGGCATCCTAGAGATATATGACAATTGACTTTTTTATTCCGCGGGATAAGAGGAAGAACTTGTGATGTTTCATAATTTGATTAAAACATTTTAAAGTTTTGATCCCCTTGTTCAATTCAATTCAATTCAATTCAATTTTATTAAAAATAACATCGTGGCCCACCGGCCAAATTGCTGCCATTTTTTACAATATTAAAACATCAAAAAATTGCAACCAAATTATTACACATAAATGATTAAAATAGCATTAATTAAGAAAAGAGATAAAATATTGCACAATATAATAAATATCAAAATTGCAAAATAATCCTCAATCACCTACCCTACTTACACACTTCACACACAGGCACTAACATCGAACTCACATAGCACGCCATTCACAAACTTGCTAGCACTTACACATAACTCCATACAGCCACCACAAACAAAATATTGATTCCCAAGCTCATTTGCATTCTCTCACTTACCATGTACACCTAACATCACTCAAGTCACAATGTCACGGTCAATACCCTTACTCACACATGTCTTACATACACTTTTCAATCCCAACCAAAGCCCCAATACATGTATTATTGCACATCAAACATCAACAAAAGCATATAATATTACATTACAACACAATGTGAGTCACTAGTTACATTTACCTTGATTGTTCAAAAGATTGATAAAATAGGGCACTGGGCTGTTACTAAAACGAGAAGTTCTGATTTTAAATTGGGATACAGAATTTGCATTACGGAGGTTCCTGCCATGAGATTGAATACGGGTTGGCGGCAGCAGGTGTTTACATCTGATATTATCTGAGAGACCAATGGCAAATTTCAAACACTGATTTGTTCTCCTAGTATCAAGGGATTCAAGGTTACATGATAACAAAGCATCATTATAGGTGGTGTACTCAGGGCCTAAAATGGTTTTACATGCCCTTCTTTGAATTCTTTCTAATTCATTTCTTTGTTTAACAGTAATACCTGAATGCCAGACTGCAGCGGAATATTCTAGGACAGGTCTGAGATAACTCTTGAGAACTACAGTGAGCTCCTTTTGTCAAAGCCAAATTTTTTTAAAGAACGGAGCATAAAAAGTCTCCTATTGGCTGCCACAAGCATATTATTGATCTGGGCATCCCATTTAAGGTCATTTTGCACCCATAAACCAAGAATTTTAGCTTTATTAACAACAGAAAGGGGTTCATTGCCAATAGTGAGCTCAGAGAAAAAAGGTTCAGATTTGCCAAAATTAATCTGAAGAGCCTGACATTTTGAAGGATTGAGTTTCAAACCATTAGTCTCAGACCAATCCGCAAATTTGGTTAGGTCATCCTGTAAGCCACCTTTTTGCTTTACATTACGGTTTTCTGCAAAAGTCATATCGTCGACATACTTCCAATACTCAGTTTTTGCATCAGATGCGGCATCATTAATTAAAATCTGAAAACCCAGCGGGCCCAGTTTTGTACCCTGAGGTACCCCGCCATTTACAAAAACATATTCAGAGAGGGTATCATTTAACTTAACACATTGTTGCCTGTTGTGTAAAAAATCACAAATCCAGGGTATGATGGATCTCCGCACACCAATGTTGATCATCTTCTCAATGAGGAGGGTATGGTTGATCAGGTCAAAAGCCTTGGAAAAATCTGTTAGCACTACCGTACCCACGTGTTGTGATTTTTCAGCACCCAGGTTAAGGAAATGAATGAGATTGAGTAAATAGTGACTAGTGGAAACCCCTGGGACGTTGCCAAATTGACGGACATCTATCAAACATTCAATATCATCTAAAATCCATTTGGTGATAAAGCCTTCTGCGACTTTAGAGAAGATGGATGTTAAAGACACAGGTCTTAACTTGTCAATGCTAGGGGATTTGTTTTTGGAATTGGAACAACAATAGCTTTTTTCCACTGACTGGGCACTATTCCCTCTCTAAAGGAACTATTGAAAATGTCTGTGAGTGGGATGCTAAGTTCATAAGCAAACTCTTTGACTAGCTGGGGTTTTATACCATCTGGACCTCCAGCTTTTGAAGGGTTAACCTTTTGAAGTTCAGAGTAAACCTCCCAGGGATATAATTGACAGATTTCTGTTTTAGCAGGTAAAAAAGCCGTGAGCTTTTTCCTATCAAGTGGCTCAATGTGAGCTGACACATTGGCAAACAAGTTATTAACAGCGTTTGCTTTACCTGCACAGTCATCCTCTTTTATGCCTGGGATATTTAATCTGAGTTCAGATTTTGTGTTGTTTGTAATTACTCTAATCTGCTGATGCCACTTACGAGGGTTGGTATCCTGAAGAACTCTAATTCTATCAGCATGATAAGATTTTTTTGCTTTAATTACCTCTCTTTTAACAGCATTGCGTAATCTCGCCACTCATGCACATCAGATTCAAAAGCTTTTGACGAGCTATGATGAGATTTTTAATATGAGTAGTAATCCAGGGTTTATCATTACAATGAACCTTTTTCCTTTTGATTGGGAAACACACATTAGTGACAGATTCAAGCATGGAGTAAAATAAATCAACCTTGTTCTGTGTACCAATACAATTCAAAACATCATGCCAGTCCTGATTTTGTAACCAACTACCAAGGACTTCAATTCCAGAATCTGTAATTGGACGACCAACATAATATTTAGCACTGTTCTTAGTTCTTACATTTACAATTGGTTTCCACAAAACACAGCTGTGGTCACTAAAACCTAGAGGTGAAATAGGTTGAGGTTTATTATAATACTCTTGTAATTTACTGTTTGTGATGATAAAGTCAAGCGTTGCTTTCCCCCGCGTAGGAAAGTCAATTAATTGAAACAGGTCATTACCTCTTGTAATAGGCGCGATATTCATACGATTAAAATCACCTGTTATAACAATCCCTATTTCCGGGTATTTAGAACGCAAGAAATCAACACTTTGTAATAAATGTTCAGCTAAAAGTTCCTGATACGGCGAGTCTGTAACTATATAAACGGCGCAAACTGCCAAAGCTGACACACCACGCGGAAGTCTGTTCGGACGAACTTTCACCCACCTGCATTCGAGTTGATCAGGAACAATGATGTCTGTAATGGGAGATGATGGAATGTCCTCCTTTACGTAAATTGCTACACCTCCCCCGCGCTGATGTTCACGGTGTTTTGAGAACATTGTGTAACCACCAAAGTTCAACTGATGTTCGGGGATGTTGTTAGAAAACCAAGATTCAGTTATCACAGCTATATCCACCTGATTTTGATCGAAAATTACAGCAGTTTCATCAAATTTATTGCCGCGACTGGGCATTGGTCAAAAATTGTGGGCAAACTGTGTCGTGAGGACTTGCTATTGGTAACTGTTCTGTTTTGTTCTCTGCTGGCATGGCTATCGATCAAAGGGATACTGATTAAGGTTCTAGGACGAAAGTCAACAGATGGTTGTACGTACTCATGGTAATCAGAAACTGATTGTGAAACAAGTTCAGGGTCAGATGTATGACCTTTGTGACCCATAGGATTCTGAATCTACATATCCCTGGTTAATACTTAAAAATTAAACAAACATTTAAATACCTACAATATATTCTTTATAAAAATCACACACTATGGCTTTTAATATTTTAACCCAATTTTATGCTAGGGGTCCACCATCAGGGGTGCTTTTAATGATAAGTTCAAAAACTTACAACCTTGGCGCATTAATTGGGGAAGGCACTAATTAGGTCAAATATGATACTGGTAGTCAACTACTTAGTGTAATACAACTCTTGCAAATTATGAATTTCCTTCACAACTAAAATATACTGTAACCTGTAAAAACATTTATGAGATACAACAGAGTGGTGTGGGCAAGGGGACGGTCAATTATGGTGCCCACTTTTGTCAGTCAGTCGGTGGAAATGCACCCAGTTTGGTGAAATGCACCTAGTCTGGGGGAAATTTATTGGGCTACCATGCATCGTATAATTGTTGGGTTGCTCTTTGGATGTGATGTTGTAATGCAATAGAAAATCAGTTCAAATTAGTAAAATAAAAATGGATTCTTGAGCACCTTGGGAACAGATTTGGAGTCAACCATTCATTATTTTAGTCGGGAAGAAATATTTCCATTTGAACAGTCGGGGGGAAATTGAGAACTGCAGATGGATTGCTCCCCCACACTTTTGAAACCTGCACGTCAGTGATAGAAATATTAGATTATGGCTGGAAGGTTAGCTAGAATCACTTCTTGAAGCCTATGGCCACTATCTTAATGTCCCAACCAATTGTATCTTGAAGTCATGTTTGAGTCATACCTGTAGATGATTCACATACATGCAAAAGATGCTGTACGTTTCCTATGCACGCTATTACATGTCATCATTGCAGGATGGAAACATTGACTTAAATTCAAATATCAACATCCAAAATGGAAGAGATTTGTTTGTAGAAGTTGAAGAAGTAGGTTCATTTCACTTTACCTAATTCTCTTGGGGGTTAGTGGAAATAAAATCAAATTTGATGTTTCACCTTGCTCAGGTGTATTTTATGCAGTCAATTAGCATGATGGACATGTTAAGAGTGGCGTAGCATCATAGGGGCATTGGGGGGGGGCACATGCCTCTCCAATCGATTTGAAAATTTAGAAAATCCCAAAGTAAAATTGCCAAAAAATGACCCCCATCAGGCCCAGTGCCTCCATAATTATGGTCAGTGCCCCTATCAGGATGACTCATGCTGTGCCACTGCATGCTATATTTGAAACTGAAATTAATTCATCATCAAAGGTTAATAATCAAGAAAGGTAAATTAATTAGCAAAATGATAGATCCAGTTGGTTGTAAATGATTGGTTGATGCATTCATGTGTCAAGCGTCATCGCTCTGAAGTTAGATTTCTTCAACTTGCAAAAGCGACATCGTTTTTGCCTCAGTGATTGTATCGATTGATCGTCTTGACGCTCTGAAAACGGAAGTAAACACTTAGCATGCGTAAGAATCGCTTTTCTGCAAAAGCGATTGAGTATAAGTTCAGTTTTAGGCATCGTGTAAAAGTGTTTTCACCCGTCAGTGTCATTTGTTTTGTTAACTAGCTTTTGAATTTGACACTGTGTACCAAAACAGGTAGTTGAGCATTAGAAACATTTCATTAGCTGCAATGTGTTGCATGTGATAAAGTTCCAATCCATCATCAAACAAAGTGTACGGAGGAGGAAATGTTTGACATGGTTGTGTGAACAACCCTTGAGCAACTATATAGCTGAGTACATTTTTGATAAAAGTTTAATGGAAAACTGCACATTGCTGTGAAATCTTTGAAGCACTGATGGTAGAGAAGAACTGATCAGATCATTCATTTAAAAAATCAGAAACGGGGAAAGTCCTTCATTTGCCAATCAATGAACAGATTAATAATTTTTATGTGAAATCAGTAGGCTTCAAAATTCACAATTCATATTTGACCAGAAAAGTTGAAAATTCATGACAGAAATTAGCTAACATGTCAGGAATTTGAAATTCAGAAACTATGCTCTATGTAATACATACTAGCATACAGGCAGGACTATGGTAGGCCAATAATGGACACTTAAGAAAAAATTATTTGACAAATTTCTTAAAAAGCTTCAAATTGTTCTCACTGGTTACTTCAGGGAGCAGTTAGCCAAATAATTTTGTATTAAATATCTCAGAATATGGCTTTAAATTAAAAATGATGAAAGGCAGCAGCAACCATCCATTTTGGTGTTTTGATAAATGCAGGTGTAATGGCCGCCAACCATGGGTGGTCAGACGTGATGAACGCAGGTGTCATGGCAGCCAACCATGGGTGGTTAGACACGATGAATGCAGATTTCCAGCTAAAGGGACTATAAAGATAGGTGCCATCAATGTCACAGTAACCAAATTCTTCTGCTACCGAAGAAGTGACTAAGATCTTGCCGGTTTTCTGCATGATTTTGGGATCTGAAAATACAGCAACATGAAAGATCGATGTGTTGTAGTCAAGTTAGCACAATCAGTAAGGTGTTAGATTCTGGTGCAAATAGGTGCATTGGTGTTTGGCAATGTGAATTCAAACCCTGGTGCAGTCACTATTTGTTCTTGTGGAATAATTCAGCTAACGAGGACAAGGGACTAATTGCTTATTATCTCGGCTACCCTAGATAGAGAGTGATCTGATAGGTTATGGTGAGTGATGAATCACTCACTATGAATCAACTTTGCGTGAGCGATGGAGAGTGAGAGCGATAACTCCCTCACATAAAATCACTGAATCGCTGACCTCGGTTTTGAATACATACCTGTTGCTAAGTGCACAATAGCCTTCCCTGCATATTCTAACGTCTCCCCATGCTTAAACATAGCTTGAGCTGCATCCTGGAAGATCAAACAAGGGTCAAGACTTACGAATTACTGTCACCACCAACCTAAAGATTACAATTAGGGCTAGGTTTAAGGGTTAGGAAGGATTAGGGTCAGGAGTAGGGTTTAGGATTAATCAACTTGGATTAGGGGTGAGGGTTATGTTTGGGGGTATTCATAACATGCAATGACCATTTTCGCGAGCACAGCCGATTCCTAGTAACATTTAGAAATAGTTGGCGTAAGTTTGAAATGGATAGATGATAACATACCCCTCTAACTATACCATGATGATTAGGATCTTCTTGCATCATGTGGTTGATAAGCTCAGTCTTGACAGCACCAGGCCACAGTGATATGAATGCTATGTTGTGTTTCTTGAGGTCTATGGCACATTCAGCGGCCATTCGATCGCACTGTATGTTGAAAAGAATGTGTATCAATGTTTTTAGTAGGAGTTGATTGGTTGTTGGGATTATTTATTTATTTATTTCCCACAATCCACAGCTGGTATTTATGCATTCTAAATTCCCATTTTATAATTTTAAGAAGTGCTTCCACCCAAAATAAATAACTGACTATATAACTGTCCAGGCACTAATTAGGTTGAATAGACAATATCATTTTGTGCAAGTGGTATGGACAATTTGCTAATGGATGTGTTAGAACTTCAGCAATTCAGAAACTTACTCCAGACTTGCCTACACAATAGGCTGCTGTAGCAAAGCGACTTAAGCCTCCAAAGGACGAGACGTTGACAATAAGTCCTTGTTTAGCCGGTACCATAAGTTGTGCTGCATATACAGATGTGAGATAGTGACCTCTATGTTAACAAAAAGACAACAGAAAAAACATAAATAATCCGATAATGATAATTTTAGGATTTTAAACTTTTGAGCTCAACACTAAATTGATGTCTACCAACACAGGTGAACTTTCAGCTTTTCAGCAATCAAGAAACTTGCCCTAATTTTGCTTACACTTATGTAGGATGCTATGACAAAGTGAGATGCTGGTGGATTCTGAGCAAAATTTTCTTGGATTTGGGGACAATTTTGGGTGATCATGGGCCAATGTTGGTGATTCGTGTGAATGTTTTGGGTTTTGGGTGGATTTTGAGGGGATTTGTTTTTGAGTGCTCCCTTGCCCCCTTGCCAGAAAAGAGGTACTGTTTTGCTAATTATGATATTAAATTATTACCTTAATCCTACATTGTTGACTGTGTCCCACATTCCTATGTCCTCTTCCCAGAATTTTAGATTGTCTCTCATACTGTCTGAAATGGCCTGTAATTAAGAAAGGTGTGCACACAAAGTAAGAAGCCATTTGTTCAAAGATAGACCCCAGGGCATATTATTAAAAAGGCCCCTATATTTGTGTTTTTTCCCCTGTGACAAAAGCTGTGTTAATCGCTTTCCATCTTATTTCTTGGTTCTCTGCTGTAATTTTTTGCTCAAAGGAATATAGCATTGTTCTGGGTTTTGCTCTTGTTGGGGAGCTGATCCTGGCTGCGAAGGTCTATTGTGGAATGTCTAGGGTGTGCACTCCAAAGCGGCAAAGTCCCTGAATTTTTTAATGGTTATAGAAATGATATGGGGTTGTAGTGGTCAGCGACAACCTGTAAAGTGTGCTGAGGCTTATGGATCAACATCTAGGTGTTGTGCCTTTGCGTTATGCAGTATCAATCACAAAAAACACAAACGTGTCCATACCTTTACAGCACTGTATGCATTGTTGACTACAATATCTAGGCGGCCATTTTGTTCATCTTTGACCTTGTCAAAGAGCTGTTTGATTTCTTCAATGTTTCCATGGTCACACTTAACAGGGATGCATTTACCTCCACGACTCTGGACCTGTAGATGTGGAACAGACATAGATATTATTCAAAGAGTAAAACATTTGCTAAAATGAGGGAAATATACACTAAGCCAAAAAAGAAACTTATAATATTTCACAAGGTCGTATCTTAAAATCCTGTCCATCAAACTTAACCAAAATTACACACAGGAATGCCTCAATACTCTACTCTAAACACATATCAGTAACCAAGCAGTTGTCCAACTGACACAATAGCAAAATGCACTGATATGGAACAGCTTCCTGGACCACATTCACAGCCCTATTGGCACCCAGGAAACGAAATCTGTGAGAATGGCATCTTGAATCACAGGTCACAAACCTACCAACAGATACAAACTTACCAGGATCATCATGTCACATGTCCAAACAAATAATGAAGTAACGGGTATGTCCACCGTGCGCTTGCACGCATGCTGTACACCTGCTTCTCATGCTTCCAACCAAGTTCCTGATGATATCCTGGGGAATATTGCCCCATGCTTCCCGTTACTAAAGGACTTCATTTTGTTTGGACATGTGACATGATGATCCTGGTCAGTTTGTTTTGACTCTCTTTAATGTTTTTAACTTTAATGTCGTTAAAATTGTTGGCTGTGACCTGTGATTCAAGATGCCGTTCTCAAAGATTTCTTTGGTGCCAATAGGGCTGTGAATGTGGTGCAGGAAGTTGTTCCATATCAGTGCATTTTGCGGTTGTGTCAGTTGGCCAACTGATTGGTTACTGACATAGAGTAGAGTAGAGTATTGAGGCAATCCTGTGTGTAATTTTAGTTAATTTTGATGGACAGGATTTTAAGATATGACCTTGTGAAATATTATAAGTTTCTTTTTTGGCTTAGTGTATATTATATTTATAGGAGATAGGATCTTCAAGCAGAATTGTATGTTTGGTGGTAACTTTGATCAAAATATGGATAGAGCCTATTTATTTGCTTACCTCTTCAGCAGTTTCTTGCAAACTTCCACCAACTCCCTCTCCCTTTGGGCTCAATGTCCTACCTTGAAAATAAATCAACATTCATTGTTACATACTGTACTTGACTATAATAAGTACCACAAGCATTTAATTAAGTTATCTGAAGGGTGTGTTTGATAATTATCATATTTCATAAGTCAAAAGAGGACCTTTTTTTTTAATACAAAACAATGTTATAGTTCAAGAAGATAGAAACAATACCCACAGAATCCAGGAAGAGGGAGGGCAGTTGTATTTCAAGTTTTATATCATCCACCCCTGGGCATACACCTACAAGGACTTTCATAAAGTTCCCAAAGCAAATCAAGAGGGCATCCAATGGAGCAATCTGCAACTTTTGAATTTGCATCTTCCTTGCATGGGATTTTGGATCACTGTGTCTTAATTTCAGGACCAATTTCAATGAACGAGGTCTTAAACCCGAGCTAAAAGATGCAACTATTGGGTGCTGGTTCTAATTATATATCTGTCTTTTTTGTTCAGTATATAGGGGTGAAAAAAAACCCTGGAACCTCAATTCTGTGTCTATTTCAAGAACTAGGCCTACTACTGCTTTCAGAGAATGGCCTAAGGCTTTGTTTACCGTATACATGTAGACAACATAAACAGGGAAGTGAGATTTGATTGGCTAATTCAATCATAACAACAGGTTAATTTTGCATCAAAGCTGCGTTCGACACTCATGAAGGATCACATTGGGAACACCAAGCCCTGCCTATGTCGCTCATTAATAGGGCATGGGCATTGATCAGAACTATACCTGATCTCATGTACCAATACCTTGTGTATTGGTACATGATTCGGCGGGTATACTTCAGCAATAGCGAATAAGTGGTCGTTTTTACTCTTTTCAAAACGTCACATGTACACCAAATACAGCCCCGAAATGGTCTACTTTTAGCGTGCCTTAACTCCGAAACAGTTTAGTCAAAGTTAAAAATGCGATCCCCAACCCTTTGCTTACCTTGGACGAATTTGCAGTATTTTCCGCTAGCTCCGTGTTGAAAAATGTCCGGTACTTGCCCGGTACAAACATAGAAATGGCCACATTTGCTTCAGTCCTGGTATGAATATTTCTTCCGTAATCCAATGGTTCCAACGTGGGCATCACGATGATAGTCTCCTACACAACCAGATTGTGTCGGCCTGACGCTCGTCAATTCTAAAAGTGAGGACAGCGTGAGCTCTTACCTGCGTAAAAGTCTGTTCGACAAAGGCAATAAGGATGATTGACAGCGCCGTTCATTGGGCGGAGCCATTATATTACGTCATGACAACAGGTTGCGCTGTTCTCTGACCTTGACTGTTCGTCACGTAGACATACCGTGACCTGGGTACACGTACAAAGCTGGGGGGATGCGACTTTGGCCGCCATTTTGACACGCTGTATCTACTCTTCAGAAAAATTACTTTTGGTGACGTTTTATATCAAACAATTTTCGATAACGGATTTCTACTAGGATTTCAATTTTTATTAATGAAGGTGCATGTAGTTTTGAGGAATAACACGGATGTTTCGAGTTTTATTTCAACTGGTGGTGTAGGAAGGTGAGTGAATTTGTGAATGAGGCCGGGGATTGAGGTTTCGTTGTTTCAACGATCCGATAGTAGGATACGAAACGTAGGCTAAAAATGTCTAATGACGCCATGTTTACATGAAAACATTAGCTGTTGCGAGGTCAGTGTCGTTGAATTCGTTACCTAAATTCCTTTCAGGATATTCTGATTTCACTTATTTATGATGTGTACGAAAATTCACCATATAAACTCAAAAGTTACTTACCAGTTATATACACAGTAGCTCCAGCTTCCCCAAGCTGTAATGCAATGCCCTTTCCAATGCCACGAGAAGCACCAGTTACTATGCAAACTTTGCCTGCTAGTCGTCCAGACATATTTGAAACCGGTATTATTTATTTTTGTTACTAGCTATAATTTACTCAAGTGCGATTGTATGATTTTCTGATACATTCTCTAATTTGGTGCCCTTTTGAGCTCTTAGAAAATCACCTATTAAAATCAGTGTTTGTTTTCCGGTAAGAAGGGCAGTGCTAGAAGTCAAGGGTTACTGATATTACCGATGACCATCATGATACAACTCCGGTATCACATATCTTTGGACTGCAGTGTTGGTCAATTCCGTGCAAAATACATGTTAATGTCCACACAAAGTTAATGGGTCTGTAGTACTGTACATACAAAATCTTATCTTTTACTTCAGAAGAGTGGAAAAAGGTTGAGTGAACTCTCCATCACTGTAATATACAGGGTCGGATCCAGGAATTTTTGATAAAGGGGGCGCCTTTTGGTCGACGACGAAAAAAATGTGTTAAAGGGGGTTACCTCCTCGAAAACTCAACGGTTTTGGCCCATTGTTTGCTGTTCATGGCGAATTTGTTCCTTTTTTTAAATTTCTTACAATTTTTGTATTTTTAAGTTACCGGCGCCCTTTGCTAGTCAAAAAATAGAGGGGGCGCGCGCCGGCTGCGCCCCCCTAAATCCGCCCCTGATATAGGTCAGTTCCACATGTTGAACAGAGCAGAAAAGGCTTGAAAAATCCTGTTTATGCACCCTAAATGTTGATCAATTGGTTGTTTTCACCCGCTCCACAGGAAGTTAGCAAACAATATTATTTCCATTCCACAAGCAGTGACATTACTGATTACCAATAAACAAGAAAACATATAAAGTCCAAACAAACATTGTTTTCTTACATTCACATAATAAATTCTCTGACCCTGTTTGTTTGTCTGTCCGGCTATGGGTGACATGCTCTTCTGATAGTTTTGTTAGTGATTGGTGATTTTACGTGTTGTGGTAAAACAAAAATCACCAGCAATTGATGGATTGAATATATATTTTAATGGTCAATGGTCATGCATGATTGGTGCTTTAAAATTCCCCCTGAAAAGGTCTATTATAGTGTAATGAGAATTGAGAAAAGAAAGCGAGAAACATATGAATGTTGAAATGAATAAGTGTGCGTGCTGCACTATAAAATGAAAATTGATAAAGAAAGTGTGTAGAATGTAAGTACATGAATATTAAAATGAATGATGAATGTAGGTGCAGTGGGGGAACATATTACATTATTTAAAGGTTTTTTTTGCATTTTGTGAAGAAATGAGAAAAAAGTGGTATGCAAAATGAAGGGGCAAATCTTCTTGTTCTATTGGTGGCATCGGTATCAATGTAAGCACATGCTTTTAGGTAGAAGCCAAAAGTGGTACATCACTCATGTACCACTTTTTGGCTTCTATCTTTAAAAGCTTAATGTAATGGGTGTAGTTAAAAAAGTTAAATCCTTCCCAAGCCTTTTGGCCCATTGGGCGGCACCTATCTCCGTTTCATAACCCTAGGCCACATGTCTGCAAGCAGAAAAGCTACAGCAGGGGGTTAGTCCACTGGTAGCCATGTGTTTAACTTTCCCTACTCCATTCTTTCAATGCCGAACGCCTGGCAAGAAGGCAGTAGGTACCATTTTTAAAGCCTTTGGTATGGCCCGGCCGGGATTCGAACCCGCGACCTCTCGATCGTGAGGCGGACGCTCTAACCACTAGGCCACCATACCGGTCACCCCCTTAAATTTGGTTTCATTTTATTATAACCTGTTCTGTAAAAGGGGGAAAAAGCATATAATTAGGGAAACTTAGCTTAATTACTAGATGAAACCATGAGCGTTTGCTCAAGAAATGCTCGCATAAGGGTTTTTCAAAAGCATTTAACTGATGTAATAATGAATAACACACGATGTAGGTAAAGAAAGAGCAGCAAAATGTTTGATATGTTTAGTTTTCCTCTGACATAGCTAGGTCCATAGGGACTTAGGACAACTTGGTAGGGAAGCTTAAATTACTTGATAAAACCTACTCGGTTTGTAATCACAGGATACAAGACCAACATATGTCACCTTACGTTACACTCATCGCAGCAAATAGATGATTTCAAGTGACTTGGATCAACATTACCATTTCACTGCCATGGAGCCCAGTGGTGTAGCATCACAGGGGAGAGGGGGCACATTCCCCCCATAGATTTGAAAATTTATAAAATCCCATAGGAAAATTGCTGAAAAATGGCTTGTCTCCCCCCCACCCCCATCAGGTTTGGTGCCCCCAATCATGGTCAGTGCCCCCCCCCCCCAATAGGATGACTCACGCTATGCCACTAAAGGAAGTGGAGACACCTAAATAATACATTAACAGTTTCACTTTATGACGGAGCATCAAGACAAATGCGTAGGGCAGCAAGGCAATTGATGGTTTGAATAATTTGTGTCCTATAGCTCTTTGAAGACACAAAAGCCTATTAAAACGGACAAAATTATCAAGTAAAAAAGCTGCCATTCTCAGCAACTTGCAAAAGTAGCCAATTCAGTGAGATATGATCTAATAGATTAGTGCTTCTTTGTATCTCTCAAATTATTGATATGCGACTTCATCTTTCATATTTGGTTGGATTTTCATTGGTGATGCTACGCGGGTTAAAAAAATGAACTACATTGTATTTATTTGTATAAATCTCAGATGGACATAGAGAAGTTTTGTGCAGCAGTTTTACTTTTCATTATTTACTTATTGTGTTTTTTTTATCTGTTTAAACTATTAACATAGATTTTAAACTGCAGTGTTTTGCTTCACTTTTGTCTTGCTTCACTTTTGTCAATTGTAATTTTATGTAGGCCTACTGTATTCTATTTCTTAGTTAAGTAAAATGTCTTTAAACATTTTGGCTGTCTCCAGTAATGATACAGAATATGCACATCAATGCTGTTAAATGGATGAAAGTGTTAATTGACTATTAGCATTTAGATGTCAGTTTCTACAAAATTGAGAAATTT
The DNA here is from genome assembly GCF_039555335.1 of Amphiura filiformis. Classification (NCBI taxonomy): domain Eukaryota; kingdom Metazoa; phylum Echinodermata; class Ophiuroidea; order Amphilepidida; family Amphiuridae; genus Amphiura; species Amphiura filiformis. Next base: position 58,526,781 of record NC_092647.1, on the reverse strand, counting down.
CTTTTTTTGTCATTATTAATATAGATCAGGAATGTAAATCTGTTTTGGAAAGCACTGATTATTGTTGATAATGCTTAAATCCTTAAAATTTGAATTTGATCTAATTATATGTTCTTTTTTTTTTTTTTTTTATTGCATCTTCTTTTGATGATTTTAGTATTTTGATGACACATATCCTACCAACAAAGAACAGAGGGAGTTTGAGAAGAATCTCTTCTCCAAAACACACAGAGCAAATGGTAAGTCAAGATTTAACCTCATTTATTTTACATAGTTCAGTGACCTGCATACTGGTGTATGGATGAACATGTGACCTCTCTGCTTTGTGGTATGAGGTTTGTTATGATGTGGACATGGACTGAATTCATGCAGGCAGATCAATGTGTATTTAAAACAGAAGACAAGTTGTGCAACTTCACCTCCAACTTCAATAAGTAAGTGAAGAATTAAGCTCAACTGCATAGCCTAGTCCAGTAACATGCATACTGATGTATGGATGAACATTTACCCTCTCTGTTTGGCGGAACGAGGTTTATTGGACTGAATTCATGCATTCAGCGTTGGTATGGTACGGGAAATTATCGTGCGCTCAGTGTCATACTGGGTGAAGCCGAAGAATTTATCATACCACTAAGTTATTCTAAATATTGAAATAATTATATTTTTAAACATTTTAATTGTTGAAAAATACGCAAAACATTGCAAAAGTTAGATGACTGCTCCGCGTATTATGTATCGTGTGCATTTTATACGCCCGTTATACGCGAATTGCCTTTATAGGCGTATCTTGCCATATATGTGTATCGTGCCTATGCATTTCGCTCTAACTGACTAGATATAAAGCGTATTATTATACGTACTCACTGACTGGATACGAAAATATATCCGGTCAGCTGTGTTCTTTGATGTTTTCTTTAGTGGTATGATAATAAGTTGTATTAAAAGTAGATTAGTTTGAACATCCAACTTCCAATACAGTGCAATTGGTAGGTGAAGAAATAACCTCCTGTGCATGTTGTTGTATTGGCTGGTTTATGTTTTAAAAGTTGGTGCATCTCTAAATGTGACCTTTTCAAGGTATCAAACATGATTGTGGCAATTTTAAACATTGGAATCATTTATCAAAAGATATATTGTTGATGGGTAGGTAAAACCGCCTATGTACATTTTCACTGTTAGGCCTACTCATTTGGCAAAACAAAGAACAGTACAAAATGTCAAATTTGAAGGTAATTTCATTTTGCAGAGGACTTCAAACTAATAAAAAACAACATCTTGGTAATTTTCATGTCCCTTGCATAATGACAATACTTTCAAATGAATAACATTGAAAATGTACATAGGAGGGTTTCCTGCCAAGGAACGATATATATTTTACAAACGAGTGATCAAGTAAAAATGAAGCTTGATATAAAGTTGGTAAAGGTTTGTCTTTTTAATACTAAACAGACCAACATTCTCATAAGCACCTTAATTTTTATTTTATATATTCACATTATTTGAAGTCATAATATGATTTAGTAGAAAACTTCCTCATTATTTTGATTCTTTCAAGTGCTTTCTCTCTGACAGGTCTTACCTTTCACACCTATTTACCCAATGATTTCATTACTAATGAATTATACGCTTGTTTTGGGTACTTCCCTCATTGGCTAAATTTAACCTGTCTCAGTAATATGCTGCATGCAGCCCAATTTATGACAATTTCTTATTACAACCCCTTAACTTTTAAATTCTGTATTAGTCACTTTAGCAGTTTTATCTTGTCAGAACTAATTTTTGACAAATATCACAAAACATATAAGAAAGGCTGTATTTTGGTGCCTTAATTAATGCTCTGTATGCTAGCCATAGGCTTCAACATAAAAAGTCCAATTCTTGAGATATATTCTCAAAATAGCAAGAGCTATCTTAAGAATCGCTGAACCAATACCAGGCTTGTTTGTGCTAATCTTAATGCATTTTTCATACTGATTTCCAAATATGCTCATGAAGCTTTACAATTCTGAAATTTTTGAATTAAAAAAAAAACTTGTCGCCTGCAGTCGACACCCGTGTGAAGAGAGTTAATATTGTTACCATAATCCTCTGTGACACAGACCTATATATTTTGGTCCCATTACAAATCATAGGCTAGTTCATAGTCACTGCCTTACATTGTTCTGTCATAATTAATACAAACAGTGAATTCGTACAATTAAAGAGACATGTATTTTGAAGAAATTTTGAGAAAACTTTATTATTAACTGACTTTGTATTCTTTTGCTGAGAAATCAGCAGTATGTTTGTTCTCAGTACTTTATAGTAATAGGAAAAAGAAATCAAGCTGACTCTGGCTCTAATGCTCTATCTTTTATACTCCCCAAGAGTAAGGCACTTCTTATACTGAGTTACTTACTCCCTAAGAGGTAAGATACTACAGCTGATGAAAACTGACCATGTCCAGGGCTAGAATTTTTATGTTAGATTCTTGCAAAAAACACACAAAAAAACACACTACACAACACACATATGTGATGTTCGTAACCAGTACCAAACTCAGGGAGCAGATCCTGGCTGCGAAGTTCAATTGTGGAATGTCTAGGGTGTACGCTTCTAAGCAGCAAAGTCCCTGACTTGTTGTTAAATGGTTTATGGAATTATGTGGGGCCATAGTGGTCAGCGACAACCTGTAAAATGTGCTTTGGCTTGTGGATTAATGTCTTGGCATTGTGCATGTGCATAGCGCACCATAAATCATTGCGCTTTTTTTGTCACCTCGAGATTGGAAGTGACATCACTGCATATTTTAAGTTATGTAGCCAAGAAATGCGCACACCGTTCTCAGAATCGGCATGCTACGCTATCATGTAAAGGTGGTACAATGGTAATGCTCTCTTATATACACAGTTTGATGTCACTACCAATCTCATGGTGCCAAGCAGTAAAGTATTTGCTGCATAGATGTGAAATGATCACACAAATCACCTTTGATTCAAGTAAATCTATGCACCAGAATATTTATTGAATCAGTTCACATTCTCATCAGATTTTGGTCCTGACATGAAACTTGTGCGGCGGCTTTGTGGGTTTAGTACAGTACACTGTAAATCACAAACATGTGCTTAAACCAAGTGGTCCTCCTCCTCCTTCCAGTCATTGCAAACTTCATCCCAATGTGACTTAAAATAGCCGCATTTCTCTGTCAGAATTCCTCCAGACATACAAAGCCCTTGGCAGGGTTAGAAGCAAACCCCCTGTCTATGCTAAATACAGTCTCTATGCAGACTTTGAGTGAGTTGTGAGTCATAGTCAATCAGTACCCTAGCCATAGGCATTACCTACAAGATTTCTTTGTGGGTTTTGTGTTAGTGGAAGAATGCGGTTTCCCGATAGCTGCCACTTCTTATTTGATTTACGCTTTTTATTATTCAAAAAAGTTTGATAAGTCTGGAGGTAGTGGTTCTTGATTTGCTATCCAGAGCAACTCAATAAATTGTGAAATATCTGAACCAAAAACAGAACGGCCTGTGGGTAATGCTTTGGTAAATCTGGCATGTGGGATTGTAATGTCTGGTGCATTGTCTTTATTGGCATTGTGTTGCACCAAGAAACTGGAAAATGTATCCTCTTAGCCAACCAAAATGCACAAGAATTGAGCAGCAGATCTAGGCCTTGTCATCAGCGCGCCTAAGACAGAATATATGACTGCAAACTGTAACGCCCAGCCAGCACTAGAAGTCTATGGTAGTACCATCAACCATGTCACAGACTTCAAGTACTTGGGTTCCAAGATGGGCTCTAGTGTTGGAGACCTAAAAAGAAGAACAGCACTAGCCTGGGCCGCTTTCTGGAAACTGGAACGCCTTTGGAGAAGCCCATCCCTGCCAATTGGAACAAAAATCAAGCTGTTTGAGACAACTTGTGTCACTATCCTTCTGTAATGGTGCGAGTCATGGGTAATCACCAAGGACATGGAAAACAAGATCAATGCCTTTGCAACATCTTGCTACAGAGTCATGTTAAACATCAAGCGTGTGGATCGGATCCCAAATGAAACCATCTACAATCTGACCAACACCACTCCACTGGTTGCCAGAGTCAAGATTCATCAACTCAAATTTCTCGGCCATATCATGAAGACGAGCGAGCCTGTGAAAGAATATGCCCTTTTATATTCCACCACATGGGAAGAGGAAACCGGGACGGCCACGGACACTGTAATTACAGTATGTACAGCACCTCCTGGGAGATACTGAAGGGATGCTGCAGCCAAACAAAATTGTTTCGCTTTCCCAAGATTGCAACAGTTGGAGAAAGCCTGCTCCGCAGCCGACTGATGATGATGATGATGATTTTATGTTTACGCATTCTGGAGTCATCCACCGTCATATTATTCCACCAATTCTGTTACCTGTCCCCTAAAAGGCCAAGAAATGGGTTCATATGTTGGAGAAAATATTGAATTACCAGACTTCACTCCTTTACAAAGGAATGAACACATTATTTAGGTAAAAACTAATCTAAAAGTCTTTATTTCTTTTGATATAAAAATGTACGCTTCTAAGCAGCAAAGTCCCTGACTTGTTGTTAAATGGTTTATGGAATTATGTGGGGCCATAGTGGTCAGCGACAACCTGTAAAATGTGCTTTGGCTTGTGGATTAATGTCTTGGCATTGTGCATGTGCATAGCGCACCATAAATCATTGCGCTTTTTTTGTCACCTCGAGATTGGAAGTGACATCACTGCATATTTTAAGTTATGTAGCCAAGAAATGCGCACACCGTTCTCAGAATCGGCATACTACGCTATCATGTAAAGGTGGTACAATGGTAATGCTCTCTTATATACACAGTTTGATGTCACTACCAATCTCATGGTGACAAGCAGTAAAGTATTTGCTGCATAGATGTGAAATGATCACACAAATCACCTTTGATTCAAGTAAATCTATGCACCAGAATATTTATTGAATCAGTTCACATTCTCATCAGATTTTGGTCCTGACATGAAACTTGTGCGGCGGCTTTGTGGGTTTAGTACAGTACACTGTAAATCACAAACATGTGCTTAAACCAAGTGGTCCTCCTCCTCCTTCCAGTCATTGCAAACTTCATCCCAATGTGACTTAAAATAGCCGCATTTCTCTGTCAGAATTCCCTCCAGACATACAAAGCCCTTGGCAGGGTTAGAAGCAAACCCCCTGTCTATGCTAAATACAGTCTCTATGCAGACTTTGAGTGAGTTGTGAGTCATAGTCAATCAGTACCCTAGCCATAGGCATTACCTACAAGATTTCTTTGTGGGTTTTGTGTTAGTGGAAGAATGCGGTTTCCCGATAGTTGCCACTTCTTATTTGATTTACGCTTTTTATTATTCAAAAAAGTTTGATAAGTCTGGAGGTAGTGGTTCTTGATTTGCTATCCAGAGCAACTCAATAAATTGTGAAATATCTGAACCAAAAACAGAACGGCCTGTGGGTAATGCTTTGGTAAATCTGGCATGTGGGATTGTAATGTCTGGTGCATTGTCTTTATTGGCATTGTGTTGCACCAAGAAACTGGAAAATGTATCCTCTTAGCCAACCAAAATGCACAAGAATTGAGCAGCAGATCTAGGCCTTGTCATCAGCGCGCCTAAGACAGAATATATGACTGCAAACTGAACGCCCAGCCAGCACTAGAAGTCTATGGTAGTACTATCAGCAATGTCACAGACATCAAGTACTTGGGTTCCAAGATGGGCTCTAGTGTTGGAGACCTAAAAGAAGAACAGCACTAGCCTGGGCCGCTTTCTGGAAACTGGAACGCCTTTGGAGAAGCCCATCCCTGCCAATTGAAACAAAAATCAATCTGTTTGAGACAACTTGTGTCACTATCCTTCTGTGCGGGTGCGAGTCATGGGTAATCACCAAGGACATGGAAAACAAGATCAATGCCTTTGCAACATCTTGCTACAGAGTCATGTTAAACATCAAGCGTGTGGATCGGATCCCAAATGAAACCATCTACAATCTGACCAACACCACTCCACTGGTTGCCAGAGTCAAGATTCATCAACTCAAATTTCTCGGCCATATCATGAAGACGACGAGCCTGTGAAAGAATATGCCCTTTTATATTCCACCACATGGGAAGAGGAAACCGGGACGGCCACGGACACTGTAATTACAGTATGTACAGCACCTCCTGGGAGATACTGAAGGGATGCTGCAGCCAAACAAAATTGTTTCGCTTTCCCAAGATTGCAACAGTTGGAGAAAGCCGGCTCCGCAGCCGACTGATGATGATGATGATGATTTTATGTTTACGCATTCTGGAGTCATCCACCGTCATATTATTCCACCAATTCTGTTACCTGTCCCCCTAAAAAGGCCAAGAAATGGGTTCATATGTTGGAGAAAATATTGAATTACCAGACTTCACTCCTTTACAAAGGAATGAACACATTATTTAGGTAAAAACTAATCTAAAAGTCTTTATTTCTTTTGATATAAAAATTTCTTGGATTCACAAGACCCTTGAGGGAGCTATTGCATGTACAACTATATTTCAATATTTTAGTGAGTTATGATTCCTCCTTCCAAATTGTTGGCTTTGACCCAGGGGAATCTTGGTGATCTGCCCAAATCTTTTTTCCTTTCTCTTGTCGAATTGCGTTATTCATTTGTCATCGTTCTTTTGTTTCTTTGTTGTCTTTAGATTTAGTAGATTGTGTTGAACTTGCTGGCAGCAACATTGTATTGGATACTTCTAATGTTAAATGAGTTTAAGTGAAAAAATGTAGCCATATGTAATCTCAGTCTCAAGGTTTCTCATTAACAGGAAGCGTGATTTACAACCAAGGTGTAGTTACAGTTCAAATTGAGAGTAAAGCCATGTTGGATTTCGCAGGGGCAGATTTGACTCTTAACTTCAGACAAGACACTCTAAACAGAATCTTTATAAATTACAATTATCTATTGTCAGCTTTGAATTAGTTGGCCCAAGTTATCTGCGGTAAACTTTATGGACATTTTCTGATTTCTTGGAAGTGAAAATGAGGCATTTTTGAAGATACCCTTTGCTATGGAAAGCAGGTGTTGTTGACCTTTTTTGCGGTAGCCCTGGTTGGGTTAAAATATCTTTTGATAAGGTATAGGCCTAATTGAAAGACATTATAATCTACCATCACAAGCAGGTGGTAAATCAGCACAATTGGTAATGCCAATCTGATCTTCAAGGGTTTTCACCAAGTCATATTGTCTCAAATGTTTCTATAGTCTATATATCTACCTCAAGTCACCGGCACTAGCTTTGAAGTTCAGCGTGTGCTGCGTTGGCTTAGCATGGTTCTTGCATACATGCGGCACGTTGATCGCACGCTTAAAAGTATGTACACGCATCAAGCAATGCTAAGCTAATGCAGAACACGCAGAACTTCAAAGCTAGTGCCGGTGACTCGAGGTAGATGTATGGACTATATGCAGAGTTTGTTTCTTGTAAAATTGACTGAATTCATTATCAAATGCCGCTGAAACCACTTGGTTACCAAAGTGTAGGCTTTGAACAAGATGGCCTGATGTAGTCCATTAGGTTGTGTTTGGTTCACAGTTGAAGGTTTCAAGTAAGAAAAGACAAAATTGTGCTCCGGAGTTAATATGCAACAATCTGAAGAATGTTTGATACATATTGGTGACCTTGAGGTTTATGTTGCTTGCTTGCTTGCTTTTGTCGACTTGTCTAGTCCGCTGATGGCTCTCCACACAACTCTTGAATGAATGTAAAGTTTTCAAAAATTGTATGTGTATAAGATTGTCTTGCATGGTCTGTGTCAAACTATTAAGTACTAGAGTTTGGTAATTACATTTGATGATCTACTGTGAGATGACATCTTTAATGTTGTAAATGTGGATAAAAACAATGTCAAATACAACATGGATATAGGAGTGACAAACTTAGTACACATTTTTGAATCCATAGATGGCATCTAATTTCCTACCAAATGAAGACTGAAGTGGAAACTACATGTCACTTTTAGGCAGAATACTCTCATACCCAGTAACAAAGTTCATTAACCTCTAATCAACAATTACATGCAAAATCTGACCTAAGTTATGGAGTAAGAGTTTTTGTACCTAACCCATTCAAAGGTCATTCAATGTGTGTATAAGGATATAGGTTAAAGAACTGTGTACTGACAGATGAGAATGTTTTTGATCTAAGTGTATGGTATAGGCTGGATATGAGTAAAGGGGGATATTAGAAAGACTGGGACTCATCAGATGTGTAATGGGGTAATGTGTTACAGACAGATTTCAATGTCAAGGTGTCGGAGGAGCCTAATTGAAACTAGTCTCCTTCAAAGTCTTGGCTAGTATGACTATGGTGAAGCAAGCATTGTTGTGGATGAGGAAGAGGCTAGTTGTCAGAAGAATCTAATTTGCTTATTAAGGTAGCCTCTGTTTGCAGTCTTGGTTGAAAAGGATTATGTGATTGTAAGATAAAAAGTTAGCCTCTGTTTGCAGTCTTGGTTGAAAAGGATATGTGATTGTAATACACAGATTATTCATGGAGAACTGGTTTGCCTTGATAATGACAGTTTTAGTGAGAAGTGTGACGAGTAATTTTTGCCCTAAATTGGTAAATCCCTAGATATGAAACAAGCTATTGAATACAAGTCAGTTTTGATTGTGAAAGTGTTCTGATTGAAGGAATAGACACATGTTTGACCTTATATCATTGATTAGGTTTTTGACATTTTTGTGATTGCCATGACACTGTGTTTGTTCGATTCATCACACTTCAGCTCTGAATGATAGAAAGTTTGATGTAAATTAGCGCTATTCCTTTTCAGGGTTAATAAGTCAGCTTGAAGGGAAGGAAAGAAACACTTTTGCTGTCATTAAATTTTGTCATTCATTCCTTGTATTGAAAGTGGAGGCAGTTCAGTTATTATGGATCCACTCATTGCAAGTATGGTGTAGACAACTCTGTAAAGTTAAGTGAAAGCATGAAATAGAACCTTGTTATGTCCATGTATTATGTGCATTAAAAAAAAGATGTTGATCCACAAGCCTCAGCACACTTTACAGGTTGTCGCTGATCACAACAGCCCCACATCATTCCATAAACCATTTGACAACAACACAGGGACTTTGCTGCTTCAAGAGCGCACACACTAAACATTCCACAAATAACATCACAACCAGGATCAGCTCCCTAAGTTTTGTACGGGTTACAACGAGACAATAAGCAGTAAGTTCCTTGACAAGTTTTAACTCAATTTTCCACTAGAGTGTACTTTACCAACAGCAGGGTTCGAACCCGCAACCTCTCGCACCATAGTCAAATGCCTTATTGATTGCGCTAACTTGACTGCTATAACTTTTTATGCCAATCAGCAGAGATCTTAGCTAAAAGTACATGTAAGAGATGAAGTAAAGTTTCCTCTATGGGTGACATAACATTGATCCATTGAAAATATGTGACCTGCTACCACAAAGTGAGCGTAAAGTCGCAAGTTGGTAGTTTTGAGACATCCTGGCTGCTGAGTTGATGTTCTTTGTTTGCTGTGCACTTATACAAGCCAGCAGTATGTCCTTCATGAATTGCCCATTGTGCCTCGCATTCACAAAGGACACACAGATATACTTTTGGCTTGAACAGGTGCATGTGAAACAAAGAATATCAATGCAGCAGCCAAGTCACCTTGAAACTACCAACTTGCAGCTTTGCGCTCATATCTAAATGCTTAAAAGTCGAAGAAGTGAGAGTACTATTCCAGGATTCTGTTTCATTTGACTCATTTAGTAATGACATCTTCACTTGTAGATAACAAATGTATCTTGTTAAGTAGGTCTTTGTCAGGATCTATGAAAAAGCCCAATAAATATCAATAAGATCTTACAGTTCCATTTAGGATACATAGTCTGTGTAGTAGACTATGAGAAAAAACCTAGAGGGTTGTTGACCATGTGGTGAAAGGCATCACACAAAATACCAGCTTTGGTAAAACTCTTTAGTAAAGGAAATACAGTAATAAGTGAGAAAACAGTGGATCCGATTGTCTTACTGTGACACCGGGCTGTGACAGTTGTCAGACCATCATGACATACTTCAGAAAGCAAGAGCTGCCTTTGGTCATTGGATATGTGATGTGACCAAGCAATCTATGATTTTCAAATGCAATTCAGAAGCATGTTTTTCTCTTTAGATCTTTTTTCTGGCATAGATAGGCTCTTGTTGGAATTGAAAGTAGGTCCTTATGTAGCTGGTGGTTGATATGATATGAGTCTGGGGTCTAATCAGGGGTGGGGAGCTCAGTTAGGACTGAAGCACGTACCCCTCTTGTACTGATGCTTTAGGAGTGTATATGGCAGCTTTTATTGTCTTGTGTAGATATATTTTTCTTGCCTTGACATAAAGGTAATTGTGTACCTGTTGAAATGAAATACAGGTCTTGCTGCACCTGTTACTTGATAGTGACTCAGGAAACAGACCAAGCCTATGGACTTCTGCTTCACTTTTGCCGTTCATTAACTTGCTATGCGTGTTGGTGTGTTTTTTTGACATTGATTTTGATATACATGGCTAGCTTGAGAGACGGGTATAATTTATGAATGTATTGAAAATTTGTAATATATTAATATTCTGCTATACACATTGAAATTGTTGATGACATTAGCAGCCAAATTCCTGTCCTTTCATTGAGCATGTGTGTTAGGCCTAATGTGTATTCCTGTTTTGCATGTAGATGTAGATGATGTTCTTGAGGTATAATCTGTCAAAGGAGATTGTTTAATGTTTGTGATAGCTATAGCTAGTGCTAGTAATGGTCCATACTAAATCGGTAGACGAAGAAGAAATATATGTGAGAAATGCATAGACCTGTCTAAGATAAATACATTACAAATGTATGTGCAATGTTGGAAAAGAAAATTTATTTGTTAAGCATTGAAGTTTTTGTTTATATAAAATTGCAAAAGCAAGGTAATTCAACTTGTATCATTATTAGGAAGTTTCATCCTGCTTAACAAAACAAAAGAGTTGCCTCAGGGTTTGAAAAGTATGATGGTGAATGTTTTATTACAACATTGTCAAACTTGTACATCCTGCTAAATATAAATTATGACATAAAGCCAGACTTACAAGAGTTCACTACCCCAAGTTCTACCCCTACACAGCATGCACAGAAGAGTTCACCACCCCAGGTTTAACCCTTACTCAGAAACAAGGGAAGCCCCTTTGCTATCATGCATATGATGATAGATTTTCATTCAGACAGATCTGGTTCTGACCATCCAAGATTATAAAGGATTGAGATTATCATGCAAGCAATCTTAAACTAAGGAGATGTGGATGTGACCCAACATTTCACACTATGTGATTATCAGATGGCCGATTTACTGTGCTTTACATGCTTGGTAAACTGAGACATGTACCAGAAGTATGAATAATACCGAGTAGTGGTGTTTCTAGAAACTTTCATAGGTTTTAATGCAGTCTATAGAGAATGTCTGTGCAGGTGCAAAAGTTTTTCACCAATTCCAAGAGGTTATATACCCAAAGAGCACTGATTCAAAATTGCCCCATGTGTAATGCTATGGTAAACCCCTCATTTTTGGTTTGTCGCGCATGGAGGGCAAATTGTGTACCTCTTGCGTTTTTTTGCAAGAGCCTGGTTTCGAACCATAATTTGCTTCTTTTAGGCTTGAGCCTTACAAAGGTTTACGCAGTCTGTGCTAATTAGCGCACATTTTTGGCACAACACATTAAATGCAGAATGCAAACAATAGTACACTGTGAATCAAAGTGTACTGGGCACATAGAGAGATTATTTGGAGGTACACTATGTGCCCTCCATGAGTGACATGCGAACATGACATGAGTTGAAACTCTCGTGTTATACCTCATTGGTCCAATCTTCAATAGCAGAGCTGGGTTCACACCATAGAATTAGAGGAGAACCTGGAACTCGGCCGCCATATACAGGCATGGAGCAGAAATTGGGGGTATTCGGTTTCCCTCGAAATGCGCATGAGACATTTGTTATTATGCCAGCGTGACATGGATGATGGGCGCATTTGAGAGACGCACTTGATGCAACCTGCACACGAGTACCAAGATGCTTTAGATGAGACACAGATTTGTTTATGTTCGTCTCCGTGCACCATCGGCAAGGACCCGAATACCCCCAATTTTCTCCCCATAGCTGATGGCGCGATTGTATGTGCCGGTATAGGGAGTCCCCGTTTTCCTTCTCTAATTCTGTGGCTCACAGTTACACTAGAGTCTAGATTGGGCTAGTCACTGTGGTTCACAACTGGTCCAGTAAGTAATATTTCAGCATATGATCATTCAAGTTTTGTTCAATCATTAGATCCCTTAATCCTAATGCCCCTTTGCCAAAAACCAGAAGAAAGAAGATGATCAGAAAAGTTGTTTTCACCGTTCCCGTTTTGACCCACAGGACCCCTTGGGTGTGAAGGACAAGACCAATAATAAAATTATGAAATCAACTTTGCCAGTTTTAGAGGTGCTTTTCTTTGTCCAATCAGCAATTATACTTGGTCAGTATAAACCTATTAGAAATTATTCGAATAAAAAAGCCAATTTTGTTTTCAGTTTTCTATTGACGTCAATGATGTCGTAGTTTATTAGCAATACACTTGAAACCCATAATTATGCACACAAAATTGAAAGGAGTTAGATCATAGCAGTCAAAATACACGGTGGAGTGGATACAGTGCTAGATGCAGGTGTAAAGTTATGACTGTATAGTGTGTTTGATTCAGACCTGTTACTTGATATCATGTTAAAAGATTTTGTATCTCATATATCCTGTTTGGAGATCATCTTTATTTTCTGTCTTCTGTTTTTTATGAAAATTTAGCTACTGTGCATGCAATAATTTGAATGCCAGAGGTTATATATATTTTGTATTATAGCGTGTCAATTATGTCACAACAGTGTTTTGGCTTCACAAAGAGAAAAGTGCTTGTCCAATCCCTAAAATGTAGCCCCCTACCTATAGTGACATCTATCATTTTGGGATTGAGTTTTCAAGATTCCAGGAATGATACAGCAAGTTTAGGTGTGATTAAATAGGATAATATGACACTAGTGTACATTGGAACTCAAATCCTGTCTGAGTTAAACTAATTAATTGGGCTATGGCCTGGGCCACACAACTTTCATTTTAGTAGGTGTGTGTGTGGAGCGCTTAACTTTTGGAACCGAGCACCGATTTTTGGGCAAAAGAGGCTTCTGAACTGAAGTTTCAAAATGGTTTTTTTTTGTTGCATCAAGTGAACTAAAAATTGGGCCAACTTGTAGGTTATGGAGCTAAGAAAATTCATCTTTTTCCCCAAATGTGAGCTAAACAGCTATGGTTTGGGAGTTTTACATGAGCATAATGATTTGGGTACTCATAATGCTTTCCAAGTATTCTTGGAATTGGCTCAGGTACAAATCCAGGGATATTATTATTACAAGAATTTCGGTGTTAGTATAGTTACGCAGGTGTAATGTGGAGTGTGCATAGCTAAGCCCTTTTGTCTGCCTGGTATGGTCTGGTACAACACACAGGAAACCACCTTAGACATCATGGGATATTTCAGTTGAAATCCATATACCCCCTATCGAAGACATGACCTTGATCTTCCACATGTGAATTTCAAATGGGGGACCTGAAGAGGGTTCCGTTTGAAATCTACACCCCTTGTGTGGGAGAATAAGGTCATGTCTTCTATAGGGGGTGTATGGAATTCAACTGGAATTTACATCATAGATTGATATAGAATGGCATACACACAGCTGGGTGCAGCACCTACACCCGGCACCTACATGAAACAGCGCTTTGGATATTATGTGACTGATGTGCACTTTTGTTCATTTAGTTGTCTTTATTGATGCACAAAGTAACAAAAACCATATAATTCTTACTGTTGTCATATGCACAATTGTGATACACATTTTTGCTTCTTACTAAATAACATCCAAACCATTGGAGCAATTTTTAAAAACTTGGGAATCAGATTTCTTTATCATAGGCCTTAATGAAAGGCACAAAACATCTGATGAACAAATAAGACCACCCAGTGCCAGGCCTGTACACACCCTCCATATCTGCTTTGTCTGTAAAAAATAGCAAAGTTGGGCCAAAAATGTCAAACATTTTGATAAATATACCCCAAATCCTGATTTTTCTATAAAATTTGTAAAAAAATGAATTGCAGAGGGGGTAAAGGTGTACTCTTGGCCAGAGTGAAGATTTCTTTTGAAGAGGTCTGCATTTGAAAAATCCACACCCCCACAAAAAATTCTGGCCACATGTCTGCCGGCCACATGTCTGCCACCCACCTTTTTGACTTTTCCACCTTTTACCCTTTTCATGTACTGTGGTTTGAGATATTTGTTATCAATAGGAACTTGTTATCAATGGGACCATTTTTAAACTACATATAAGGCTGACTTACTACCATGTTTGGGATCTTTGTGTCAGTGACTTTGATGATGAACTTTCACTATCTTGCCACATCCTGCATTCACTCTGAGTTTTTAAACAATTAGAGCAGTTGAAATCAGATTTATTTACTGATAAACATGCTATTCCACCCACATTTTATTTGTTTTTCTCAATATGACCTATTTGAGAACACTTGTAAGGCAGTCTTACTACCATTTTTGGGACCTATACATTTGCCACATCCTGAATTGACATAGAAATTGATAGTGTTTACCTGTATAAAAGGATGTAGCATACACGGATGTAGCTAGCAAGGTGCCTGGACAGGTAGCTTGGACAGAGTAGCTGATTGCTTTTAACAGGAAAATGGAACAGGGTGGTTCAAAAACAACAAAAAAGGAAAACCACATTTGACAGCAAGGTAGATCTACTAATTTATGTTATTAAACTGTAGATCTTTATGCATGTTTGGAAAAAAAATATATAGGAAAAAACACAAAGACAAAGAAAAAGTGGACTGTATGGTTAGTTCAAACCTGCATTTGTATATTTTATGTGTTCCATCTATGATATAGTGCAGTAATTCAGCATTCGAGAGATGGTGTTTGTTGCTCTAAATGTAGATCTAAATATCTGGAACAGATGTGTCAGCAGTTATATAGAATTCTTAGTCAGTGGGAGTGGTCTAGTTCAGAGACACATTTCTGATTGGACAATCGCATGATTTTGGGTGCCGTCTATCAGGCCGTAGACGACCCCACGCCATCATGCGCCTTGATAATCCGTAACACGCGTGTAGAGATGCGCGTATGTATCACGCTGGATGCGTAGACTAGTGCGAATACGCGAACGCTAGCAGTACGCCGCAAACAGTTGTAAAGTTGTAAACAAGTTTCGTTCATTTTATAATGAGGGAGTTTTTATGACGGTAACTTAGTTTTTGCTTTAAAAAATTGTTTACAGTTATTAAAATAATATTTAACTGACTAAGAATGAGAATAAACGATAGGAATTTTTATTTTGCCTATCCTCTACCTATGATAGACGACAGGCAGGTCCAATATTTTTATCGTAGTGGATACCGCTGCGCCGCATCCACTACTCAAAATATTGGACCTGCCTGTCGCCTATCACACGGTAGAGGATAGGCAAAATAAAAATTCCTATCGCTTATTCTCTAAGAAGTTTGCAATGTATTACCTGTGAACAAGATGGGTTTATATCATTTCATTCAAATGAGCATAATAGCCTTAATATTCTTGTGATTATCTGTCTTAGATTTTATCACCATTTATGCTTGAAGGTCTATACTTAAATGATATGTAAATACAAAAAATGGAATAATTCTGGAAAGTAGGTCAAAACATATTATTATAAAATTATTGTCAAAAGTTTTTTTTTTCTACCCACCCTGTACTTCATTGGCCTGACAGAATTCATGTGATGCAATTCTGGATGTAATTCAAGCTTGGTGATAAGGCTACTGTCCATTTAGGAGTGACTTTATGGATAATGCATGGACAACTTACCCTCAGGCAAGCGAGGCTCACTGAAATTTTGGGCGCTTGTTATGAAAACAGTGCAACATACAATATAAATTTAAAAGGAGAGAGGCATGAACTGGTATTTAGCTTTAGCACTGAATTATGACAACTTTATCAAATAACACTCAACTTTCCTGCTCATAATAATAAAGCAAGAGAACAAATATATTGCTTTACATTTAACTACATTTAAACCCTGTATATATTTGGCGGAACCTTTTACGATGCCATTTTTATTTCAAGGAGTCTGTCTCAATTAGTTTTCCTCTAACACTGGAAGGAGTATGTTGTACGATTATGACATTCAAGTAATTAAATTAAATTCATTGGTCTGGCCAATATGATTGATTGATTGATTAATTCATAATTGATTTGTCTAAATGTGAAAATGTGGGTGCCGCTAGGTTTTTTCTTTTATTGGGACACCCCTGCTTGTAGAACTTGTTAAAAGCGGTTTGATATAGCACTTGAAACAAAGAAAGAAAGATTGAAACTAAACTTTTAATTAAAGCTTGCTGTATTTCATCAAGCATTCCCAAACAAATGCTATTAAATTCTTGACACAATTGGTGGCAATAGTAGCAGTCCAGCCTAGAAAGATTGAAACTAAACTTTTGACTAAAGCTTGCCATATTTCAACAAGCATTCCCAAACAAATGCTATTAAATTCTTGACACAATTGGTGACAAGAATAACAAACAGTCCAGCCTAGAAAGATTGAAACTAAACTTTTAACCAAAGCTTGTCGTATTTCAACAAGCATTCCCAAACAAATGCTATTAATTTCTTGACACAATTGGTGACAAGAGTAGCAGTACAGCCTACAAATCATATCCCTTTCTGCTTCCCCACCCTTTCTCCCCCTGATTGTTGCCCCTTCCTCTGTCTGACCATTGACTGAGTCAAATAAGCGTATCAATCAATACAAACAGGTAGAAATAGAACACAACACCTGATATGAGTACATAGAGGAGAAAGGTCAAAATAGACCTGTTTACACACAGAAAAGTTGACTTCAATTGCGACATCAATTTCAGATTGCGACTAAGAATTAGCTTTGTTTATGGAGTGTTTACACAGTTAGTCAACTTAAAAATAAATTGTGAATTCAACTTTTACGATATCATTTGCTCATGCTTTAAATAATCATGATTATGAAGTCTAATTTGAGTTCTAATTGTGTGTTCGTTTACACTGAAAAAGTCGAGGTTGAAGTTGAGTTTGAATTGGACAAATTAATGTTGCTCTGGGTCATCATTAGAAGTCCACTTCTGAAATTGAGTTCAAAACGCAGTGACCCTGTTTACACAAAAATGAAGTCGAGTTCAAATTTGACTAAAATCAACTTTAAGCTCTGTGTAAACGGGGTCTTAGTTTGCAATGCTAACATGAAAAACATGTGTGCACCACCTTCAAAAAATAATTTGTTAAGCTTGACCTAAAACATGAAACAAAAAAGTGTATACCATTTGGTGAATGCTTTTCAGATTTGTCAGTTATAGATAAAAGCATGTAAACAGTGGGTAATCCCTTCAAAAGTTTTGAGAATCTTTTGAGTAACATAATTTGGTAGATACTGGGAAACTTTTAGGTAACTTCCTAAACGAAACCTTTCCCACAACTGGAACCTAAGTATCTGGGTATCCACTAGCTGGAGTTCTCTAATAACTCTAAAACAGATAATAGGGCCTAATAAATAATTTAATAATAACAACAGCAACTCATGAAGTGCAGTATCCACCTACAAAGAGACGCTCATGATAGTACCCTAAAAATCCTTGGCAACAAGCGGCCGCTCCCAACTTTTTATTTTTACCATATATGGGTGTAAATCTTATTTTTGTGCTGTATCCTGTACTTTTTGGATTAACACACATTATGTTGACTCAAGAAGATGCTCCATAAATGACCTAATTATGTTATAAATAACAAACCCTTGGTTAGTTCGTGGAAAATACTACTAATTTGACCTACATATAAGTGCCATATACCTTTGTTTATTACGTCAAAATCAGGAAAAGACCTCAACATTGACCATGAAGTCTGAAATAATCATTAATTGTGTACTCAAATCAAAACAAGACACAAGGAAGTCCAGGTCAAGGGGTTTCCCCAATGAGCTAGTTGTGGTGAACCAATATTTACGATGGGTGTGCGTCTGTGCGATGAATAAATTGATGAACAGTTATGTTCCCGGGTTATGTTGTCCTTATGTATGCAGTGGTCTTATACAACATGCCACATGGATTAAACATAGAACACCGCTATTGATAACTGGTATATTAAAAGTGATTTTCCAAGAGCAAGATCAATTTGTAATTATTTGCAACTGCCTGATTGTCACAGGTGGCCCAGCACTTGGCCTTTTTTAACCATTATATGGGAATTTTATTTGTTTGTTTGTAATATATTGAGTGTTTTGGAGTAAAAAAAAGCATTATGGTTAAAGAAGATATTCTATAAATGGCAATGATCATAATAGTCATCATTAGACCTAATAGGTTATAAATAGACGGAAGTTTGGTTAGTTTGTTGTGAAAAAATGCTACTCTATTGATATGTCCTGAATGTTAACTTGTACCATACCCTTGTGTGTTGTCAAAATCAGGAAAAGGCTGAAACCATTGACCTTGAAGTCTGAGATAGTCATTAGTTGTGTACTCAAATCAAAACAAACACAAGGAAGACCAGTTGAAGGGGTTTTCCCAATGAGCTAGTTGCGGTAAACCAATAATTACAATTTAGTTATGATAGGAGTACCGATAGCGATAGTACATTGCTAACAGATATGATGTGCGTAGGCCATAAAAAAGTTGTTTGGCTGTTCTTGATGTCACTTTAGAAGACAGGCTTGGTGGTTGGTCAAATTTTTTTAAATTGATTTATTTTTAGGATGAAACTCTTTCGGTCAAAATTTGATCATCTAAATTCCTTACAACACTGTAGAAGTAACTACGCAAACTCTCGCGACTATAGTAAAATAGTGTTTTTATTATGTTCTCATTTATTATATAGTCTCGCCATCCTCTAATTTACATAAATAATTAACATGCATATTAGCACATTAATTATGCAATTATGCAAATTTTAATACATTTGGAATGCTAAATATCTCTGAATGTATTTCATGCCCAGCAGAAAGACTTCTAGGCACCCACCAATGTGGGAATTAGTCATTTGGGATAGGACATTTTTTTGATTTGGCTCTGATTTTTGTAATTTTTATGGTAAAGTAAAAAGAATGTAAAATTTCTTTTTGGGTTGGCTCAATAACTTGGGTTGTTCGGTCGGACAAACAAACAATTTTTTTCTTGGCCTTACGTATGTAGTGCCTACCAGGATTTTCATAGAGCACTGCTATAGGGAGGGATTCCCCAAGACTGTACCCAAGGTTCGTTTGTAGTATATAGCAGTGTTTACTAACATTTTCGAAGAATTTCCCTTAGTTGTGAAAGTAGTAAACATTAGGAAATGAAACTGCCAGTGACATTTGTTACGTTGAGAAACAAGTTTGTTTTGATTTTGGTACATCTTTCAGGGATGTAAATCTTCAGGAAATTTCCTGATTTGCTTGGATCTTCCCTGTTGTACAAAGTATAGGGAAATATACATTTTCACAAGTGTTAAAGCAGTTTCAGGAAATTAGGTCAGTGCTTGTTTTCATCCCTGATCTTTGATGATGCTCTTTGGCCCATTATACTTTTTATTGAAGGAAATATACTCATTTGATGATAATCATTGGACCATCTATACTTTCTATTGAAGGAAATGTCCTGAAAAGAAAAGAACAGGGAAATTTAGTCAACTTCGGAAATTGAAAAACACCTACTTCCAACCATTGGGGAATCACAACTTTAACGATTAATCAACAAATTCAAAGGAAAACTTCAATGGTTTAATCTAAATGCTAGAAGGTTGTTAAGGGTGCTACAGACTCCAAGTATTTGACATAAAATATTTGATGTAACATATCTTGATATCTATGTTATTTATAATATAGATTTGATATAATCAAACATTTGTTAGAACTTTTAAGTTATATGTTTACTGTTTAAAAACATTACTGGAAATAGAATGAGAATAGACTAAATAACATAGATATGTTAAATATTACATCAACTGTCTGTAGGGTCCTTTAGAGAATAATCATAATAAAGCACTTATGACCTTCTTGATTTTGTCCCACTGAATATTAATTTGAATAGTATGTTTGCTGTTTGATACATAGTTGAGACTTATCAGATGTCTGATCCTAATAAGGCCATATAAAAGTGCATTGACTATTTTGATACCATGGTATGACACTCAGAATTAGATAGTTGTTTAGCAAACCACAAAATACACAAGAAAATATTTGAACTCTAGACTAAACTTCCTTATGCCTCCCCACCTCTTTTAAAACTGATTATCAAATCCTAGAACATCAAATCAGGGACACACATCTAGACAATGCTAATTCCCCATATCAAATAACTTGTACAAAATTGTACCAATTGCAACCATCACTACAGAATGAGTCAGTTGTTAAGCAAAAATAGTTTTTGTCTAATAATTGAATAATCTTGGGTCTTGTAAAAGTTTCCCACTTTACCCCTCAGACACCCCCATACGTCGTGCAAGCGCTCCAGGATGTCCGCTTCGTGGCCGTATTGTATTTGATGTCATTTTCGCCCCAGTCTACAAATTCCTGGATACGCGTCTGTTATTTTGCAGAACACAAGCAACTATAAAGCAATTGTCAAGAACTCTTCTTTTGTTCATATATCTAAACATAATATATTTTAGTGACAAATTATACTTGATTATTTCACATGCAGTCAGTGATGTAGCTACAGTGGGTGGTGGTGGGCGGCAGAGCCTACCACTCAGTTTTGGAGCCCACCACTCAGCTGCAATTTTGGTACTGGAGTCCACCACTCAGAGTCCAAAATTGCACAAAATTTTTTATTGGATTAGGCAAGAATTTGGTCTATTTTGGCAGAAAATTGCCAAATATGCAAGATTTTCATCAAATGCCACCTAGCACTAAAATTATCCTAGCTACGTCTCTGCATGCAGTATTAATTTGTTGTTATGTTGTTTTCAGGTATGATATTGCAGAAAATAGAAACAAATTTTCCAATATAAACAATAATATGTACCAAGTTTGCTTACATGCTTGTTCAACCCATTCATAATTGCACTCTTCTCTTTTCTATCTTTCTCAACATAATTTGTTGTTATGTTGTTTTCAGGTATGATATTGCAGAAAATAGAAACAAATTTTCCAATATAAACAATGTGTACCAAGTTTGGTTACATGCTTGTTCATTCATATTATGCTCTTCTCTTGTCGTATCTTTTGCAGCTGAGATCATAATGCTGGATGGCCTAACCTGTGTATATCGCAGTAACGTGGACCTGTTCTTCTATGTCGTAGGCAGCTCACAGGAGAATGAACTTATACTAGTCAGTGTATTGAATTGTCTTTATGACGCTGTCAGTCAAATATTAAGGTGGGTACCTGCATGCAAGGAGTATGCTATCAGAAAGGGTATAAGCTACAAAGATAGGCAAACCAATCATAAAACTAATGTAATTGCTACATGTATAAAGTTGCATAGTTGGTTTAATCCATGTTTGTAGCTTATACACTTCTGTATCTACTAACTCCGATTCTCAATGGAATTGTCATCCTTAAAAACATGGTATGGTAAAGAATGGAGAATTTCTTGTAATTACAAAGAATATCTGGACCAACTCCTTTATGTATCATTTCTGAGATACACATGGTTAAGCTATCCTTTACTTGTTCTATTTTTCATTCATTATCCCATACAATGCTTGAGAGTGATAATTCCATGAGTAAAAATATAACACAATGCATGCCGAAGAGCATTCATGTCTCAAGCATGGTGACAGGGAGTTATAATCCTATCAACTCACCAGTCACTCTAACTGAAGACATCCAAGGTTGTTTCAGCATGCAATGTGTTAATAACACTAACCAGCATGCATGCAGCATGTAATGCATGTTAAAGTGGATTCAAGATGAGATGGGTCTTGACCTATAACCTGTATTCTATTCAATACATGCCTATGCATAGTGTATTGAATATTACATTTTAAAAGGTCAGCACCCATCTTTGAATGATACCACTTTACAAGGAGCCTACCTGAAGAAAGAAGATGACACGTGGACAACCTGAAGATTGTTGCTGATATAAACCGATGGATGCTGGGTCAATCCATATGGTGTAAGTGGTTCCAGATGAATCTGAATCATTGTGGACCAATGTAGATCAGTGTAGGTTATTTGGCATCCATAAAAGCAATGACCTAATCCAGATTAGATCTGGATTACATTACCATTATTGATCTAGATCTGATGTGGATAGTCTTACAATGCTAGAGTTCATTGAGCATTATTGCGAGACAGCAATACATGCTTTTGAGTTTTCAGAGCTAATAACAGTTTCTTAAAACTGTAATGCGTGGTCACTCAACAGTGTTCAAAGAACTTGTAACTTGGATGAAATTAGGCAACTGTTTGAATTCAAATACAATATCATATGATATAGTTAAACTTCTCTAGATCACTCCATAGTTAATTGAGTTGAGCTAACACCCATGCTGATATCTGCAATAAACATGGTTTGCAGACAATAGATTCAATACTAGAACATTTCACTGCAACTTTTAGGACAATATAGACATCTCAAACAAAAAGGTACATGTTTGCAGAGTTGGTAGTGGAATTGGGCTACTCCAGTTGAAATCCATATTCCTATGGAACACATCTCCTTAATCTTCCACACAGGGAGTGTGGATTTCAACTGGATTAGCCCATTCCCTGGGCCTCATGGAAGAACAGAGGATGCCTTAAAACATCCACTGAATGAGTAACCCTGGCAAAAGATGAAATAAAACAAACAAACAAACAAACAAGACTGAGGTCAACATTTTTAACCTTTATGCAGTTAGATACCAAAAGACATTGAATTTTGTTAACAAGGGGCCTTACTATACCATACGCAAGATAGCATGCAATATTTTTTAACAACAGACATTTTTTTCAATGAATCACAACTTCATCTTAATAGTTCTCTTGGTGTGGCGTCATACACAAAACAAATTTTGATCAAATATAAGATTTCGAACTGTTATGTAATTTTGCACCTGTGCGCAGTTTGATCCAAAACACAATAAAGTTAGTTGAGGAGAGGACTGACTAGACCATACTCATGAGTTTAAATGTATAATTACAAGACAGTTACAACAAGATAGTAGCATGCAAAATCTTTTTTTTACTATAGAAATATTGTCAATGAATCATGACTTCAACATAACAGTTCTCTTGGTGTGTGACGTCATACACAAAACAAATTTTGATCAAACATAAGATAAAGAATTATGAATATATTTACGCAGTTTGTATAGTAAAACACAATATAGTTTAATTGTTAGGAGGGACTGACTAGACCATACGTTATGAGTTTGAAAGTGTAATTTGTTGAGGAGGGGACTTAGTAGATGATACTCATTAGCTTGAAACTAATTACAGTATATTTAAAACATAATAGTAGCATGCACCTTTTTAATACTAAAGAAATATTTGTTAATGAAATATTTGTAATAAAATATTTGTCAATGAATCATGACTTAAACAATAGTTGGTCTTGGTATGACGTCATACACAAAACAAGTTTTGATCAAACACATGATCAAGAAGTGCCTAGTTCAAGCGTAGTATGCTAATCAATAATGACACCATTCTTTGGAAGTGCACTAACACATCTCAGGCTGATATTTTCATAAGATTACCATAATCACTGTTCCTGATCTTGTGACATTGTGAAAATGTTACTCAGTGGAGCCTCTAAATGCGTAAAATCAAACAATAACGTGTGATGAGAGACACGCTTTTATTATCAAGCTTATAATCAGCGCAGAGAACATCAGTTAGGTGGAGCCTAACAAGATTCTTATCGCAATTGGATGCGCAAATCTGTTCATGTGTTAAAAGATGTTGCTAATATGGATTGTATGGGGAAGCCTGAAGGGAATTGCCATGGGATATTCGTTTGATTAAATTTGCTTTTTTTTTTTTTGAATTAATGGAAACTATACATAGAATTGTTTTGTTTTTATTTTTGCATGTGAAGTTGGGAATGTTTTGGCACGTATGATGCATGTCCAGCATCGTGATATTTGTAGCAGTTTGAAAAACCCAAAAAACTTAAGCTTTTTTTTAAAGATTTTATCTTAATGTGTATATAATAAAATGTGAGGAAAATATTTAAAAAAAAACAGATTAAGTGAGACAAATTAATGTACTTGATGACTTCATCATTAAATTGCATGATATATTTTGTTGATAATTCTGGTATTGAGAAATAAAAGAAATTATTATAGCGCGTCAAACAAAGTGAACTTGAAATGTCCTCATTTCAATTCAGTAAAACCTAGTTAAAGGTGCGTGACCAGATTGTGGACCGATTGTAACACATGGGGTTTTCTACCTCACATTGACGGCCATCGCCCAAACATTCTTAGTTCAAGTTTTGAGTTAAATTACTCCAGCAAATTGGATTCTAGGTTTTCAAATTCTACTAGGTTTTTGTCGATAAATATGTTAATTTGGACATTTGGTAGTGCATTTGCATAATTTATTTGCAATGTTTTTCTTTTGAATTGGATTTTAAAAAATTGCTCCCAGCTACTAATGATATCACCCTGGTTAAAATGATGCATGTCAAGGTGGTGGTGGCATTGCAGCTGACGCTTTGCATCGAGAACCGTGCAACCCAAGAACCGTGAAATTCTAGTTCTGGTAGCTCTAACGTAACTTGACTTGTAGCTGTTGCAATATTGGGATGAATTTAATGAAGTAAAACATAGCAAAATAAATCTCAGTAAAGGTCAAAAATACCCTTTGGGTTTGATAGTAGATTGTAAACATCAATACTTTGTTGGAATTTTGAATTCACTCGACACATTGGTTTTGGTCTGTGATTCTGGGCTATTGAGATAATACAACCATGAAAGTGTGACTGATGGGGTTCTGTGTCCCTGGTGTGTTGGGAGGGATTTTATCATGTGGAGATATAAACCGCTTGAGTTAGCGTGGAGAGTCTTACGGGATAACGCTACACGCAAGGATGTATGCAACGGTGAGGAGTAGCGTGTATACATGTATATGTCTGCCTGTATGCCTGTCTGTCCTTGAGTCAGTTCATTCATGTAGTTGGTTACATAGACAGGTTTGCAAGGCCTATGGAGATAGGTTTGAATAGTTCATAAAGGTTTGAGAGGTTATTGAAATAGTGGTGTATTTTGTGTGAAATTCATACACACAATAGAAGACATGACCTTAATCTCCCACACATCAAATAGAGTCACCCATACAGGTAACCCCATTTGAAAAGCACCCTCCCTGTGTGGCTTATTAAGTTCAAGTCTTCCAAAGTTTCCAAAAGGAATGCCTCTCCGTAATTAGGTAGGTTTGAAGAGGTCAAAGATTTGAAAAGCAATAGAGAAGATTTGAAACATTTTGACACCTACAGTCAGTGTTCAAATTAGGAAAAAAATTGCATGCACTTGTGCATGTCGTTCAGAATCTCTACATGCACCAGTGAAATGTTACATGCACCAGTGAAATGTTACATGCACATACTTTTGCACAAAGAAAGTGACAAATTTTATGAGCCAATATGCAGTTATGTTGGGGTGGGGAATGGGTTGAATTAAACTGCAAATATTGTCCATGCTCTACACATGGTGCAGGTATGATTGGTGATTACTGACTATTTTCAGTATTTTGTCTTTTCCCTTTCCGGTTTTACTACAGTAAGTAATTTTTTAAAAAAGGTTAAACATACCAGAAAATGTTGGAAAGTGACATGTACAAACCAATATTTGCATGCATACATGCATGTGATCATGTGCTAATTCGAACACTGCCCACATCAGTTTAATTTGAACTTACATAGCTCAATGGTTCAGAAGGTTCCACAATTTACCCCCCTTGCACTGTGACTCATAATAGCAACATCGTTAGTTAGCTAAACTGTGTTACTGAATGTTGCATGGGTGCAGGCATGACACACTAATGTCCTGATGATAGACCTCATTATTTGTAATCGCTACGAAATGGTACACATTGTGTTTCACAGGTTATTTTTGTCAGATTCCATTTTGCGTAAAAGTGGTGATATGTGCTTAGAATAGCAGCACATTTGAAACAAATTAAATCAGATTCAATCAAGCAGTTCAAAGTTTTGTCAATGTTAATTAATTGTAATTTGTATCCTGCATAGCGTTTGCAGAATAGCATTTTGTGGACTTTATGCAAATGATATGTTTCATTCATGATTGCCCTTAGTCAATTGCTATGAAGATTAAGCTGTGTGACAATTAACATTACAAACTTAAAGGGACACATACATAATTGTTTAAGACTTCAAATAATAATAAGATATCACAAAAACTTCTGATTAATAGGTTTAAGAAACAGATTTTGTTTTGTAAAGTGCTGAGGCTTGTGGGTCAACGTCTAGGCGTTATGCCTGTGCGTAGCACACTATAAATCATTGCGCTTTTTTGTTGTTGATTGTCTAAAGGTATGAACAGACTACCTGTACTGACTTCATCATGTCAATATTTGTTGATTTGTTTCTAGGCACCCAAATACAATTTATGAAGTATATATTTCTGAGTTTATTGGTAAAATACAAAAGGTCTAATCCATTTCAGATCAACAGTTTCCTGCTTCAATGGAGGAATTTGGAATTTCGATCAATTTCAACAGTCATCCCACTCCATATTTATCCAATTTGTATCCATAAACAGTATAAAAGGTGCTGAAAATATTTGGAATTGCAAACAAGATCTCCCTGATTGGGTTGGAAGTGTATGAAATCTAACCGGAATCAAATTTGTCACATTATATACTTTGATCAGCTCGTAATCGGTGGGACTTGTAACATCGCGGATTAATATCAAAATATTTTATTTTGAGAATTGTCTTGTGACATCTCGCTAGAAGCATCACATATTATTAATTCAAGTCATATACTATAGACCAAACAATCAACTAATAGCACTCTTAACGTGGGTCTACTTTCTTGCATAGACGTAAAAGCCTAACAATTCCCGCCTATTACGAGCTGATCAAACTATAGCTGGAATTTAGCATTTAACACAGGCAACTTTGACAACTGGGTTGAACATTTTGTGCAACCGAAATTAAGATAGCATAGTAATCCACTACAAGGCATTGAGGATGATATTATACATGGAATAGCACAATATGCCAGATCAGAATAATGAAGTTGTCAGCATTGGGCTATTCCAGTTGAAATCCATACACCCCATACGAAGATGACCTTAATCTTCCACACAGGGAGTGTGAATTTCAAATGAGTGACTCCATTCACCCTGTGTGGGAGATTAAGGACATCTCTTCAATGGGTCTGTATGGATTTCAACTGTAATAGCGCATTGTGAGCAAAAGCAAAGAACAGATTCTATCCGCTTATACAACATATGGTGCAAAGGCCAAAAAGAATGGTGACAGAATGAAGGAAGATGTTGTCATATGCCCATAAGGCAACAATTCTTCAAGACCACCTTGCAGGTGATTCTACACAAAATAAAAGGTGTTTTGTGGCAGTAATATGTAGTGAATGGATATCAGATGTCTATGTTACAAATTAGTGAGTAGTAAAGTGATTTTGTTTCTTCAAGACTTGAATGGCTGAAAACTGAATTATTAAGCAAGCAAAATGCCTTTGACACTTGCAGGTAATACTGTCAAAAAATGTGAAGGAAAGATGAAAAGTACATCATTTAGGATCAAAATTATATAATCAGGGATTGCCTTTTGAGGAGAGTGAGAGCAATCACTCTCTACTGCTCTCCTTAAATTGGATTTTTAGCTCTCCTTAGTTGACTATTCTCTCCTTACATTCTAATGTAAATGCTCTAAACAGCTCTCCTTGAATGCTCCAGTAGAGCTATTTAATGCTCTCCTGTAAATTCCAAAAGACAGTCCCTGTATAATAGTCTTGGCACTTTACACAATCTGTGGAGGCAATGAATCACAAGTGCTTTGATTCTGGTAGAAGAGGTTGTTGTTTGATCCTCAGTTTACTTTGGAATTGGCAGTCATTAATTATCTGCTTTCTGCATTACTGCATTTGAATTGTTAGGCAGATTCAGTTGAAATGCCTTATAGCTAGTTCTGATCTGTGTTGAGCAACATACCCCTCCATAAAAGACTTGATTTAAACATATCCAGACGATACGCTGTACTATTATAGTACTTGTTAACATGATCTATGCCCTTGAACTGTCTGTTAGAAGCAATCTGTAGTTTTGATAGAAGAATCAGACATACCACCTTTAACAATTACTACTGCTATTTTAGGATTATCAAGCAACTACTGATATCAATCTGAGGCTATTTCCCTCTCTACATAATGTCAGTTGGTAACAGTACGCAATAATTTCTCTTCTCACCAAAATAACTCGCATTAAAGTGAAACCATCATGTTGGGAGTCTGTAGGGGTGGTGTGGGTATTCATGGTTAATTTCAACACATCATACTGCACACATTATCACTTTGGAACCTTGATTTGTGGGCGTCTTTTTCTCCCAAATGGTTTAGATTTTATGGAACATACACAGTCCAGAAAGGAAACACTGTGATTTCAACAAAGAGGTTATGAGGACAGTCTCTTCCCCAACACTCCTTCCTATCACAATCTTACCTTGTGGACTAGTTGCCACATGGATGACTAAGACTTGTGTAGAGATGATATAATGAGTACAGTTCTACATTTTCATGTTGTGTGTGCGCTAGAATTAATGGTTTCAGGGTCAAGGTTTTCTAAGGGTGTTACTTTTTAAGTGCTTACCACTGGTGGTATTTCCTGAAGTGTAATCCATCTAATTAAGATAAAGTTTAACACCAAATTGGAAAATGTTATACTTGTATGTGTGCGTGTAGCAGCTGCTCTTTCATTTTCAAGTTTGAAAGTGATAAAAGTCAAGGAGGAAAATGAAGCACAGTTAAGATGTATTGTTGAGTCAAGGATTGCATAGGACTTAATAGCAAGAAGGATATGGATCAACATTGTTTCATCATTGGATAGAAATGGTATCAGGTGACTCTCTGAAAGACTTCATATCATTTGTGCCTCTTAGAGCCTAAAATGGCCAGGTTTACAACTGTGTGTCTATTTCAAAAAATTGAGGTGATAATAGCTCTTGAATTTAATTGTTATGAAGTTTCAAAGCTTACAAAGTATACTCTGCCCAAAAAATATCCAAACACTTAAAACAAAGCCATTTCTTAAAGACACTAAAACTAAATTACAAAATAAAGTAGTCAATTTTGATACCACATTCTGTACGATACAATTTATTTTCTTAACTTATAGCAATTTGATTTAAAAAAAGAGTGCTTCTAAAGTGACAAAAATTTGCATTGACTTTTCCCTCGAAGCACACAGATATTGATCACAGCGGAGTGAGCATTCATCCATTAGGCTTTACTGAACCTGTAACAATAGGTACATGTAGCTAATAATTCTAACCCTTAAGTAGAATGCTAAATGGCAGACATGCAATAATGAATGCGCTTTCACAAATATGACTTTGGCAGGGGAGTTGGATTATGAACACATATGTTTTGTTTCTCTTTAATAAATAATACAAAACATGCAATCCTCACAGTTTCAAATGTAAAAAGTATTGATAAAAGTATCACGCAAGATATGAAAAAATAGAGGTTTATGACACGAATGTACTCTACAATACTGTGTGTTGTATAAAGATAGTGTCAGAATTTGATATTGAGACTATGCTTTGTTTCTTTATCTGCACATGTTTACTAGGAAATGTGGTTTTACTTGAGGTTAATAAGTTTTGACATGCTATATGATTGGTCTGTTTCAAAAACATTGACAATATGTTTCAAAGTTTGAAATAACTGAACAGGAAATGCAGCTGCTTGAAATATACCCAACTGGGGTTGTGTGAGGCGGGTCACTTGGCCGTAAACTGCATATAATATGTGGCCATTCTGCTCTTCTCTCTTGCCTTTGTCTGTCTGCCTGGGTGTCTGTCTGTCTGTCTGTGTGCCTATCTATCTGTGTCTTTTATTCTCTCTCACTATTTGCTGGTATTAAATCAGATTCAAAATAGTAATATTAAATAGTCTGTTCTTGTAGACTTGGTAACAAGTAGATCTAGAAAAGAAGTATCACAAATTTGATGAAATAAACAAGCATTTTTGGTTTTAGATGAATTGTCAATGTGATGAGTAAAACACATTGCTTGTGCCACATCAGTAGTTCCTTAGTGTGCATTTGTGGGTGCCCTGATCTACCTGTGACATATAGTATTAAAAACATATAACATCAAAATTATAGCAACATCACAACCAGAATGAATCCACCTGAAAACTCAACCGAGCACTTCATTTCTTGTCCAAAGAAATTGCAAAGATACCCGATTCTGAACAGATTCAAAACATCCAATAATACATTCAAGAGCATCTAACCGATGCCTAACAAAATGGGCTACCTCATCAAAATGAGCTGCCTCAACAAAATGAGCTACCTCAACAAAATGAGCTGCCTCATCAACTTGAAAAAATGAGCTACCTCATCCACTTAAAAAAAGTTTTGTCTCTGTCAATAGTATATTCATTATCTATATACATTGTATGAAATTCATATTCAAGGAAATAACAAAGCTAGGTGGATATGCCAAGTCTTAAATATATCATGGATATGAAACCACCAGAGTATGAGGCTTAATCAATAGAACTTTGTGACCTGTTAGTTTCAATAGTTTTGTTTCAGCCCATACCATATTCATTATCTATCTCTCTGATGAAAACTGGCTTGCCAGTCACATACAATTCAAAGCTGTGTTCAATTCCACTATTCAATGATCTGTAACATATTTTGTCAATGCCTGTTGCATATCCATTATAGCGTGGACTCAAATGAACTCTGGTCTTTCCCCTAAAGAACCCACTCATCCTCCATATGGAGAATCTCTCTGCTAACTAGACATTTCCTCTGTTTTCTGTGGAAGATACATCACGGAAATCGACTCCAAACTGCGGTTCCGATGAGACACATTACGATTGTCATCCCATCAGTTGCGTGTAGGCAATGAGTGATTTTGATCCAAGGGATTTGCAGGGATGTTAACGTTTGAATGGCTCCATAACACATATGGCTTGCTTGATATGTGTCTGTGTGTGCGAACTTGACATTTATGATTGGAAAATATTTATACCAAAAAAGAGTATCTTGTATTCTTTTTTCTTCTAACAGAAATCTCAGTTTTCTGTAGTATCAGGTATTGTTTTCCAAACTGAATCTTTTCTTTGAGATGACTGGTTTGAGTTTAAAATTAAGTAAACTTTTGGCTGAATACAAGATAATGCTCAGGTAATTGTTTTGTTCATTAAAGGTTGGTAGGATGGTAGGATGGAAGCATGACCAAGAGGTGTTTGCACTCAAATACTGAGACAAATAAAGCTGACACACAAGAGGCTAAAACTGGACAAATATGGCTCTTGCCGGCCATCCCACTCGGCTTATGGTGAAAGCTTCAAGATTGAAAGATACTTCAAACTTTTTACCAGGTTTGGGACCTTGAAAATGTGATAAAGATACAGGCGTATTGAAATCAAATAGAACAGACAGTCCCTTCCATTTCTTGCTCTAGATAGTTTAACTCTAAATTGTAAATTTTACCTTAATGACACTAACCTCAACCATTTTGCTCTTACACACACTCTAATCCTAAAACCCATGGTGGCTGTGAATTGCAGTTGATGGTCATGTACTTGGTTTAAGGAACACTGATGATGAGACCCAGGCTTTCTGCTGCAGCTGCTGTTCTGGTCAGCTGATCTGCCCTTACCCAGACCATAATCCTAAAACTTATTCTAAATGTGTAAATCACAGCAACTGACTGTAAGGACAATGTGGCAAAGCATTAATGTCAAATACATTCTTTTGCCGCAGTTTGATAATAATTTTGACCAAAACTGATGAAAGCCAATCTCATCTTGTGCTTCAGCTAGTGCGTGTGTATTTTTCTCAAGTAAAAAGATTATATAATCTGGACAGTACAAGCATTGTGGCAAAGAAAAGTATTATAAGAGGAAAATAATCAGCAGATGCGACCATTTGTCATGTCAGAGTGTTGCTCTAATTTGAATCATATTTGATTTTGATATGAAGTTCATGACTTCTCATTTTGACATTTATGATGTACATCAGTCCCTGTCAATATGTATGTTTTTTGTTCCTTATGACATGTGCGTTCGTAAAATTCTCATTGAATCTGATATGTCGGAATGTGTGCTTCAATTGACCAAACATGTTCAATTACAATGTATGATATGTTTTTTGTATTGTATGACATTTGTTTTCCAAATGTACTTTAATTGAAGTATGTTTGATTTAAATTTGACATTTTGATTATCCGCTCTACATTTGATGTTACCATGTGTGCTCTATTGGGTAGTTCAAATTCCAGATTTGGTTTGATAATCTAGATAGTTTGTAAGTGTCCAGGTAGGACTAATGGTGGATGTGGGATAAAATAGGAGAACTCAAAAGGGTGCATTTTCTTGGTCGGGCTGACGTCACAAAGGGGAAATAGCCTCGTAAAACCAGTGTGCGCATGTGCAGTTCCCCTTTCTCGAGCTGGTTGCTATGTGCGCGCTTGTGTAAAGGGGACGAAGGGGACAATGTTCCCGGATGTCCGACCGAGTGAATGGTATCAAAATTACTCTTTTCACTATAGTCCTACTTTAAAAGAGCATCAAACTCAAGCTATTCGCTATTCCAGTTTGAATCCATACTAGACTAAATCCTCCAGTCTCGAATATACGCACGGCCGTTGCACTGTGCTGTATACGAGGACTGAACACCAAACGTGTTCTGAGCGTGGAGGACTTTTGAGCTCATAATAAAACGCGTGCGACTTCGCGTCGCATGGCGCATTGCCATTTAAGGAAATTTCCGCGGGTAAATTATCTTCCGACTCGCCCGTGAATAAAACAACTGTTTTTAAAGGAATTTTAATGAATTTTAAACTTGTTCTTTTTGTATGATAATTGCTTTCTTTCCTGCGATTTATTCCCTATCAGTATTATATAATAGTATAAATACTGTTTAGTTTTAAATAAGCCTATTGCTTCAGTTATTGTTATATTTTCCTTTCACCATTCTGATTCTGTTTAATACTCTGACTTCTTCAATTTTCACTCGCCATTATGTAGGTCCGGTTTTAATTGGGCATATTTTTGCTTTGTTTTCTTTTAAACTTAGGCCCACGCTCAATTTTGTGGTTCATCATCGTGTAACAAATTTCATGCTAAATAAACAGCCCAAACTTACCTTGCGAAGCCGTCGAACATGAAAACAAATAAAGTGCTTGTGTGTCGCCCAAGGCTCCATTGATTTTTGTGTTTTTGTTGTTGTTGTGAACTTGTTGTTTTTAATTACTTCAAAATGGATGGTAGGCTTGTTTCTTATATTTGCAGTTACAGTGAACAATATTTATAACACAGTCCACGCTTATGCCGCTACCGTAGAGAATGTACAGCCGAGTTTTACGGTGCACCCACAGTAAAATAGAAAGTCAAATGAAATGTTTTAAATCCCGGTCGCATAATTTTTGTTGCGTGATGATGCGACGTGATCTACTATTTTATTGTATTTCATTCATACATACAAATTTAATACCGGTACCTGTCAAGACCATGTCAAAATCAGAAAAATGCTTAGCCTTCTTTAACAGTAGATTTTAGAGTTTAAAAAAAATCATTTGAGTTTGTTTTGATTAAAATGAAAAGAAATTAGAAATATTTGTATTCCCAGGTACATGGTCGTAATTCGGGTTATTTAGGGGCTGTCATTTTTTTTGAAAGGGGTGGGTCATGAATATACTGGAGGGTGTCATAGCATTTTTGACCAAAAATAGGGGGGTTATAATTTTTACACCAAAATTAGGGGGGGGGGTAATCGGGTTATAGAATTATTAAGGGCTGGTGACTCAAAATTTTCGCGCGCCGCGCGGGCAATCTTTTAACTTACGATCAAAATGTATGCACAATCTATAGTTATATGATTCAAAATTTTTACGCGCTCCCCGCACCTTTTACACTTACAGTCAAAATTTTAACACGCTCCACACACTTTCTTCGTGATTTAAGTTTTTACGCCGCTTTGTGCCTTGTGGGGGATGTCATTTTCTTCGCAGGGGTGGGGTCATGAATATGTCGGTGACCGAGTCAATTTTTTTACGACCCCCTATCGCGAAAGCTAAATTTTTTACAACCCCTATCGCTGGTCAAAAATTTTATGACCCCTTCCGCCTATACAGACTGAAGACAAATTATTCATGGCGGAAGTAAGGCGCGAGCGCACCCAAATTTTAGAGCGGAGTGCACGAAACGCTGCTAAAAATTTTGATCGTAAGTGTAAAGAAGGAACGCGGAGCGCAAGCAAAAATCTTGCATTGTATAACAAAAGATTGCGCACACATTTTGGTTTTGAAGTTAAGGAATGTGCACAAGAAGCGCCAAAAAAATGTTGAGTCACCAACCCTTAATAATTCTATAACCCCTATTTTGGTTGTTAAAAATTTTTGGTCTCAAAATTCTATGACCCCCAGTATATTCATGACCCCTTCTGAAGAAAATGACAGCCCCTTAGTTCCAGTGATGAATAATTTGTAGTCAGTCTGTGTAGGCGGAAGGGGGGCGGGCATAAATATTTTCGACCTGAGATAGGGGGTTGTAAAAATTCAGCCCGCAATAGGGGGGGTCATGAAAAAGAAAAAATTTATTCCGGTCACCGACATAATTCATGAGTCATGACCCACCCCCCTTCCGTAGAAAATGACAGCCCCCTAAGGGGGTCATGAATATACTGGAAGGGGGTCATACAATTTTAGACCAAATATAGGGGTTATAATTTGTTAACACCCAAAATAGGGCTTTATAGAATTATTGAAGGTTGGTGACTAAAAATGTTCGCGCGCTCCGCATGCATTCTTTTAGGGGGGTCATAAAAAAATTTGCCCGCAATAGGGGGGTCATAAATTTTTTTACATATTCATGACCCCCTCTGCCGAAGAAAATGACATCCCCCTTATTACGTTTAGTATCACTGCTAAACAGCAAATTTAAATTTTGATATTAAATTTCCATAAATAGTTGACTTTCTTTCCATGAAAATAATGGAAAAAATGTCATGGATGCAGCTCATGCCAGCATACTAACGCTGGGGGGGGGGGGGGGGAATATGCTAGGACTTTTAGTATACTACAGTCATGACTTGCTATGATGTGAGTAGTAGTATATTTTAGGCCAACAGGGGCTAGGGCCTAATTATAGTCCAAGCCTCATACGGGAGAGGAGAGGACATCATGTTCAACTATAGGCTACAATTGAATTGTTGTCATGTTTTTGCTTACCGTTTTTCTTTCGTAGGCCTGCAGCTACTAACATGATGACACATTGTATACTCATGCGGTACATGCCATTACGGCATTGGTGCTTGTTCAGTCAGATCTCGGCAAATAGTACTCATGTCCATGTCCATGTCACAGTCAGTACACAGTCAATAATAATGATGACATCACATGGCCATGGTAACACTGTCAACATCAGCGTAAAACTCCAGTCAGTGCCAGTACCATGTCCATGAGTATACCTCATGACCCTGGACATGTTGGAAGTTGTAGGCATGCAACAATCCTGGGCAATAATCATGACATCAGGCACAGTAAATAGCAAATCAACTGATTTATCCAGGGTACAACATTCATGACATAATGACATTGACATGCATGCATGGCATAATGATGGAGAATCTTGCATGGAAGTCTCAGGGTTTTGATCATTGCATGATTGCAGTGACACTGTCGGTTGGTGCGACGATATTGTCAAGTAGCAGTATTCTCTTGCCAAGTCAGATGCTAGGCCTGTCTACAAGTACAATCAATGTGATGCCGTGTATGCCACCGAGGCCTAGTCAGAAGTAACAGGCTACATTTTACGCACGGTCATGACGGTTTGCATGCATGATGCATTGAATTGGAGATGTCCATTTTTGCACGGCAACTTGAGATGCAGACAGACCATAAGAAAGCACACTGCCGTAAGAATGAACTTGTTTTATACTAGAATAGAGCTGATTAAATATGTCGTCACTCAACTGGGCTCAGACCATCATGCAGACAGTACGTAAAAAACAACCATCATCACCATCATGACATGTAAAAGTCCGGGGTAAAAGTATAGCATGCATGTGTACACATAATACTGCACACACTGTCACAGCGGCACTCCCGGTAACTATCCACATAAATTCTTCCAAATCGGATTATGTTCAACTCTTTCTTCACTTCCATTTTGGTCCAAGCGATGTTTGAACACTTGCCGTTCATTATACCTTGTTTATTATTCCACAAATCGGTATATCCTGTTAAATTCCTGTACAAAATTTGTCTTCCACACGGCGCCGTGATTGAATTTCGACATCGGTGTTCAAAATTCCGACGAAATGGCGCTTCGTTGTTTGATCTCCATATATAGACTATAGAAGTCCATGTATGGACTATGTGTTCCATATATGGACTATATAAGTCCATATATGGATATTTATCGCGCCGCCAAAAAAAAGCGTCGGTAGCCAAGTGAAAAAGTCCTCCATGAAAAATGCACGTATCGTTCTCAGGCCTCGAACGAGCCGCCGCCATGTTTGTCCGCCATTTTGCGAGTGAGAGGCCAGGAACTCAGGCTAAATCCATACACCCGCTATGGAAGACATGACCTTAATCTCCCACACAAGGAGTGTGAATTTCAAATGGAATCACCTCTTTAGTGTCGTCTGCTCCAAAATGAGCTATTCCAGTTTGAATCCATACACCGCCTATGGAAGAAATGTCCTTAAGTAGTCTCCCACACAGGGAGTGTGAATTTCAAATGGGGTTACTTGAATGGGTGACTCCATTTGAAATCTACATTTGCTGTATGGGAGATAAAGATCATGTCTTCCGTAGGGGGTGTATGGCTCACAACTGGAATAGCCCATTGCAGTAAATGTTGAAAGGGTGTCAATAATCAGAATTTCCCTCTATCCCAAAGTTCCAAAAAGGGTAGAAAGTTTAGATCTTTGAACTTCTTTCTTGAAAAGATTTGGATAAAGTACACATTTTAGCAGAAGGCTGATGAAACTGCATGTGGGTGCAATGTTTGCTAACAGAATTTAAGAAAATAATCAGCATTATGAACAATTTTTCAAGAATAGTAGGTGTCACAATTAAGTTGTGAAAACTATCAAATGTACCCCGGCATTTTACCCCGGGTGCGCACTATGCATAAAGGCCTTTTGTACTAAAGGCCTTTTGCTGTGAGTTTAAATGGAGCAACTTAGAGTTTGATTTGATTTGTTCGGGTTCTGACAACCCTGGATAACCCAAGAAAGCCTCTATCGAAGCTTATTTCCATTGGGGTCCATTTGAACACGGACGGGTTGGGAACAGTCAGGGGTTAACACCCTACTCTTTTCAAAACTGGCTGCGAAATACATGTACAGGTATGGCTCTCTGCACACGGACCGACAGCTTAACATCCCTCTGAAGGATTTGAGTACTTTCATGATTCATTTACCCAATTCTAAATGAACCATGGGGGAGCGGAAGTCCGGATTTAATCTACAGAAATTGCCAATTAATTTCATACTTTTTTTTCCAAGTCAATACCCCAGCAAATCGCCACCGCCGAATTGAACCCGGGACCTCATGCACTAAAGGCAAGTACCCTAACCATTGCGCCACGCTCTCTTTAGATGATAATTATAATAATATATAATATATTCCTTCAAATCATTTCCAATCTAGCATATTCAATATTTCAAGTTTAAATATTAATTTCTTTACCACTTTGCCATACGTCTCGCAGGAACCAAAATCATTTAGGGTCAAATTTCCAGAATTCAATGCTCCGTAACACTGAGGAAACACAGTAATATTGTGAAACATTTGGATATTGTCGTGACTATGATCAGGATGGCTCCAACTGGTGTCAATTATGGAACCTTAAGGCTCTGGGGTGTCTGTGTGCATGATAAGATATTTATCTGAATCATATGTGCCTTGCTTGGTATGCATGGCATAGGACCACAGGAAGTGTTTTGTTTCCAGAGAGATTGGCAAATTTGTCGCAACCTAGAATACATGTAGCAAAGAAGAAGTTGTGTTCGGAATGGGCAATATCAGACCTCTCTCCCTATTTTGTCCATTAAATCCATTTTTGCACAGTGCAGGGATGTAAGTTTTCCATTTTTTACTGATTTTCTTTTTTTCCCCTTTAAATGCAAGAAAATATTCCGGATTTTGTTCCCCAGTAATATTTCCGTAGTGAGGGTTTTGCTTGCAACTTCAACACTACCATTCCGGCTATTTAGAAATTCTCACTTATTTGATTGCGGAATTTTTCTATCGAATCATCTGTCGTGTTGTAAACATGGTAATTGGAAGTTTTAACTTTTGTTTTTGGAGTTGAATTAGATGGAAGTGGATTGAATTGCAAATAAGCAGCAGGTTGTTGTTTTGGCAGTAGTGCATAACATTAGCACTGTAACTTTTATTGTTGTAAGGTGTGTAAGCCAACCATATTCTTCTCTTTTGGACTGTCCCATCACAATGGCAAATGCAATGAATGAGGTGTACAGTATCTGTATCTGCCCAACCTTTGGATGGTAATGCCATTTCTTTATTACATCTAATTCTGAAATTCCTAGATTGCACTTCAATACTTAATTACTAAGGTAGTATTCCAGTGTTGCAAAGAAAGCTTTATTTCAACAGCACTACTTTATTTGGGCAATAAAGTTGAATCAAACATGTTCTTATTAAGAAGAAATATGCACCATACTTTCAGGAAGTTTACAAGTTCACTCTTTGTTAGCTAGTTGTTAGGGTCAGTTGAAGTTTAATGTTCATAAAATGTCTGTCCATACATGTGATACCAATGGTCAGTTGTCTTGTATGTCAACACTAGGGTCAGTTAAAGTTTAATGTTCATACATGTGATACCAATGGTCAGTTGTCTCGTATATCGACAAAGCTGATGTTGTCTTGTCACAACACCTGTGAGCCATATGAGCTACCTGCGCACGAGAGACAACACGACACCATTTATTGTGCCGTAAATGTCAGATTCCAGGTTTGTTTTTCAGACAAAATGATTGAAAGCATGTGATGTGTAGTAGAAGATGTACAAAGTGGAAGAAGTTGATATCTTGTTAGTATCCTGACAAAACAAGCAATTTTAACGGATTAGTAATTTCACATTTCACTCACATGTTGAATTCAGAATGAATTTGAATGTGCGTAAAATATTTGTTACGGTTAAAAAAATGCATATTGATAACATCTTAATAGAAAGTATTTAAAGGAAAGAAATAAGAAATGTAGAAAAATGTAGAACAAGGTAAAAATTTGAGTAGGTAAAAAAATTGAAGGTGTAATTGTATAGCGGCCATCTCATGACCCTGTTACTGGAAATTGGACATCTTTTTGTTGTTATTTTTTATTGTTTGTTCCCAAAATTATCAGTAGCTATTAGATTTTTTATTATGATGTTCAGCTTCTGTGTCATTAAATGTCATGGAGGGTTGTATAGTCCATTTATGTCTGCAAAGAACATCTGATATCAATGGTCATTGTGCAGTGATGCCAGTTAGCTGCAGTATTGGGCTACTTTATGAATCAGAAATGTAATTTGGAGCAGTTTGTATTTTGCCAATTTCTATAGAGGTAGAAACATTTACTCATATTTGGTGATGTAATGATAAAATATTTTTGAGGACTTTAAAATTCACAGAAGCAGTGTAAATGGAGTACAGTACAAGGATCTTATTTTGAAATTCTAGAGGATCTCAAATAGCACTGTCAGATTGACTGGTGTTGAGTTTTTAAGATGTCTTATGTATGTGTCTAAATATGGAGGAATAATTCATTTGACACAGTTTGGGCTTAATTCACACCCAAAAGACATACAGAACTGAACTGTAAAGGCAATATTTGAATTTCAGGACAGATTTCCTGTCCAGTTCTTTTTTTTTTTTTTTTCTTGTTTTAATTTTGTTGCTGAGCAGTTTGTCAAAATGCTGTCAGAAAGAGTAGTAGACTTAAATATTGTCATAATGCACATGTTTATTGTTAAAAGGGGACAATTATAGTTAATGCCTCTACTACAGGTCCTAAACAAAATGGTGTGATAATCTTCAGATCATTAGAAAATGATATTTTTATCGGTGGGAAAAAGGTTATGTTTTGTCCAAACCGTTTTTGCTCCTGAAGATGCCATTTGCAGTCATCACATATAACTGTTCACCTCAAACTTTTGCTTAGAATCTATGGCAACACTGACCACACTCTTTAAGTATGTCATTGTCTCACCAATACACCTGTTGTGTAGTCAACTCCCACAGGTGACAAGATAACACTATACCACTTACTGTATCATAAATGTCATCTTACAAGCTAGCATTTCAGACAATGCAATTAATAGCATCTTAAAGCGGTTTGAAGATGAAATGGGAGTAAGAGTTTGATGGCTTGTTGCAGGAAATCTAAACAATTAGGATTAAATGTAGAATGCCCATCCTACGCCCTCATAAACAAGGCAGTTTATATTGCATACAGATTTATCAATTATGTGATGCAGCAAACAGGACAACATGTTTGTCTCCAGAGAATTGAAACTGTTGTAAAAGATAGTAAGGTAGTTATCAAGGTCATGTGTGACACAGTCTAATCCAATCAGACCAGAGACAGCAATAATGAAATTGAGATATAGGCAACAAATCGGGAGCAAAAATGCAATAAAAATATATGAAAATGAATAACTTTGCAACCAAGTATGCCAGGATATTTGTGATTTCAACATCAGTAAGCTTAGGTACTGAGCAAGTTAGTAATGTAGTAACTCAAGTTTCAAAATTTCTGACTTGATCTGAGTAGATCAGATTATGTCACTTATGCTTATCATTTTGGCAAAATAATGCTTATCATCATTTACCTAGTTGAGCCAAATTGGGTGTATCTTATTTGAAAAAGAGCAACTTGTCACAGAGGTTCTATGTATTCTGATGTTTTTACCAATAAAATCAACACATTTAATGAAAAAATGACTGAAAAGTACTCCTGAATTCACTGTTTACCGATATTTCATAACAAACCTCCATAGCTTTAATTTGGTCCTATTATCAGCAAACCCAGGGTGTAAAATTCTATTGCTATAAAATGATTTACATTAAGCATGTGTGCCATCAACTCAATTATGATGCCTATTGATGCCATGAAAACACAGGGAAAGGGTGTGTTTGTGGGCTAAATGGCATTAGTCATGCAC
The DNA here is from genome assembly GCF_039555335.1 of Amphiura filiformis. NCBI lineage: Eukaryota > Metazoa > Echinodermata > Ophiuroidea > Amphilepidida > Amphiuridae > Amphiura > Amphiura filiformis. The sequence continues at coordinate 58,485,357 of NC_092647.1, read as the reverse complement.
CTGTGTGGTGCGCATGTGTAAGGTCATGTTGTGTAATAAAATATGCATGTGTGTCTAAACATGGATGCCTATTGCATTCAGAGTTCAAAAGATATTTGATGCTTATAAGTGGTAGGTTATTATGTACCAAAAGTAATAACAAGTGAATAAAAAAAAAAAAAAACTAGATATATTGCATCCCTGTAAGGCTGCGAAGTCTAGCCGTGACCTTGAAATGACCTTGAAATGACCATCACCACGTTTTGCATCATATCCACATAACATATACTAATTTTCATTCAAATTGAACAAACTTTGTAATTTGACCCCTTTTGACCTTTGGTTGACCTCTGGTGACCTTGAAATGACCTCCACAATATTTTGAATCATATCAAGATCACATATACTAATTTTCATTTAAATTGGACAAACTTTAGAATTTTACCCTTTTTGACCCCAAAACAGACCCCTCCTCCATGTTTAAGCCAAATCTGATTACAATCGATATAAACATAATGCTAGAGCCCTTTTGGCATTATTCTTATGATCACAGCACTTAATATGCAGAAAATATTGAATTTTAAAGTGATTTTCAGTAATCAACCATTTTTGCCCCTGTATGACCTTGAACTCAAAATCTGTGAGTACCCCATAGACACCAGCTAATGCCAATGAATATGTGTCAGTCGCATCTCCGTACTATATAATCTGTAGGAAAAGAAGCATTTTGAAGGTATTTGGTTATGTACCGAAATACCCCTTAATGACCTTTGACCCCAAATCTGTGAGGACCCCATAGGCCCCGGCTATAGCCAAGGTCAATGTATAAATCTCATTACTGTACCACGTAATCTGTAGGAGAAGAAGCTTTTTTGGTAAAAATCACATTTTTAGCCAAAATTACTCATGCATGACGCTTGACCCCAAATGGGTCATGTCAAATGTAAAGGCTGGGGTAGTGGAGCTTGTGCCCAAGTTTGGTCATAATCGGTCAAATAATAAAGGAGCTAGAGCAAATTATGTTAAATGTTGACAGAAAGAAGAAGAAGAAGAAGAAGAAGAAGAAGAAGAAGAAGAAGAAGAAAGAAACTACTGGGAAACAGGAGTCTAGCCGCCGCTCGGCTAGACTAAAAAATAAGAAAAATGCATACATTTTATTTGTTGATAGCAACTTCATTGGGTTTACGAGATTACATGAGATCCACATGAAAATCAGTATAAGTTGGGACACCCCTACCAAAATAAAATTTGAGTGCCCTCCTGGGTTAGTCGGACCAAGGGAATATTTAATGTGAAGAACTTCATGTTTGTGCATGGTTGCCATAACCATTTACCAACTGAAGCATACTTATACCTGGCAATTACCAATAACATGTTAAAATGTACTAAATACAGTAAGCCAAACAATTAAGGTACCAGTTATGTTCACCAATGTATATCCTAACCAAAGACCGATATGTCATAATTGGAACCAGCAGCCAATCTCCGCATCTTTTAGCTCGATTTGAAGACCTCATTTGTTGAAATTGTTCAAGAAATAAAGACACGATGATCCAAAAACCCAAGAAGATGCCAATTTAAAAGTTGCAGTTTGCTCCATTTCCTGCCCTATTGATTTGAAAAGAAAGTGTTCGCGAACAAGATTAATTAGCACTTTAAAACTAGCGTGGTGCTTTCATTGATTAGAACACAAAAGTGCAACTTTTGATTTTGTTTCTTCAATAGGTTTTAGATCACCGTTTCTTTAATTCTCAACCAATTTCAACAATAATAGGTCTTAAATCAGAGCTAAAGAATACAGGTATTGGCTGTTTGTTTTAATTTTGACATATTTGTCTTTATTTAGGATATACAGGGGTGAACACAACTGGTACCTTAATTCTTTGGCTTACTGTAGATTAGCAGGTATGTTACCACACTTGACAGAAGATATCATGTGTGAAACAGTTTACAGGTATTGAAGCATTAAGCATAGATCTCTTTAACCATATGTGACCTGTCACGGCGAAAGAGCTGTAAATTCCTCCCCCGGTCAAAATTGTTTTATTTTGTGTTTAGAAAATATACATCATAAGCTTTAAAATGGTATATTATTTGACTTCAAACGATATCCAGTAGCGGGGTTATGGTTTGTTGAACTTTGCTCCTTCAACAAAATGGTAGCTTTTTTCGTTTCTATATGTGTCTCTTTTTCCACATTGCTGGCAATAAATATCAAACAGTCATAATTGGCGGTCATATCAAATCATCTCCAAGTCAACAAGGTTCAAGAAAGGTCTCTCATTGTTAATTGTTGGTTATACATACCTATACAAAATACAATGCCTGGTAACCCACCACTTGAACAGGATTTAGCCAAAGCAAACAAAGACCAGAGCTATTAAAAATTCTATTGCCATCTAAGGTAGAAGCCTGTTATCCTCTTCAATAATATGATTATTGATTGGTGTTTGACTATCAAAATGAGATAGATGTGGCACCAGCTAGAGACGCCGATGAATACAACCTGCATGCACATTTTATACTGTAACTCAGAATACAATTGAGGGAATTTACGGCTCATTCGAGCTGTACGGTCACATATATGCACAGTGTTAGCACCATCAAAAATAGATTTGAAGTTGCATAGCCTAATTTTGCGGCCTACTTTAGATAATCTTTATGTGAGAGGTAATGGTGCATAAATCAATTACACTTGGCTGCATGGATATTATGTGCAGACAATAGAACAAATAATTAGGTTTAAATGCTGCAGATAGCATCAAAAGTAGAGCTTTTCTTGTCCAAATTTGAACTCAAATGGTTGCATCATAATAACAGTCACAGAGAATAGAGATAGATTGCTGGTGATCAAAGCAATTGCACAAACACTACTAGCGATTTGATAATGGATTAAAGTTGACTTGGCTTCAAGTTAATAATTTGAGCTCATCTGCTATCTATATACCAATGGGCAAATGGTACTGGAAGGTCCCCCTTTAGCCATACCACTAAATTGCATTAGAACTTTCTTTAGTACGTCAAAAAACACATGTTATATTAGCAAAAAATAATGTAACATAATTGATATAGGAAATTGGTACATTGACATCACTAACTTAAGTCTAAGCTAATGATTAAAAAGGTCTGCAGCTGTATAAAGAAATATTCAAATTTGTTGAAAAATATGATTTGGAACAAATCCACATTGTGTCACCGAGACAGCAGACATTTTTATGACCACTAAGGTGCTCCGGTTATTGAGGATCTTGTATAGTGTAAAACAATGTTATGTGTTTTATTATGTCGTTGTCCAGTTGATGGATCTTATTTTTAGTGAGTCAATGGTGTCCTTTTGAACTTCTCGGACCTGTCCTTATTGACAGGTCACTATGCACACTGCTATATTTGTAACTCAAAACATACCCAACTCATTATACACTTCCAGTGTGTCCATGTTGTACTCATTTGACATGCAGTAACCAGTTGTGACAGATTGGCATGTTTTTGGTTTAATCAATTTTGAGATAACGAGTAACAAAGATGTGGCAGATTAATATTCTTATATGTGTAAATACATCTGTATGTACACATGTTATGGTGGGAAACACCTTGCATACAAAACTAAATTATAAGCATGTTGCTTCACTTAATATTGGCACAATTTTGGATGACCTTTAGTTAAAATCCTTCCCACCCTGCTTTTTTCTGAACCTGCTGAAAAGTATTGAAAAGTACCAAAAATGGAAGAATCTTCCAAAAGTTACCACTCTGTCTTGAGAAATAATCAAGCAATATTAGGAATGTTTATAATCATTTGAAGGCATTTTAGCCATATTTCACATAGTCAAGTACGACAGCATACATATTCTTCAAATGAAAAAGTTTTGAAATACTTAACCAATTTACTGCACTAGGTATCAGCCTGGATAGGTTTAATATCCATTTGACAGTTGATTGCACCCAGTGCTGTAAGTTGTTTGTTATTACCATGCATATACAGCCTTCTTGCATGCAATGGGCTAATCCATTTGAAATTCACACTCCCCCTGTGGAAGATTTCTTCCACAGGGGAGTATGAATTTCAAATGGAATGAGCAAATTAGGCAGCTCCATTTCATACACCCTTTGAGAAAGATTGAACCTGAATCTTCCACAGAGGGAGGGTGAGTTTTAAATAGAGTTGGCAATGTGCTAATTCCATTTAAAATTCATTATCCCCCTGTGGAAGATATTTCCAAACTCTTCCACAGGGGGAGGGTGAGTTTTAAATGGAATAGCTTAATTGACAAGAGTAGTTTGGATAGAAATGTTGTTAATGTTTTCATCAGGAATGATGATATTGAAATAATTTCTTGTCCCAGCCTGTGGTTATTGTTAATATCCATTCTGAGGTATCACAGGTGTATAAGAAGCTGGGTTGGGTCAAGATGTCAAAAGTTTACTGATTGCATACCTCTCCTTTCCCCCATTCCCTCTTTCTCGCTCTCTTTTTTGAACTGTTTATGTTGGTCAAACTGTCATCCCTGGTCCTCAAGGAAAAATAGATGATTAATTGTGCTTGCAACTGATTGAGTGTTCCAGGTTGAAGAAAAACTGATAAAAAGAAAGAAACAAATCATCTAGATCATATATCTTTCAACTTTGCCCTTCAAGTTTAGACTCTTTACATCTAGATTTTAGTGAGTGGTCAATCACTCTCCTGATGACCTCTTGGTGAGTGATTGCTTGTACTATATATTTGACAAGACATGCACACCACAAAACACTGAAATGTGTCTAGGTGTAGGAACAGCGTATCAAACAATTATTGTGTTTACATGCTTAACCCAAATATAATATGAGTGGGTTATCTGGGACAAAATACAAGGGCTAAAACTGCACCATGAATTACACACACAAGTACTTTTGTTCGCCTTGCCATGTTAATATTCAAGGTGCAGCAATACTCAATTCTTAGGGATGCACTGTATCTAATGAAAATGAAGTGGTAGGGGGTACTTGTGTAGTACTGGATCCATTTTGTGGAATTCACAGTGAGCAATCTGATATCGGTGTCCCTTTATTAATCTATTAATACATATTAGTATTTGAATAAAAAGAAATATAAGTTCAATGTCATATGACACAGAGTACCGTACATGTATGTACTTATTTCCAATTCAAATAGTTTGCCACACAAGTTCAGCACTAGGTCACCTATAGGCTATTTGTCATCATCTCCATTCTTCCCTGCACAGATTTGGCCTGAAGGGTCTTTGTGCCTCCTAACCTCCCCGCCCTGGAGCGTTACGCTACCGACTTTCCTCCACGCACTCGTGGTGGCGTAGCTAGCGTAGCGCAGTGCAGGGGAACATGGTAATTTGCCATGCGGAAAGGATGGTTCACAATCATAACAAACAATTAGTGCCAAGGAATTAACTTCTTTTCTAGTTGTAATTTTTGTTTTGTGGGGAGTATATACATCCGAGATGATTACAGGGGTGAAAAGTTATGATTTTGCCCACACCCGTTGAATCATTTTTCCCGCGTAACTTGTGAGTTTAACTAATCTGCCATTGGCTTTGTTTTAACCTACTGAGGTAGAAGTTTCACAAAAGAAAGCTGGCTCATTTTGAAAATATATAGTATTGAAAATAAGAGTATTGTAAACTTAAATGATATGTTAAATGACAAGATGAATTCAAATTTAACTGGCAAATGTGCTGGCATGTTAAAATGATTATTTACTTACATTAATATCTTAGTATTAATTATAAATTGAATGAAAACAAATCATATTATCGTCAAATACAAATACTTCTTAAATCTGTAACAACTTCTAAATGTCTTTTAAAAAATGCAATTCTGATTTGGATTTATTTAGACTAAGAAAGCGCTTGAGTACTAAGTTCTTATTTGCTATTGACACAAGCACAGTTTGTGTTGCTGTTTTGCTAAAACAACCGATATATGATCATAGTTTTGTTCAGCTTTTTTGGGGGGAAATCATAATAAACTTCTGTGATTTTACGCTTAAAAAATGAAAGCTAGAGCTGCTACGATTGTAGTAAGAATACAAATGGTTGATGCCACAAGGCACAAGGCATGTCACCAAATTCCATTGAATTCCACACATTAAGAGGATATGTTTCACTTCTCATGAGAGTTACCAAGTTGTGTAGGAGATCATCTTACATATCAGAGAAGATATCGTACCCTTCCCAGAATCCTTTGCAACATGATGCATCAACTCACTACAGCAAATGACACTCCTATTTGCTTTGTTGAGAATAGACTGGCTAAACATGGGTAATTTATTTTGCAAGATCTGGATCTGCTCATTGAGGTACTTTTTGTTACTGTCATCCATACTGTCAACCACCACTAGATAGCAAATCATTTCAGAAAATTGAACTAGAAGAAATGCATTGTGGGAAGTGTGAGATATCTTCTCATCTTACATATAGTTTTACATTGCTGGTCTAGTGGGAGTTGCAAGTGAAACCCAATAGTGGATTGTATGCTTATACATGTGTAGGTGGTAGCTAGCTTGAGGAAGAGAGTAAGGAGTGGTATTGGGCTATTCCAGGTAAAATCCATGCAGTAAGACTCCCCAGTGCATAATTGGAAAATGTCCCAGTTGAAATCCATGCAACCCCTATGAAAGACATGGCCATAATCTCCCACACAGGGTGTGTGGATTTCAAATGGAGTCACCCATTCAGGTAGCCCCATTTACACTCCCTGTGTGGGAGATTAAGGTCATGTCTTCCATATGTATGGATATCAACTGGAATAGCCCAATGGTCTCATTTCCAATGGCATAGTTCAATGACCATTCTATGAATGTACAAATACATTATATTTTATAACTGTGTCCTGACAGATGAGCATGGTTTAGATCCTCGTGATGATGTGAATCATCAAGTTTTCTTTTGTTTGATATTGCAGTATTTTTGAGGAAAAATTAGTATTGGCAAGGGAAACAATAGCCCAAATTGTTTCATAAATTGTACCCCTCAACTATTGTTATGACTACAAAGCAAACAATGGGGCATGTGATTAATGCTGATAACATGAAGTAACATTGGGTGCTTCAGTCAGCAGGGGACAATACCCTTACCCTGGGTATAAGGGGTACTTGGATGAACTTCAAGGGTTATCCAGGTACTGAGTGTCACTGTGCCATGAAATCCGCTTTGAATTTATGACAATTGTGAATTGTTGAAACAATGCTCGTACAGGAATGAACTCTTGAAGTAATATTTTTGTTGCGCATAAGAATTTGTGGGTGCTATGTCCCAAAGTATCTGAAAATTTTATTTTTTATAGTGAGCTTATGTGGCAATGGGCCATATTGAAGCAGTGTTTCAGTAGATCAAAGGCCAGCTTTAGTTGGTAATAAATAGGTTGTTAATGTATGTGATACTCAAATAGTACTCCAAATTAGATGTTCATTTTAGTAGTTAATACTCCATTCACACCAATGTTTGTTTCATTAATAGACACAAAGCATGGACACATCTGACAAAGTGTATGTAATGATCCAAACTAGATACATAATATGAGAAAGTCATGATTGATTTTGTGCAAATCAAAGTTTGAAGCACGTAGCAAAGAGTCAACACATTTCCTGAATTAATTTATTCTATGTTCAGATTTGTGTAGACATTTCTTGTCATTTGTTCTTATTTAAGATAAATTTTCTGTCTATAGCTGACATTTTTGGAATTCTCTTGAATTTGTAATCTGCATTTCCAATCAGATTCAATTCACTTTAGTGGAATGTCTCCAGAGTGTTGTGGTTTGCTCAGCTCCGCAGATAACATCGGGTCATAAAAATATCGAAAATAGTATTTTGAAAGGATGAAACATATGTAAAGGTTGTTGCAATGAATGATAATTATAGAATGTTTGAAGGGTTGAGTAAGTCTATGAAGGCAGGGTAAGGGACTCTGGCTTATTAAGTTTAATGGATCTTTTCCTGAAAATGACTATTTTGTTGTAAATGCACATACATATTTGCAAATGCTACATTAAAAAGTAAATGCAAGGTTATGAAGAATTCAATTTAATATAATGGTACACATATGATGATGGTTTAGGAAACTAATCTTCTCAACATTCTCTGTCTGTATGTTTATCTGTCTGTTTGCCAATCAATCAATCAATCAATCAATCAATCAATCAATCAATCAATCAATCAAAACCAGAGTGATAAAGGTTCCTGATAGGAATTGAAATATTTCTGAGTGATTATCAGTTTTTGGATCAGAAAAAGAACGTTTTCTACTTAATTGAACTATGAATTTGATTCAAGAATCAATCAATCAATCAATCAATCAACCAATCAAGTAACCAAGTAATCAATCAATCAATCAATCCTATAAAGCTCTCCTTCATTCTTTCTGTTTCTCTCTGTACATGTAGTATTTCATATAAACAGGTGATTTTGAAGAATATATTTTTGAGATTGTAAAATTTGAGTAATGTTTCAAATTTGGTATCTACAATGAAAATTTCATTTGAATGAATATAACGAGATGAACGTCCATATACACTGTATGTACACACCCGCAGAAGTGAATCTAATTCACTCTGATTGGCTGGCTGATATTCCGGATAATATGATTGGATCAGTATTTCTACACGCCCACATTTTGTATTTTGAAATACGATCACGTTCGGATCGTGTACTGCTGTTGACAGCCGTGTTCAAAAAAAGTTTTACTATATGCCTATAATGGAACTTAACCAGTTCATTGCATTATGTTATTTGATCTAACTATCACAAATCCTGCCTTGTGTACATACATACACATGGACATTCATGTCACGAAGATGTGGAAAAAGCAAAGCAGTTCTATGTTGCTGCCCAATCCCATCTAACACAGACATGCAATGCATGCAATGCATGCATGCATGCATGGGCAATATAACTTGCCGGTTGACTCTGTAAGGTTTTGCATTGCTTTTCTATCAGACAACCCAATTAACACCTTCACCGTTTCTCTCACGCGATGATTGTCAGCGGGCTGTCTGTCACTCCATCCAGGCAGGCAGGCAGGCAGCTCCATCAGAACTCACTTAAAATAACCCACTGCTTGATAGTAATATAGACTGTTGACTATGTAATATAAATTTATTACAAAATAATGTTAAAAAGGTGATTTTTGTGAAATTGTATACTATTTAAAAATACATGTGAAATGCACTCGTATTAGTCCATGTTCAGACATGCATAGTTGAGGTCCAGAAGAAGAATGGGGTCTTTTGGTAGTTGTGGTTGAATGGCAGAAGTGGTTGGTTTAGTAGTGTGAACGGAATGATTGCTTTGTTGATAGCTATAAGCCACCACCCAGGCAGTTATCAAGTGAAATTATGCAGAGTTCTTGTACCCTTCCCGTATAGTGTTTATGTGATACCCAACTCTCAGGGGAATAATTGGTATAACTGTTTCACAAATTTCATTACATAATTTTATTGCTAAGTAACTTTGTGCACATAAGTTGTATGAAATGTTTCTGGCCTATGCATAAAATCACAATGAATTTGATGATGCCTGCATCCCCTTTCCCACCTGTGCCATACCCATACACCACATACACACACACACCCCTACATAAGAACCACCAAACAGGGTTGTCAAATTTGAACCTGCAGGTGTGCTATTCAATTGTGGCTTTTCATTCCCCATTGTCATACCCTGTGCATACTTCACACACATGAAATCTCCCCTACGTGTGCGGGCATTCGAAGCGAGGACTTGTGATACATGTGTGTAGATTGGGTTTGTAATGGTATTCAAAGTAAGGACATGTGTTAGGAACAACACATTCAAAGTGAGGTCATTTTGTCATATCATCACCTTGTCTGTAAACACACATACAAAGTGAGGTAATAGCCTATACTACCTCCTATAGGAAGAGTGTTATCCAATGCACTTACTCACAAAGTGAGGACTCAGATTTTGACCTCACTTTGTCAAAATGTCCCCACTTTGAATGCATAACTTTGCCACTTGTTCTCACTTTTAATGTCGCGACAAATACACCCACCCACACACACACATATTCATGAAACTTTAAAACCATATTTCAGTGTAGCTTTTTTCAACAGGTCGGTCATGCTCAATCTTGTTTCCACCTGCCTATCAACAAATTGTAGAATTTCATTGGAAATGATCTTATTTGCTAACAACCTGTATGTTTATGTCTGTATGACGTACACAGGTTGATACTTGATACCATGCAATCATAGGTAACATTTCAATGTGGCTATTTATAATTATCAGATCTTTTGTTATGTACAATGTCAGTCACGTAAAGCACTCATCAGGTTTTGCATGTTAGTTTGATAGTCAAGGAAATTTGGCCATTTTCCATCCCACTTGTTTTCTGGTATCCGTTTTCTCTTGCTCTAACAAAAACAAAACAAAAAGGAAAAAAGAAAAAACATCAACAACAAAAGATACATACTGTCCTCCCATGGCAAAAGGCCTAACTAACATTTTTTGAGAAATAAAGTTTTCACCACAGGAAGGTCCATGGATACTACATCTACCTAATAAAAACATGAAACACTTCAATTCTAACCCACAAACACTAATAAATAACCCAAATAGCATGGGCTACCATGTACAAGTCAATGCAGGCTGAGCATGGTTTGAATCAATTATCTTAAAAAAAATCAATTTGTTAGTTTAGCCCTTTTGCCATCGCACTAGATCGATGCCTATCCTACAGGCCCACGTGGAGAAGACCAAGGCCAAGGTCAGCACACGCAACAACATCTTGCGCAAACTTGCTAACACCAGATGGGGTGCTAGCCCAGATACCATCAGATCAACAGCACTGGCTTTGAGTTTCTCCACCGCGGAATACACATGTCCTGCTTGGGAGAGATCATCACATGCTAGGAAGCTAGACTCTGCACTCAACGCAAGCCGCCGCTCCATCACAGGATGTCTAAGGCCTACCAACATGGACAAGGTCTACCTCTTGGCAGGTATCGCACCACCTGACATCCGGAGAGCTGTGGCAAGCAAAGAGGAACGCCGTAAACAGACCACGGACGTAAGACACCCCTCTTCAACCACACACCACCAACCAGACGGCTGAAGTCAAGGAAAAGCTTCATCACAAGTACCCTCCCTCTGCAAACAACATCATCAGAGGCTCGCACCCAGATGTGGAAAGAAAGGCTTTCATCTGATGGAGTCACCACTGAGATGGGGATTCAACCCACAGAATCACTACCTCCAGGAGCAAACGAAGTCTGGGCAAACTGGAGATGCCTTAACCGCCTCCGAACCGGTGTTGGACGTTGCAAGGATACCCTTCACAAATGGGGATACATCAGTGGCCCGACCATGTGTGATTGTGGACAAGAGCCACAGGCGATGCAGCATCTGCTGGAATGCCCGCTTTTGGAAGATCCTGTGACGACAGACGATCTGGCGCAATTTTCTCAACGGGCACAAAAGTGTGTTTCTCAGTGGATAAGTACAGTTTGATGTAAGGACACGAAAGAAGAAGAAGCCATGGTAGGGCAGCATAGCACTTACAGTTCTCACCTTTTCTCAATTTGCCCATTGCTAACTGGCTTGCCTTGCTGCCATCACACCTGGTGATTTTTGACTACTTCTGCACACCTCCATGTCTCCCTCTCCACTTTACGCATAAACATGCTAAATGATGGAGCTATAGAGTGGTAAATACAGAATACAGATTGAGACAGAAAGACAGACACACACACAGACAGACACGCAGACACCCGACAGACAGACAAACCATGATTTTAGAAGTTTGTGACAAGTGATAGGTATTTTGCAGGAATTCATTTAGAGGGCTCAGTGGAACACGGCCTGCGTCTCCATTTTGGCTTCAAGTCCCACTTGAATCTGTATTGCACTGCCAGCTGAGGTCTGTTGGAGATATGGCTTTGTTTCACTGGAGTGTGGATCTATTTAGTCAGAAATGGACATAAGCTTTTTTTATTACAGGAAAGCTCTTTTTTTCTGAAAATGTTAGTTCTAAAATCTAATTTCTGCCAAAATGGGGATGAAGCAGTGTTGCACTATGCCTTCTTAATTGCCTATTGCTAAATGGTCTGCCTTGCTGCCATCACACCCGGTAATTTTTAACCACTTCTGCACTCCTCCATCCATGTCTCCTTCTCCACTTTAGGTATAAAAATTGTCTCCCTCTCTACTTCAGGCATAAACATTGCTAAATAATGGAGCTATAGACGGGTAAATACAGATAACAGACCAAGACACACAAATCTTTTATGAGATCTTTGGTCAGAACTGAAATTCTATGCCTGGTCAAGCATGGAGGATGGATACAGAGTAAAAACAGACAGACAGAGATTACCAGGAACTATAAATCTACAGACAGAGATTACCAGGAACTATAAATCTCACTTCACAGGATTGTGGAAATCACAGGATTGTGGAAATCCTTTCCTGTCTTGAACTCTTTTGGACAGCTACAGGAAAATAAAACAGTGATATGTAAAAACAAGATGGAAAAACAGATCAATTGACCAGTCTCAGTCTGACCATGGACCATCAAGTGTAAAAATATTTAATACAGCAATGATTTCAAATAGTTCCTTGTCAATTTCTTTCTACACAGATTGGGGGTATAAATTCATTAATGGATTGACCCATAAGATCAAATAATAAGCTTTTTTCTGTAATGCAGTTTGCATTTGTATTGAAGTTTGCCAAAAGTGTGAAAAAAATTGCCTTCTAAAAATCACCACTTGTACAGTAATTAAAATCAATGATCCGGGCAAGTGGTAATATGGCGTTGAATCTCTCCATGTAATCCCACTTCCTGAATGTTGACATGTCTATGACCCTAGCCAACAGATCCATGGCAACACACCCAAATATGAAGTTAAAGGTTGCCAAATAGTACATTTCCTGCCCAATTGGGCTACTTATCCAATGGCTGACACAAAAAGTACAAGTGCAGTATCCACAGATCTACTACAGACCATTCGCAATCAGTGAAAGTCCCTGTGTTTTGTATGCGTTGGGTGCCTTCTCGTATACCCGATAGAGCTTCGCTTGTCTTCACGTTTACGCGAAAGACCGTAAAACTATGTGGTACATGTGTAGCAGTTTCGCCTGTTTCATTTCATGGAACAATCGGCCCTCATTATCGATTGATGCTGAGACTTTGGTTGCAAATGGTCTGTAGTTTATACGCTCCAAGGGATTACAGGATTAGGTTAGGGCAGGATTTGAAGCTGAAATATGCACCTACATCACTACCAAACTCAAGGGGAATGAAAGTTACTGCATTTTTACTCTAGAAAGGTCTGTTGTGATTTGTAAAATTTGCCGCAATTTGTGTTCAAAGCTAAACTTCTATCAAATGTGCGAAAGTTGGTGTTGATAAAATGACTTCCTGAAGTTCCCTGTGACATGAAATTTTCAAACAGTTTTGAGCGAGCTAGGCAATGCTTTCACAATATCTGTAGTAAATATTAAGTGATCAATTTATCAGTTGTTAAGGTGTAGTCTAAAATTCAAACAACCATTTCACTGCCCGTTTTGGTTGATTTCTTTGATGGATTTGTCAAAATATCAACATTTCATGGTTTGGGACAAAAAATTCTTTTTATTTGTGTTATGAATCCCCCTATTGGGTATCTGGAAACAGAAGTGCTATTGGTATTATATTTGCCAACAGATTTGCTAAGTTGCAGGTAACTGTTTGTAAGCAATAGCAAATTCGCTACTTTATAGCAATTTGCCACCTCTGTAAGCTAGCATCTTCCCAATATGTGGCCCAAAGAATAGTGGCAACCTTTACTATAGTGCGAGGACACAGGATAATCGGCAACACTTGACGTTGTCCATAGTAACCAATGCTGACCACTGCAACAACTCTGATAGAGTTATTACTTATTTTGTGTAATGGATTGCGAGTTCTCTGAAAATATTTGCTTACTCATCGCGGGAGATTTTCAATTGGTTTCCTGAAAGGATATTGTATTTATTTATTTTTTGTATATTATGAAAGGTGTAGATGAGCATAAGTAATAGATTTGTAAAGAGGGTCATTTATAAGTCGAAATCTTATTCCCCTGAGCACTACCTGCCGATCTAACATTGCCTCTGATTGGTCAATTACATGATATCTTCACTTTAACCACCAATCAGAATGGAGCTTTGTAAATAATTCACCCCAATTTTTTTGCTTGGTGAAATTATTCTAACAATGTTGCTGATTGGGTCAATTGATAATGAAAACTTCTTTTTGGCCAATCGGCAGGTAGCTCTCATGGGGTTAATACTCTCCATATGGATGTTGATATGGTCAGAGCCAAAAATGTAATCAAAATTTGTGGCATATTTTCATAATTTGCTTGACACAGGTATCAAACAAGTACAAACAATCCTAGTATTGGTTTGGTGACTTGAAAGGTAGTTCTAAAATTTGTGGTTGGAATATAACAATCTTTAGAATATACCAGAGTTGATTTGTTTGGAAAACTGTATGTTTTCTCCCAGGGTTGCCATAAATAATTTGTCTAAGTCGCAGAACTTGCTAATAAGTCGCAGATAACACCTTAAGTTGAATAGAAAACTAGTAAGAAAATTGCTCTTGGGTTGCGCGGTGAGCCCTTTGAAAGTTGCGCAATTGGGCTACCAAATCATGGGTTTGGCAACCCTGTTTTCTCCAAGTGACGTTGAACAGGGTTGCCGAAGCCTTCAAATTGTCTCTTAATCATTGGTTATTGGTTACTATAAGATAGGAAACAACTGAACATTGCTGCAGATATTGGCAAAAAATTGTGTTTGTGTCATAACCATTGATATCTATAGAACAAGAACAGGAAAAAGTTTGGTCAAAATCTGTAAAAATCACCCATTTGGGCTATTAATAAGTCACAGGTTTGTTAACACTAATCCTAGTTTGGTCAAAATCTGTAAAAATCACCCATTTGGGCTATTAATAAGTCACAGGTTTGTTAACACTAATCCTGAATGGTAAACTTGACAGGGACAAATAAAAAGCAAGTAGTGGTGTAATATGTACTGCCCTCATGAGCCATATAGCATTCTGTAATTTGAAGTAAATTTTTTTAATGTTCAGATTTGAGAATGAAATATTGAGCAAGTCTGTAGAATAAAACATGTCACTATATCCAGAGATTAGCAGATCATAAAGTTGAGAATAGGCTTAGGTTTAGTGTCAGGATTAGTGTTGGGGCTACTTTCCTAAAGTTACTCTAATCGTTGCACACTCTGTATGAAAATTTACTGTTTCCAAGAAAAAATAATTCTTCAGTTTACTTCCATTTTGAAGTAGTTTCCTTTGATTTTATTCTGTATATGCCAATTACCTGTATAAATTCATCTGATGTATTTATCAGAAGATTAACTGCATGACGATATATAACAGCTTTCCTGATAGGATCCCCATTTTAGGTGTGAAGTAAAATTAAATAGAGGAAGAGAAATAGACGAGAAGGGGAACAACTTAGTTTAAACCATTAGATAAAATATGTCCAATCGTATTTACTGCTTGTAATACTAGATAATGAAATTTATCAGTTTCAATGTGAATTATAGTCAACATCTTGCAATAGTTAGTGATAGATTTATCTATATTACTTATTAAATAAAACTGTCAAAACCATGTTAAATTTTATTTTTAACTGATTAAACTAGATAATGAGGTATAACATATTTGTCTTTATGATTACTTTATCGCAAAATGGCTTGTAAGATTCAAAGTACATTTCTTCACTATTAATTTGCTGTCGTAGTGCACGTTAGAATATGACCGTTGCTAGGTCGGCTGGATCACGCTTTCTTTGTTACGAACTACTGATCGAAATGATCACAACACAAAGCCTATGGCATTTCAAAATTCGGAACAGGTGTATGAGCCCAGGCTTAGAGCAGTAACCAATGTTTACTAACATGCAATATGACAGCGAATATTTAAAGATTACAAAAGGAGATTTTACATATTCTTGAGTATTAATACATGGTGCACCTCGTAATCGTAACTCTATAAGAAGAAAAAAATCTTTGTATAGCCTATGGTGCATTTCCCCACTTTTATGTGTGAAATAAAGCTGCCAAAAGGAAGAGGAGAAGATAGAGAGAAAACAAAAAGGAAAGTTAATAATAATTGATAGCATTGCCCGAGACAGGAAATATGGTTATTATAAAAGTAATCAATGAGACACATAGCGAATCTAATGTTACAAAGTCAAGCACATATCTCACTGTCCCATGGGAATGCAATCTCTCGCAATCCTCACTTCCTAATCATTGCTCACACTTCTGGTGCAAAGTTCACTGCTTTATAAACACGTATGCATGAATAAATGTGTGGCGTTTCTAAACTGGGTAATATGGTTATCACACGTCCTAAAGGCTATGTTCTTTATCAGTGTATGTTTTTGTGACATTGATTTAGATGAAGAGTGGAATTCGTAATTATTTAGTAGAAAGATACTTGTAGTTGAAGAGTGGAATTAGTAATTATTTAATAGACTAAAGATACTAAGTGTTTGTGGATAGTGTGACATTAATTGCTTACTTGCAGGACTGCAGGTTCCATTATAAATAAATACTGATAAATGTCACAATTAGATCTACCGTACTCAAAATGAGTAATTAGTAAAATTGAATTATCATTGGAATATTATTATCCCATAAAGTAACGCATGTTGTCACTGACTACTACTGCCACATATCATTCCATAAATCGTTTAACAACAACTCGGAGACTTTGCAGCTTAGGAGCGCACACCCTAGGCCTTCTACAATTGACCTTCGCAGCCAGGATCAGCTCTCCAAGTTTCGTACAGGTTACAACAAGACAATTTAGCAGTAAGTTCTTTGTCCAGGGGAATTTGAAGGTGACTCAATTTTCCATGAGAGCATAATAAACCACAGCCAGGGTTTGAACCCGCAATGTCTCACAATATAGTTGAATGCCTTATCGATTGAGCTAATTTGACTTCAATCATCTAAGTACACCATTCATTATCTCAGGTTGAACATTAATATACTTGAATAAGGATGAAAAATAAAATATTGAAATGGTAGAAAAGGGAACTGCTCACCATTATACTTAGGGTCTGTATTCATAAGGTTAAGTTATATATAAAATAAACCAAAGTGTCATTCCTATCCGGATAAATGCGTGAAGAGGTTTTCACCCCTACTGATGAATGCATGTGTAACTTCAGTAATCATGTTCCTTGTCAGAATGAGAAAAGTTGATAGGAAAAAGCTGCTTGAACCTTGATGGATAAAACAAACATTCATTTATTTTTTGAATTCCATTCCTTGGCTTTATTACTGTTATATTTTAGAAGTAATACAAACATAAATAACATACATGACATAAATGTATTTGAGGAGGAGTTTTAAAGTGTAAAAAAAAAAAAGGAAAAGAAAAAAAAAAAAGGAAGGTTTTATTTCAAACTCTAATGGTGACCCGCAGGTCAAATTGCTAGAATTGTACATTAAACACACCTAAACAAACACAATGCAATTTGCAGGCAGCAGCTTAATCAGCGCCAATATTGCAACATTGAAACAAACAACTATACAAACATCCAATCCAACCCAACCACATCCCCCAGTAGGCAATGAGGATAAAGTGCCTTGCCCAAGGACACAACACGTTGGCACGGCGGGGCTCGAACTCACAACCTATGTATTATGAGTCGGGCGCCTTATCTACTCGGCCACACGTGCTCCCATAGTAAGCTTTGTAATATCTTAAAGTTTGTTCACTAGCAGTCATGAAAACGATTAGGTTATGCCAGTTGAAATCCATACACCCCCTATGGAAGACATGATCTTAATCCTCCACACATAGAGTTTTAATTTCAAATAGGGTTACCTGAATGGGTGACTTCATTTGAAATCTACATCCCATGTGTGGGAGATTAAGATCAAGTCTACTATATGGGATGTATGAATTTCAACTGGATTAGCCCATTGAGTGGACAATGCATGCAGTTTGCTTTGTATTCGATAAATTCACAGAAATCTTCAGAAAATCACTGATATGGCATCCTTTTTTTGTGATTGTCCCAATTTGCCTTACAAGGAAACCATTGTACTTCAATTGAGTCACAAGCAGTGTATGCAATACCAAACATTCCATTTGATTGTTACTAGTAAAACAACTTAAACCTAGTTTTGGCTTGTTAGTTATTTTGAGTGGAAATGCCAATTGTTCATGTCCGATGCATGATTAGATTTTTTTTTACTCTAAACTTGACCTTTGTGATAAAAGTGTCATAATATTAGTTAGTGTATTCCATGGGAGTGCCAAATACTTCGTTAGCAGTCAATCTCCATTAAAATTGTCTGGAAAGTATCAGGCTAAGTACTTCCTGAGCTGTGATTTAATTGAAAAATAAAGAAGAAATTTGTTACCTAATTTAAATTAAATTAGAGAAAAAGTTCATCAATATGAAAAAAATAGCATTTAAGTTTGAAAGAAAGAGAAAAAGAACACTAATTGGCAGAACTTTTCCTGAGAAGAGAATGCAACGATTGTAATGATGAGCACTGTACTGTTAATATGAATGTCATGGGCATTATTAGTTGCCCCCTGTTTGTTCACCAAATACGGGAAAATATCTATGGTCTGGTGCTTTGGCTTCATGGAATACGGCAGACCGTTGATATTTCCCCATATTTCGTGAGAACAAACAGGGGGTAACGTTTTTATCCTTTAATGAACATGATTCTATTATCTTCCGCCTTGTTCGTAAACTTTAGTAAATTTAGTTTAATAATCTTACCGAGTTCAACTTGCAGAGCAGCATTTGTAAAGTTTCTCTGGCTACATTTGTGCCATCTATACTAAGACCAATAATTTAAATTTTGTGTGTGTAAGGTGTGCAATGAGAATGGAAGAAAGGCAGAGAACAAGCTGCTCCAGTGCTACACAGGACTTGTCTATATGCTGCTTCATTAATCTAAACTTGCAGAAAGATCAGTGTAGGCATATTAGACTGAGATGAACTTGACTTCCATTCTATAAGATCAAAAGTAACAAAAGAATGCACATGTGCAAAAGACTTAATGGTTCAAAAGGGACACCGACTTTAAAAACAATAAAAAACCCTATTTTTTACAACAAAGACTACATACAAAATAATAAATGAGGAATTACATACTTAGTTACCCTGCAAATTTGCAGACGTGAAATTTGAAGCCTAAGAAATTGAGCAGCACATACCAATTTTACGCAACATTTGAATAAAATTAGAGCAACAAGTCATAGCAAACAGCTGAACATAGTAGTTACACAGCCCTACTTGTACCGAGTACCGTCAAGGACCAGCAGGCGACAATACTTAAAGGGTGCAGACAACTAATAGTAGGTGTGTTCAGATGATAGCGGATGCTCAAGATTGCTATAGTCTTAAGTTATGGGACAGACCACCTTTTTTCAGTGTGACATACTTTTACTAGAAAGATCACATCAGCATGTAGAGTTAACAATGGCATGTCATCTAAGATTGGGCAAATGTGGGAGGCAATTTTGGGTCCTACAACCAAGAGGGAAACTTTGGAATGATGGATTGGCAACCACTCTTGCACTCCTAAGGGATTATTGTTGGGCTTCGAAGTTGGATTAGGGTTAGGTTTTACGGTTAGGGTTTAGGATTAGGATGACGAGATTTTGATAATGAGATTTTGGTGTTGAAATAGCATTAGGGATTAATGATTAATGGTAATTAAGAGCTGTGGATAGTGGCCACTACTATCAAGTTTACAGCAATTATAGACAATCAGTTTGATACTGGTACCCAGTCAAAATCCTGATCATGATACTAAATTATATAGACACACTTTGGCGGGATAATTATAATTTGGTGTTATGCTAATCTGAAATTATGTGATCACATAGCGTGATTAAAAGCATTTGTTTGTACCTTATATGGACATCTTGAAAACCTGAGCTGAATGCAGTCGTAGTAATGGTCTTTTGTGATGTACGCATTTAAAATTGGAAGTGTTGTTGAACATGAATATACAGGTTGAATCAGTCATTCAAAAGTGTGCAAAAATTGCTTGCTCATCTAGTGAATGTACTTTGATATGGATTTTGTCCAAAATTGGTCTCACCTCACAAATGATTCTTCACAATATTCATTTCCAATTATTGCAACAACAAAATAGTACTAAGAATAATTACACTGGTTTAGTAAAACAAGAACATACATTAAATTGAGGAATATATTAGGGGCTATGAATTTAGATTGAAAAGCTTTGCCAATTCATATGATCAAATAAACAGATTTGTAGGCTAGCTCAACTCAAGCGTATCAGGTACCATGTGAACACACTATGTACCAAGAGGGGGTAACAGTTGTTGTACCCAGTTGGTAGTATCAGTTTACAGTACCAAGCACTGGTAGCCACTGCAGAACAGACACACTGATATGTCTAGTAACACACACCATTTGCATGCACTTGCTCAATCTGATTCACAAGATCTTGTGATTTGTAAAATTGCATCAAATATATGTGATCTTTTTTCAGATTTCCTAGATGTCTGCGTTTTTAATTTGCCAGTGTGGTTTTACTATAAATGGTTCTAGTTGGTGTCTGTGCCCAGAAGTGTGTGCTAAAAAGAACTGGGAGGTTATGTCTCTCCTATTGTGTATTGGATCACGATGTAGGTTGTGTGGTTGATGTGGGTGGTATTATGTATTCGGTGTATCCAAAAGGTATCCATTTACACATTGTTGCAAAATCTGGACAGTTGTAGAAAGCTGTTGTGCAAGAGCTTCTGAAGTTTTTGTTTTTTACCCCATTGATATAGAATTGGCACTTTTCTTGTTTTGATGATTAGTCCTCTTTTGTCTCGTCTTGTCTGAATCCTGTCTCAGACACCAGGACAGAGTAGCATCAAGAACTGACTGTGATGCATATTATGTAGAAAGATGTAGTGTATACATGAGGAAACAGCTTTTCATCATTCACTCCAAAGATGGAACACTCTCATGATGCATTGGGCTATTCCTGTTAAAATCCATATACCCCCTATAGAAAATGTAAATTTTATCTTCAACACAGGGAATGTGAATTTTAAATGGGGTTACCTGCAGTGGTAACTCCATTTGAAATCTACAACCCCTGTGTGGGATATTAAGGTTATGTCTATCATAGGGGGGTGCATTGATTTCAACGGGGACAGTGCATTTTCCAATTTAGCAATGGAGAATTTAATTATGAATGATTTTTATAATGTCAATTTAATCCAGACTTCTTCCCTAGTCTACAATACCCCTGGCATGTCACCAGAGACAAAGTCAATGTACCAGCAGCAAGTACCCTAACCATTGCACCGTGGTCTCTGTCACTTGTCCCGTTTGGACAATGTTCTGCTTCCCCTCAACATAGAAATGTCCATGTAAATATCAATCAATGTTTGGTGCTATTTTTATCTCGGCCTAACTTGTAAACCTTTGCAAAAACATTTCTGGCAATTTTGATATCTATGGATTCGTAAAAAATACCTGCAGTTGGCATTTTTTTGCTTGAAATTGGGCTACATAATAACCTTCTGCTACTTGTATCATTATGTAATATTCATTGCCCCATGGTAGCTTGAAAATGCAGCATGCACAATTTGAAGTGATATGAAAGCATAGCTAAATTCACCTGAACACCTTACTTCACTTCACATGGCTTCACAACACTATACCCTCAATACATTCTTTCCTACACATGACTCATTCAATTATTTACATGACTTATATAAATATACATTTATTAAACATTCCTTTTGAAACTAACATAATAAATAAAGTAGGAGGGAAGACAAATTTGTTGCTGCGTGCGTGGTGCACCTCGTAAACCCTAAAACGAAAAATAGGATCATTGGCAAAGTGGGACAGGAAAGGGTTGTCACATTGAGAATTTCTGGGGCTATAACACGGTTAGAGATAGATTTCCCTGAGAGGAAATCAGCACCAAATTCAATTTAAACCTTTTGTAACACAGAAGAAGAAGAAACTTATTTTTTTCAGTTCTTTGACCGTGTTACAGGTGCAGGCGGCAGGTTATATTTTGTTAAAAATAAGAACACAAAATCAATTTTTGAGTACAAAATTTGTAATGATTGAAAAATATCATGATTTGTGTCTTTCTCTTTTTTTCAAACTTGGTCCTTTTTTTGGAAGATATTGAATCCTTGTGTATCATAGAAACCTTTCTTGTAAAAAAAGCGCATTGATTTATAGTGTGCTACGCACAGGCACAATGGCTAGACGTTGATCCACAAGCCTCAGTACACTTTACAGAGTATCGCTGACCACTACGGCCCCATATCATTCCACACACAACACATGGACTTGCAGCTAAGAAGCGCACACCCTAGACATTCCACAATTGACCTTTGCAGTCATGTTCAGCTCCCCGAGTTTTGTACGGGTTACAATGGGACAATTAGCAGTAGGTTCATGTGTCCAGGGGAATTTCAAGCTAACTCAATTTTATACGAGAGCATACTAACCACCACCAAGGTTTGAACCCGCAACCTCTCGCACCATAGTCTAATGCCTTATTGATTGAGCTAACTTGACTGCTTAAAATAATTTGACTGCTGTAAAATAACCTTTATGCCATGTTAACTTAGTACAGACACTAGGTGGGTGGTAATTGCAGGTGGGATCAAGTGGTATTCTGATCAATTATGGGTTTTGCCAAACAGGTTTAGTATAATGGGTTTTTCTGTGAACTCACCAGTCAGTCAATGCTTATAATTGCTAAGAACTTTATTGGAAGGGTTTTTTATCCAAAGTAAGAAGCAAAATATTTCAGAGAAAATACGAGTGCATAGTTTCCAGGTTCCCAAATTGAATAAGGTAAGAGTGCAAGCATGCATTGTATTGTGGTTATATTTGTCGACTAGTTCTTTAAGTTTCTTTCAAAAGGCCTTCAGATATGGGAAACTGGGTTGTTGCTACAGTTGGGCAGCACCACCCACCACTCACTGTTGCCAGCCACCACTTAACAGATATTTCAAAGTTGGCAGTCAGTTCTAAAAGACAAAAAGAATGTGTATGTGTATGTAAGACATCATTTTTAGCTCATTGTGTTAGCACAGTGAACTCTAGGCATGATCCATTTTTCTGTATGTTTTTTTCTTTCTCTTGCTACATCGTTTGAGCAATGGATCTGGTAATTTGAGGCGGCGATCTTTGCATGATGGTTCATGATTGTTACTTATTTAGCTAAGAAAATTTGGACAGAAAGTATCATTTTTGGAGCATTTTCTTACTGAAAAGTTTTACCTAGTTTCATGGAATAGTCTCCTATGCAGACTGTTTGTGGTGCTTTTCATATTACAAACACTGTAGAAACTCCTTGATCGTGCTTATTTGTAAAAGAGATGGTTGAACTTTACTGTTTCAGTCTTGCGGCTACAATGTCTGCTTTTCAGTGTTGCTTTTAGCACCAATTGGGCTTGTGCAGTCTATAGGCCCTTACTTCTGTGCACGAGCCATGAGCAAATAGTGTCTCAAATTCTCCCAAATCAGAACTAATTGGGCTACCAAATTGTTGGTTGGCAACCCTGATTATGAACAAACATCTCACTCATTTACACTTTATATCACACATCTTGACCCAATTAGTTATGTAAACATTTACTCAAGGACACAGGTGAAATGTCCTTTTGACTGGCACTGGCCTAGTATATCAGTATATGGGACCATGACAACCCCTCTCTGACATTACAAAACAGACAACCAGAAAGTCTGAACAGGGAAGTGCTGGTGTAAACACTAGGCTAGTGGCCTCTCCCTGTTCTGAAGATTGAAGGGAGCACTTGTTTGAAATATGAAGTCAGGAAAATTAGATGTGTGTGCACAATTTTATTTATTTATTTATTTCATTTACCATGAAAGTGTTGTAGTTTTTAAGTTTCAAGTTTTTATTTGGAAATTGCTTTTACATCAGTGGCACTCATCTATCCGATGGTGCATCCAAGACATTAAATATACTTGTGAACAAAACTGTATTAAACAAAATAAAATCAAAGGATACTCGACAAGCAAAAGGTACAAATAAATAAATGCCTTGAATAAATAAATATCTTGAGAACCGCAAGTATATTTTCAAAATGCTGATTTGTGCTTGATCACAGCACTATGGTGATTTTGAGGTTTGAGAATACTGAAATGTGTTTTTTCAAAGTTGGCAGCCCTGTATACATAGTTATACATGGCTATACATGGCTATACATAGCTATATATGGCTATACATGGCTATGACATGGTTACATATGGCTATACATAACTATGCATGGCTATACATGGCCATACATAGCTATCCATGGCTATACATAGCTATGCATGGCTATACATAGCTATGCATGGCTTTACATAGCTATGCATGGCTATACATAGCTATGCATGGCTATACATAGCTATGCATGGCTATACATAGCTATGCATGGCTATACATAGCTATGCATGGCTATACATAACTATGCATGACTATACATAACTATGCATGGCTATACATAGCTATGCATGCCATTTACCATGAAAGTGTTGTAGTTTTTAAGTTTCAAGTTTTTATTTGGAAATTGCTTTTACATCAGTGGCACTCATCTATCCGATGGTGCATCCAAGACATTAAATATACAAACAAAACTGTATTAAACAAAATAAAATCAAAGGATACTCGACAAGCAAAAGGTACAAATAAATAAATGCCTTGAATAAATAAATGTCTTGAGAACCGTAAGTATATTTTCAAAATGCTGATTTGTGCTTGATCACAGCACTATGGTGATTTTGAGAATACTGAAATGTGTTTTTCAAAGTTGGCAGCCCTGTATGCATAGCTATACATGGCTATACATGGCCATGACATGGTTACATATGGCTATACATGGCCATACATAACTATCCATGGCTATACATAGCTATCCATGGTTATACATAGCTATCCATGGCTATACATAACTATGCATGGCTATACATAGCTATGCATGGATATACATAGCTATGCATGGCTATACATAACTATGCATGGCTATACTATGCATGGCTATACATAGCTATGCATGGCTATACATAGCTATGCATGGCTATACATAGCTATGCATGGCTATACATATCTATGCATGGCTATACATAGCTACGCATGGTATTCCTGACCATAACCCATAACAAATGAGCTACAGCACCAGTGGTGCTCTTGTTTTCTGAGAATCTTGCTAAAATTCCCAATTTTCGCTCAAACACCATATGTGACCGTACAGCACGAATGAGCCAATAAATGTCCTCAATTGTATTCTGAAGGTTACAGTGTAAAATGGGCATGAAGGTATCTTCATTAAATGAGGTACACGTGTAGCACCAAATTGAGGTACCTATGAATAATACGACCTTCATGCCCATTTTACACTGTAACTCAGAATACAATTGAGGACATTTACGGCTCATTCGTGCTGTACGGTCACATATTCACAACTCATGATTTTGATTTAAACTTTTGATCCAAACACAAAGAATTAATTCCTACCTCGGAATTTTCAGATGGTACTCCATCTTTCATCAGCGAGTGAGTGACTGTACCAGGTCATGATTTTCTTGACCTCTGACCTGATAACAGACTTGTCGACTCCTGAAAGTTTGAACCGGCCCCCGTCTTTGTTGAGAGATGGTTGGTTGGCTTTGATGTGAACTGCTTCTTTGACTCCACGTTGGAACCACCTGCTGTCTCTGTCGAGACAGCAGACTTTATCCAAGTCCACAAAGTGTCCTGGAGACTCAATGTGAATGTGGTTTGAGACATCTGATGCTGTACTACTGGGTCTCCTGTGTTCATTAAAACATGTTTTCAGAGAGCGTGAACACCATCACAACTTATCATATGCTAGCTACATTTGTGTAAAACCTGCAAATAATATTATCAAATTTATAAGGGACTATGAAGTCAA
The DNA here is from genome assembly GCF_039555335.1 of Amphiura filiformis. Classification (NCBI taxonomy): domain Eukaryota; kingdom Metazoa; phylum Echinodermata; class Ophiuroidea; order Amphilepidida; family Amphiuridae; genus Amphiura; species Amphiura filiformis. Next base: position 58,459,438 of record NC_092647.1, on the reverse strand, counting down.
TTAGAAGTCAGTGATGCACCATCACATAGATATCAGACAGAAAGAGAATCAGTACAAACAAACAAGTTTTAGGTCAGTGGTTCTTATGGTTCTATATATCATAGACAAATAAATGGCTTTTCCATTTTCAACTATCAGGCATGAGAATTTTCAGGTTTGAACTTGAATTCAGGTTTTTTTCATGTCAAAATTTCCATATTTTTTATTTTTAGCCCGTTTTGGAATGTTTATGCCCAATTTCACACGCTTTTCAGGTTTTTTTATTCCACTTTCAGGTTTTTCCATGACAATTGATTCTCATACCTGAACTATGTTTTGAATGCAGAACATTAGTAGTCAGCCATAGAGAATGCAAATGTGTCTCACTGCTAAATTGGATTGGGCACATAAAAGGCATAAAAGAGGTTTAGCGAATCTCATAAACGTTTGAAAAGTGAGTTTTACGGCAGTAGGTATGGCACCATGCAGATTTTATGGTGTGATGTTTGTGATGTGGTGCATTTTATTGTCAATTAGCCCATGGGTAGTCTCAATTGTATTAGGAAAAATTTATTATCATTATGAAGTATTCTAAAATAGATAATATCCAGAACTGGTGTGATGACGTTGCTTCGTTAACACCTAGCACAGGCAAGTTTCAAGTGCTGCACACATAGATGCCAATTTGTACATCATTCCTAAAAATATTTGAAATTTGCTAGAAAGAGAAATACATTTGAATGAATTTATGTCTACCACTGATGGCCACATGATGCTTTATATTAGATGGTTCTTGGTAACTTCAATTATTATCAAAGTGTTTTTTTTTTGTCAGAGGTAAAAAAGGAATGTAATACATTGAGGGGAGGGGATAAGTTTTATGAGGTGGATTTTTATGATCAGTAATGTCATGCATGAATTGAAGCAATTATATAAAAGTATTAAAAGGTGGGAAATAAAAGGGAGAGCGAAGAAAATAAAAGTTATCCAGTAATAAGGTAATGACATTGTTGTTATTCCATCTGGCGCCTTTCGCATTACATGTTGGCTATCATCAGCTTTTATTGTGACTTGTTTATGACCACATGTAAAAATGTGGACACTGTCAATGCTGAGGTTTCCTCTGCATGGTGAAGGAGAAACTGAACAATGCAGTACCTTTTAGTTAAGATAAAAATGATTGACAGAGTTTGAGAGAACAGAAAGTAGGTGGAGAGAACTTGAAGATGAGGGAAAGAGTGAGAGAAATGTAGATAGAGATGGAGAGGACGAGAGGAATAGGAAGAGAGATGAATAAAAAGGGGGATATGGAGAGAAATTAACATGCCCCGTATGTATACCTCTGAACTGTTACAAAAAATCTTCAAATGTACATCGCCAATTTATGAAATAATATGCACATAATATAAACATGCTTAACTGTCAAAACATGAACCAAATGTCTTCGTTTGGACTTGCCAGAAAAATAGAATAATAATTGCATTTTATATTGTAATTCTGTATCACCAAGTGCCTGAACCATATAAGTATAACTATGCCAAGGTAATTTTAAATGTCACCAAAAGCTCTAGTCATAAGTCTAAATTGTGAAAATGTTATGTTTTTCCATAAACAATTTGGTTTTATACGACCTCAAGATATCAACCAGAAATAGTTTAGTGTTAACTGTGACAGAGATTTATTGGATATTACTGGTTTGCTCAAACAATGGAGCCCTTGTTGCTAATTGTAATATCCACATCGTACCTGCACCCCTGTTTCTATATGGACCTGTTTGATTTAATAAACAGGGCTATATCTTGACAGCTCTGACCTAAATAAGGGATTCATCTCATTAGTTAATCCCAAATGTTACAACTTTATAGTCTCAAAAAATATGGCTTGTTTTAGAAAAGGCCAGCTGTAAAACGCAAGATGTTAATTGTGACATTTTATGGTACGAAGTGACGATAGTAATAATTACACGTAAATGGTAGGTTATGGTACCATAAGCAGGTACTAAGAGCTCTTGATCCGTCGATCCTAGTAAAAGTCAAATTAAAGTGTTAATTCTTAACCAATCACATATGATGGCATTTGTAAAGATCCCCATAGAGGATGTAGAATAACAAGATTATTCTCAAGATGCCAACATTGTCATCTATTCAGTCAAAGTTTGATATCTTGTGTAGAGAAATCCCAACCGAGGAATTGTGGCTTCTGGGAGGTAGGGTTACCTGGGGATAATTCCCCAACTGAGTGACTGATAGGAGCGGGGTCGGTGAACTGAGTTTTGACTCGCAATGCTGGCATTTCTTTTAGTTCAAAAACCCTATTTCTATCAATCATCTGTCAAATTATAAAATCATGTGCAGGTATTGGCCAATGTGCTGGGTTATTATAGTAACATGGAATCTGGGATTTAACTATTAAGCTTCAAGGGCAAGGTAGCATGTAAGACTAGAGAAAGTAACCAATGATGGTCAGTCAAAGGGTATTTATTATCTTGGTACTCCTTAGAGATGTGTGGCACATTGGTCCTCAGTGGACATCGGGTGTCTTTGGTTTCAAAGCTCACAAGCTCACAAGGGCTGAAAGCAAGAACCTTCAAGTTGTCTGCATCTCTCTCTATGGTTTGATTTGAATAGTATGGCAGATGACTGTGCACAGTGGTTCAGCAGCAAAGGCTTTGATCAATTCTGGGGCAGTTTGATAAGGTCCTGGGTTTGAATCCTGGTGGTGTGCACTTGGGCAGTGCACTTTACATGTACCTCACTTGCCTCTCCCACTCAAGTGCCCTGGGTGGAACTTGTCCATGATGGCACAGTGGTTCAGCAGCAAAGGCTTTAATCAATTCTTGGGCAGCTTGATGAGGTCATAGGTTTGAATCCCTGTGCTGTGCACTTGGGCAGTGCACTTTACCTCACTTGCCTCACCCACTCAGGTGTCCAGGAGAGGAACTTGTCCATGATGGTACAGTAGTTCACTTTAATGCCTCACCCAGTCAGGTGTACTTTAAAGCTGTCAAGGGGTAATCACAATCACAAAAAGAGCAAGCACAGATGCCCCATCACTGGTTGTGCACTTTGTATTTCTATGCATTTGGAGGTAGCAAAATATTTCTTTTTAAGTACGCTGAGATTGTTCAGGTGTAATGCACAATAATTCAGCAGCATTTTTATTTGTTAGTTTGTTTCATAACTTTTCCTAAATTACAGCTGGAAGCTCAATTGTCAAATTGTTTGAAGTTTTAAGAAATGAAAAAACTCCCCATTCCCAATTGAATTTTAAGTTCTTGTGAGTAAAGTGACTGAATGAAAGAATGGGGGAGTAATCAGAAGCCTTGAAATGGGTTATAGGGTTGCAGGCTATTCTAAAACAATAGGGCAATAATAGAAAATGTAGTAATTTTTCAATCTTGACAGGTAATATTTGCTTGATTCAGTTGAAAATGGCATAGTAATGCAAATCATCAGTTTCAAGAGAATGAACATTTCATAGCTAGCAACCTCTCCTGTTTGTCATACAGGAGCACAAGTGGTTCAGAAACAACAAGAGTTTGTATATCACAGCTATGTTGACAAGGTAATATGTACCAATTTCAGTGGGTGGTTGTATACTAATACAGCTAATGGGCCGCTACAAATCTAATATATTGATATGGTGTCATTTTACACTACAACTAATAATCTACTGTAATCATCAAAGATTACAAATCATTAGCAATAATATGACAGTAACAAGCTACGGCAAGCACACCAAGATTACCAAAATTGATTCTAATTTCCCCCCTGTTTTGAAGATAGGGGGCAACACTCTGCCTGCGAATTTGCACCTTCCCGGTTCCACCCGGTGCTGATCCTGCTGGCTGCTCAGCTCTGGGTATAGGCGTTAGGTAATCCAGTCATGGATTAAGGGATATCCATGGATTACGTGTAAATGGGTGTGAGCTGGGAGGGTTGATGGCGGGATTTGTTAAATCTTGCATAAATCTGGATTAGCACATCTGTCAACAGAGATTATTAGGTGGAATTGTAGTTTTTTGTTGGTACCTGTTGGTAAGGTATAGGAACTGATATAGGGCAACATTTGTAACTGTGTAAGACCCTGGATATCGATGTATGTGTGTGATTGGGGTGGGTGGGTAGCTTGATACTATTTCTGTTATGGTATTGTTTTCTATCCAGGGGTCAGTTAAATTTAATTTGGTTAGAGTTATAGGTTCCAATAGCTTTGTACAGTAGTCAGTGCTGGCTAAGATCCACCTGCTCTGGGTCCCCAAAATATTTAATTGATCTAATATGCAAAATCAATAATAATGATATCATTTAATCTTGCTATAAATTAGTTTGTGGTTAAGATGATCATAGTTAACCACACAGATATACTTAACCGAATTCTGTCGGTCGGCATGACATCATTGCAATAGATCACTTCATCTCCTTGGTTGTTTTTGCCGAGCCATCTTGTGGCCTCGGACACAAAGGGGCAACTCACCGTTGTACTCAATGGGGGGAAATCACAAAACATGTCATAATGTAAAAACCTCTTGGTGAAACAATTCAAAAGTTTGTTTTCAGATCAGGGAATAAACTCCCAATAATTACAAAAGGAAAAGCAAATTGGTGTTTTCTATGCAGAGAAAATTGACTGAAACTGAAAGGCCCTGTGCAAATCAATAGGAATTTTGGGAGGGTGTCCCCTTTGACAGACATGAGAAATGGGTAAGTGCACTGGATGGAACAACCCTGACTGAGAGAATCTTAAGAGCTGCATTCCCGTGAAGAATTATGAAGAAGAAATAAACAAATGGAGATGTGAACAATTTTAATTATGGCCTGTGAATGGCAAGAACAAGAACAAAGACAATTGTGCAGTGTGATCCATCAAGCCTCCACTAAAAGCTACTGTACTGCAAATTACAAACTGTGGTATAAATAGTATAAACTATTTATTCTGAGTGGGAGATTAATGAAACACAGAGGCAGTATGTCATGATCTTGATGTCTAGTGGTGCCATGAAATCTGACACAATTCTCTCAAATCATTACATTCATTTGATAGCTTGGTTAGCGCAAATATTAATTTTGGCTTGACATCGTTAATAACAGTCAGAGAGTACCAACTGTGCAACACACTATCTATACATATCATTGTAGAGACGGGACATCGTGGTACATCGACAGCTACATAAAATGCTAATCATGACAAGGGACATTGTGTACCTGGTATAATACAATGATTCACATTTGCACTAGATGTGTGTGACTTCAATACTGATGACCAAAGCCAAACTTGAAGCGTGATCTCTGTCTTTCCCTTTTTTCCTAATTCAAAGAAATAAGTGAAGATAATAATTTTTATGACTCTCAGATTTTGTAATTTTTTTTGGCAACCAGAGAGGAAAAAAATGTTTTTTACAATAATATTGTAAAAGTTTTTAAAAAGTTGTGATTTTTATAGTGCTGTATATTATTAATTAAGCCACCAAAAATTACTAGGCCCTCTACAACTCCCATAATACACTTCCAACATTCTGGTAAAATGCAGTGACGTAGCCATCTCCTTTACCAGCCTTATTTCGTTCATAACATCTAAACGGAATATATTTCAGACCTAAAATTTCACTAGAATTATTAGAAAAATACAAGCTTTCTTAATTCTGATGCCAATGACAGGAAAAACTACAGATGACACATCTTTAAAATGCCTCCCTGACATATGGATACTTCGAGATGAATAGCGCATTTCTTTTTAATAAAACGACAAGCAACCTGAATCTTTTGATACCCAAGCACAAATTGCACTGCACTTAAAATCAGCATCATCCAGTGCTGGCCTTACCACTTGTGCAAACATGCCTGTATCAGTAACATTATGCGTTCTCAATGTGTAGGCATAACTATTTCAGGAACCAGGGACTGTGCCCTGGGGTGTCAGCAATTATAGCTACATAAATCAACACCTTGTACAAATTTGTGTATATATATATTTAACATAAGTGAAAACCTAAATGTTATTGTTTTCATGACACATTTAGATTGTGTTAGGATTTTCTGGTTGCCTGGATTTCTCTCTGCAGCCTATTACTTGACTAATATAAGGCTAATAACCAGGGTCTTGTCATCGTTTTGGTTCAGTTGCAGCTGATTGCAGTACCAACTTATTCTTGAAATTGAGCACAATTTCTAAAGTAGGTCAGACTTTAAAGGGACATGCAGAGAAGATATGTTACACTTCCCACAATGCATTGTTTCCATTTCAATTTTCTGTACTTATTTGTTATCTAGTGCAACATGTGTCGATAGTGATGAAATGTATCTCAATAAACAGCCCATCCAGATCTAGCAAAATATGTTTATATCTTGACTATCGACCCATGTTTAAACAGATTATTCTCAAAATTAAAACAAAGGGAACATGCACAAAGTAATGGGAGTGTCATTTGATGAAATGAGGTGATCATGTTGCAAAGGATTCTGGGAAGGGTAAGATATCTTCTCTGTGCAGAGATATTGTGAACAAAATAGTTTGCTTAACTGCTGCAACATGCAAGACTTGATCATTGCGTAAGCGTGTGTCACTTTGATCATAAAATCCTATGCTTTTTTTATGAAATGTTCGATTCTGTAGTGACCATTGTCATTGCGCTGTCCGCTATTATAGTCCAGTTGGCTTTCTTGATTCAGTGATGTCATTTGTGTGCTCCAGTGGCAAGGTATTAAATATTGTGCATTGACTCAAAGGGAAGCAGCTCACATCAGGCAAAACAGAAGCAGTCTGAACAGGGCCGCCGGCCGGTATCACCTACCAGCAGTGTACACCTCGCTATTAAGACGTCCTGCACCGTCTGACGGTGCTGGGTCTCAATAGCACATCCAACAGCGCCCCCACATGTTTATTAGGGGCTGAAGAAAGTTTAGCGAATTGCAGACAGAAAGCTACCCAAAAGCGAATTATTTTAAGCTGTACGAGGAATAAGATTCATTTAATATCTTGAGAAATCATCTCAATTTTGAAGCAACTATACAGGAAAGTTGTCTTACAAGTGCATAATCAAACAGTCCCAACATATACAAATAAAAAAAAGTTAAAACTTTAATTCATTCCCAACATATTTTGAAAAACATTTATTTCCCTTTTCAAGCAATCATACAGGAACAGTAGTCTTAGCATTTCGTGCGGTACCTATTTCATGCACGCCCTTTCTTTTGATACCATGATAATCAAAATCTACATACTCATAAATATATACATTCCTTCTTCTATATGAAATAAACTTATTTCACCCCGTAGCTATCTTTTAAAACCAAATTTGCCCTACAGGAAGGCTTATTTTACATATCATTCTCTCATCAGTGCCTTAGGCAAGCTGTGGCCTAAATCCCCGCATGCAGGAAATGTGTTCTACTAGCGGATTATCATTGCTCTTTTCCTTTAACTGATAGGCCTAGCTATACAACTACTATCTATTCCTGTACATTTCCTTCTTCCTATTAACTCAATCTATTTAACCCCCGATTTCAGCTGGAAGATTTCCTACCGGTCAGAGAGAGAGAGGTGATGAAAGTTGGTTACCTGGGAAACGATAAGCTAATTTGGAAGCTGATTACCATCAGAAATGGACATATCGTCAATTATAATCGTATTAGAGTCAATTATAGCCATTACAATGTCCGGTTAGATTTGGGGTTATTAGAATTTGAGATCACACCTGGAATGCTCATCTGTGAGGGAAGATAGCAAGGTGCTTCAGATGTGTTGTTTAAAAACAAGGAAACAGCATTATTGACAAAGTTGAAGTCCCATTGAAATGCACGTATCAGTATATAAATTACAGATTCATGGAAAATATCTCAATTTGTCTTTCATACACAGCTTTTGGCTGAACTACTGGCAGGTTATGTTAGCACATCTAGGACAATGAAAAAGGTACCAAAACCTGAATTTTGATGATTTATGTGATCATCTGGATGAGCAAATCATTGAATGGGCCTTTAATTTTTTTGTTGAGATGGGCAAGTACATTAAGTGTCTTGCTTGAAACTATTACAAGTTCATTTTAGTAATAAATCTTTTGCACATTGTAAGATGCAAGGTGCGATATTTACACTGGCTATCAAACTTCTATAACTAGTAGCATATGTCTGAAGAACCACAAATCTTCAACTTGATATATTTAAACTTGTAAATGATTTTCATTATGAAAGTTCCAAACAGAGTGCAAATTTTCAAAAGAAAATGATCAAACTGTGAGCTGTCAATTGCTTTGATGTTAGCACATTAGTAGTAAAGTTAGTATTAGCAATAGTGCACAATTTGCTTACAATATGATTATAGGATTATGTATTAGATGTAAAATTGATATCAGTAGCAAACCAGTTAACTTAGTAGTACCTTGATTACAGCGTTATACAATATGTTATGATTGGTGTTATTAAGCAATGTGGTGTAAAGACTGTGACTGCATGTACTTTGTAATTGGATAAGGCAGGAGCACTGTTCACACTCGGCAGGAAAATGTTAGGTCAAAGTTGTCAGGATTGGTGAAATTGTCTGTCTCAAGCCTTTTGAAGTACAGATTGAACTTAGTAACAAACAGAGCATAGTGCACTGAACTTGATGTCAAATATATGAACTGAAGATGACATTTAATGGGTGTTATGTTAAATATGATATTTTATCAGTTACGCCATCGAGCTTTTATTAAAGGAGAAAACAGGAAAAATGATCCTGCCCTGGAATTGAACCCAGGACCTCAGGATTACGAGACCTGTGCCTTAACCATTTGGCCGCGGAAGCTATATGATTAGGTAGACTGGAAATGTTATGCTCTATTTTGCGGTTGCGAGACAGATGACAAGGTGATTTTATTTATTGAGTCAACCCCAAATAGGTTGTTCTAATTGTTTAATTCCTACCAATTTCAGTGGTATAAGTGATTCCAGTTTCAACAATTTTCATCCATAAATAGTGGGAAAGATATGTAAGATTTTCCAAAATCCAAATATACTGTAATAGCTCAATATGAAGACAAGATACAATTTATAGGATGCTTAGAAATCAAATTATAACCAATATTCTTCTGCTTAAAGTTAGACCCATTGAGAAAATTCTGGTGCTGTTTTGTGTCATGATGTGGAAATATAGGAAATATTTTTATTGTGAAAATTTCCACAAATTTGCATCAAAATTGCAGCTGTCAATTGATGTGAAGTTAACACATTAGGAGCAAAGTTAGTATAACCAATAGTGCATAATTTGTTTAGAACATGATTATAGGCTTATTATGGTGTGAACTGGATATTGGTAGCATGCCAGTTATGATCACAGTTCTGTACAATACATTATGACTGATAATATAATGCAAATGCGTTGAATACTTGTACTTTGTAATTAGACAAGGCAGAGTATTCTGTTCAAATTTCCTTCAAGTTGTAAGATTAATCTTATCTATGATAATCTATGTGATGATACGTACAAGTGTGTTGTGTTGAATGGAAGGAAGCTGTCAGTTCTTTTAATTAATCAAGATATTTAGGATGTTGCTATTTTAAATATTTCAGTTGCTTGTCTTTGAAAGATGGACTTATTTGTTATTAGGAAATGAAGATGTGGAAACTGGACAAAATAGTTTTTTGTTCATTCTGTTTGTTATTTCACCCTACTTTTGTTTCTGGTGTTTCTCTATTGTTTCTTTGCTGCTATCTCTGTATCACTCATATTTGATTCCTTATTCACTCTGTTTTGTTTGTTCTTCCTGTATCCTTCCCTAATGTCTGTTGTAATGTTGTAAAGTACCATTGAATTTCATCTATATACAAGCATTATGCCTATAAATATGACTTGTGTTATTTTGAGGAAGAGATGAAAAGCAGACACCCTTCACAACATTGTAATTTAGTGTGTCTCATCTCAAGTTGAGAGTAACGCCATGTTGGATTGTGGCTGCATCCCCAGCATATGCACAAATCGCCCTCCTACACGTTTGAATATGCTTCGCAGGATAAGGTTGGCATGTGTGATTCCAATCTGTCACAGCAAAATCCAACACGGCGTTACTCTCAACTTGAGACACAACATGCTATGGATTGGTCTTGCAATAATACTTGTTCATACTGTCACCTGTATCAGTAATATAGTTGCTCAAGCTACAAATAATGTTTTGTGGAGGATGTCTGTCTTTTGTCTCTTTCATCAAAAAACACTCATGTAGAGTATGCTTTTCGATGGAATTCTATGGTATGTTAGCTTCCTTCACCCCTTACTCTGACTTCACCTGACCTGCACTACATCACCACATGAATTTGGAAACAGAGTCCACATATTGCTTTAAAAATAAGTTTGTGAAAGCAGTGTGTTAGTACACATAATTGCACAACATTGCTAGACTCCAACAAAAACAGGGTTTGAATGCACATGTGAGTCTTCATAAGTCTTTTTGGAGGTTAGCCCTACCCTGTGTAATCTGGATTATGTACCTTATTTTCTCAATCCCATATGGTTCTAAGTTCACAGGTCCATGTTGCGGGTAGGCTTACACAAAGATTGGCAACAGGAAGCACTTCTCACTCACCACCCCTATTGGGGATTACGTGAGAAAGATGTAAGCCATGTTGCCAGGGACACAGCTTTAGCACCCAAAAATGTATTATGATATTGTATCAATTTTTTTGCAAGAGGTTATAGTATTATATCATGGTAATATCATTTTATTAATTCTATCTGTTTTGAACTCTTGCTCAGTGGAAAATATCACCTTTATTACTTTCATGCAATATATCTCTGTAATATGGCTCTTCAGTATTGAGGTATAATGGGCAATTCCAGTTGAAATCCATACACCCCCTATGGAAGACATTACTGTAATCTCCCACACAGGGAGTGTTAATTTCAAACGGAGTTACCTGAATGGGTAACTCCACTTGAAATCTACACCCCTGTGTGGGAGATTGAGATCATGTCTTCCACAGGTGTTATATGGATTTCAACTTGAATAGTTGAATCTGGCAATGGTTCTGTCCATGGCAGCATGTTGGCAGGTTGTATTGAGCCATGTGCAAGTCTTGGTCAGTGCAAAATGTCATCTTGATTAGTTTCATGCAACATCTGTGATAAAGCTGTCTATTGGCAGGTTGCTTTAAGCTATTTCCAACTCTTGGTCAATGTCACATATCTTCATTCTTTGTAATTTCAGTCTGTAATGTGTCTCTTCAGTGTTGATGTTTAATCTGGTTATTAAGTAGTCCACTGGCCAAAGGAAACCGATGTCAGAAATGTGTCACTCATCACTTCTGTTTAAGATTATTTTAGACTATCGTAATCTGGAATAGAAAAATAAAAATACGCATCTGGTCAGATTTGTCACCAAATCTGGCGATTCTGGTAAGCCTCTCTTGAGTCTAGAATCGGAGTCATACTGGGGCGAGTTCAAAACTTTAGTACTGATCTGGCAATAGGGTTAGACTTAGAATTAAATAGATTTCAGGAAGCAATTCTCACTCAGCACTCCGGGCGGAGATTATGCCGGGATTTTCCCCTATTACGCAGTGTTACTCCCGGTAATACAAACTTTATGTCCTCGTTATTGTATCACTTCAATTGTTACACTCATGCCTCATTAAAACTCAAGTTGGAGATGGCATGCGTGAACTTTTATTGTAGCTCTCATTAAAAAGTTACAGAAAGTATAAGTGAGATGATTGCAAGGCTGAAAGGAAGCGATCTTCACTCAACACTTATACCCAAGATTAGGGTAGGATTTTGTTGTATATCAAGAGTTTGTATGTTGTTTCTGTTCTTCGATATGATTGGTCAGTAGGAGCTTAGGGTGTAACCTGCAACCAAGGCGGTCAGTTCCCTGAGGTATTGTCGCAAGTGGAGGATTTCTCCATGTACATGTTGGTGTGTCTATCATCTGATAAACAGGTGATGTGGGCTTGGATGAAAGGGCAAGTGTCGTAGGTTAATAGTTTGATTAGGAATTAAAGAGGGATATATTTTTTACTCTGAATGTAAACTTTATTTGGGTCAAGGTCATGCAAGAGTCTTAATCTTAACTATAAGCATATTTGCCGGAGGTTAAATGTTGGCCCAGGGCAAGTATCCTAGGTTTGTAGTATATCTATCCATCCAAATGGGACCTTCTATACTATAATGTCAAGGTCATGCAAAATCTTTAATGTCAACCTTGGTAGCATTCACAGACTTCTAATATGTTCCGTACAAAGCACTCTAACTACCTGAACAGCTCTTTTCAGAGCCATCAATTTACATGAGATAGCCTGGTATAGTTTGAAAGATGATTGGATACTTAACTCAAATATTGTGAACTTGTAGCACAACCTTCAATTTTCATATTACTGTATTTCATTTGCTAGATTTGATATCAATGCCACATCAATAACGTCACAATGGTTTAGTGAGAAAATCAAGGTGGATCAAGATATGATTTCTGTAGCTCTCTTGAGCCTAAGTCATCTGAAGAAACTAATAAAACCCAAGTTGATCCTGTGGTTTCGAGATAATCTTGACTTCAATTAATTTCAGGAAACAATTCTCACTCAACACTCCTCTGTGCAGATTATGGTGTATTATACATGCAACAATGGGGTTTTCCTATAGTGTAAGATATTATGTCTTTATCCATAGTTTCATTTCAATTTTGTATTTATTACATATCAATGATATTATAATTGAAGTTGGGAATTGTAAGAGTGAATGTACCCATTTTGTACAATGCAACTTGTAATAGAAAAGAAAGATAATAATTTGATTTCAATGTGTCTTAATGGATGAATTATGAAATCATATCATACTTTTAATTTATGATGCATGCAAGTCATGATGGGTCAATTTCCTACCAACAAATGTATCACAACTCATAAAAGGAACCCAATTGTGCAAGAAGTGTAACAGATAACATATCAAAAAATTGTGTGTGTGGGGGGTGGGTGTGTTTGTAAAGACCTGCAAACAAGGAAGCACACCCAAAAATAACATTATAACTGGGGACACACATCAGCAACCAAGGACATCCATGGTACCCAGCAGTGGCGTAACCAGGATTTTGGAACCGGGGGGGCACAACTTGGGGTGGGGACTGGCCCTCCTGGCCCCCCACTGGCTACGCCACTGGTACCCAGTGTACTGCAAAGAGTGTAAAAATGCATAATATGATCATGTCTGGGCTTGCTCACTGGTGTAAAGTCTGGTTTGGTTGGATAGTAGAAAGTCATTTGGGGCCATGGTTTGGAGCTAGGGATGTTTGTATGTGTATGGGGGAGATGGTGCACCTGATGAACAAAGTCTTACAGTACTCGAATGTAAGTTCATACATGCTGTTGATAAACAATTTCTAGAAGTTTAAACTGACTTTCACCACTAAATTCACTAACCTTGAATTTTCGATGTGTGACACATCGAAAATGAAAAAGTCTTAAAGATGTTGTGATGGACTTGCCCTCATTTGACCAAAAGTCACCAATGGTCAACAAAAGGGCAAGTCCATCACAACATCTTAAGACTTCTTCTGATGAGGATGTGTGTCACACATCGAAAATTCAAGGTTAGTGAATTTTGGTGCTGAAAGTCAGTTTAAACTTTGACAAAGTCTTACAGGGCTTCCAAGTAATCATTGATTGATGAAAAGATGACCTTCTTGTCAGTTAACGATGCACATCCATTATTATGGTTTGAAAGACCAGGATTAGGGATTTTGACCAGTTGGAATGGTTATAGGACAGTTTGCTGAATCCTGGATAAGTGTGTCAGAAGTGACAATTGATTTCTGTGGACAGTGGAAAGTCCTGGCTTAAGCTGTGATGAATTAGGCGGTGTGAACACAAGTGCCAGAATTAGGGCCCATCAATTACATTATTAAACTTTGATAATCAGGGTGATGGTTAACTCTGCAAAACTGGGACTCATCACATGTGGTGTCTCTTTACCATTACATTTTCCAAGAAGTCCAGAATCCAAGATTTTTATAAGCTTAAGGGAATAATTGAGACAAAGGGTGTTGATTAATTGCCATTGACTGTGTTAAGATTGGAAAAAGATGGTACAAATTAGGATGAATACACTGATTATCAGATTGTATATGATGAACTCACCCTAAAATTGACAACAAAGTTTATTAAAGCGAAAGAGGGCGAAGGAGTCATTTAACAAATTATTACATAGCTTTTAAATGAACTAAAAACAAACATGTTCTGTTGGTAGTACAGCAGATGCAGAATAACATTGTGGCACAAGGGCCCACGTTATTTCACATACTACTTAGCATACAGAGATTCTGTACGTATGAGTTGTTGGCTATTTGAACAAGAAAAATCAAGTCATGGATAAATCTGCTGCTCTGGTGTTGTAAGCTGAAAAGTCTTTGTTTGATTTAGTATTTAACAGATAGACATGATGATCTCATTGCTCGTTTCTGGAATTAGACAAAAGTAGCATGAAATGCACCTTTTTATGACTATGTGACATTTGAGTGTTGAAAACAATTAATGGAACAGCACATTGCCAAGTACTTGTATTTGATACCATTGTGTTTCCCCCTACCCTGGTATAGTTTGATTTCCTTCTGATTGACAGACAGGGGGATGTTTTGGTCTTTCAGCAGCGCCTGAATGGCGACATAAAATGGTTGAATAGGTAAATAGTATGCAGGTGTGCTGTGGATGCATCTAGATACCAGTAATTATTATCATGCATTCAGATTATGAATCAAGGTTGCAACTATGTTGTGTTTCACCTTAAGTTTGGTAGTGACATTAGTGTTTTTCTGCGGTTGCGCTGCAAGGGTACCGAAAGCCGACAAGCCACCCTTGTACACATATTTATATGCTCAGCAGGGTTAAGTTGGTGTGCGTGATTTGATGCAGTGACCAGCGACATGTATGTTATCCAAACTTGAGGTGAAATGAAGTATAATTGTGTACTCATATTCGGCAGTAAGGTTGAACCTGCTCTGTTGAATACAAAGAGCATTTTGAGAAACTGTAGATTCAGAATGCATTGAATTTAGGTCAATGCACAGCTTATTAAGTTTTGGCTTTGATCAGGGACAAAGTGTTCAAGAAAGAGTGAAATGTATTGTGGGTGTATCTTCACTGTCCCTATATTTATGAGTTCTGGGTCAAGTTAGGCCAATAATGGAAAGTGTTATGACTACCATGACTGTCTTTTAACAGCTCCCTAGTACTATACCAAGGTGTAGTGAGGCATGTCAGTTAATGTCATTTCATTGATGTTGTACAATTACATTGTGACCATCTTGTAAGGTGTATTGAGGCCCCGGGGGGGGGGGCACTCACATGTTAAGGTGGTACGGGTATGTGCGGCGCTCAAGGGTCCCTTTTTCAGGCTCTCCGGCAGTTCCTTAAGCCCCACATTTGGATCTGCTCCAGTTCTTTGAGCCTCAAACTCTGACAATTGTAGCTTTTTAAGCTCAAATTTGGAAAAAATGTAGAAATTTTTAGCTCAACAGCCTATAATTTGGCCCTAATTTCAGTTCTTCAAGCCCCTATTTTGCCCGAAAATCAGTTCTTAGTTCCCAAAGTTCGGCGCTCCATGCACACTACCAAAATTTAAGTTGAGTGCCCCCGGGATTGAGGCAAGTTAAATAATGAGTGAAGCTGATACATGCATCAAGATTATAACCATCTTTTAACAGCTCTCTGGTAATATACCAATGTATAATCAGTTAAAGTATTCCTGTGAGTATGAAGTCAATTATCACGGTACCTGTGCAGCAAGACCCTGTGTGAATGGTCAAGCTTTTATCAGATGTGTCTCTGACTTCATGTCTCTGACTTCATCAGGACTGACTTCATCAGGACCAGTCATGATGAAGTCAGAGACATGTCTGATGAAAGCTCAGCCATTCAAACAGGGACTGCTTGCACCGGTACTGTGATAAACAATGGCGTACTCGTTGAAATGCTATGATTTATTATGAATTCATGTTCAGAAAACCTATCTATGATATTTACATATGTACAGTCCATCAACTGAAGTAAAGTGAAGTCCTGCAGTAGGTCATTTGAACAACAAATGGTGCCAATGTTTATGGAAGATGATCAGTATGTGTTGGAACCAAAATAAATTTGTTCAAGGTGCATTTCAATCCATGGCACAAAACATACAAAATATGAAACATAATAAACAAATACACAGAAGTAGCCAATAACATTACCAGGAATTTGGATATTTTAATAACAAATAAGAAAACAAAGATAGGATTTCAGTCATTATAGAATTCAATTCTTATTTACCATCAACAAAACCACCTGCTCCCTAAAATACCCATCAAAGTTGTCAAACTTCTCACCACAAGTTCAAGGGCATGGTGTTGACAAACAACCTGCCAAGAGACTTTGTCTTTAAGGTAGTGATGACACCTTCCTAGCTTCTTAAATATTTTTGTAGAATGCTTTGCAGTTTACTATAATTTGGTTCACCTGAAGTTTGGTAGTGACGTTGACGTATATGCGTATTTCACTGGCCACAGTACGAATCGCTCGCGTAAAGTTAATCACACAGATTAACAAGAGCGATTTGTCAACATGCTTGCGGCGCAAACGCAAAAAAGCATTGACGTCACCCGACGTCACTACCAAACTTAAAGCGAATCAATGTATAGCTATATTTGTAGCAACATTTTTGGAATACCTTTATCATTATTAATTTCCTCCATGTCTCTCCTGATCAATTTTGAATTATGAAATTGGGCACAGCTCTTACATAGCATATTGCTTGCTACATTGCCAATTATTGGTTTAGCTGCACAGTTAAATCAGAGGAGAGCCAGGGGGATCTGGGGCGGGTGGCAAACATCCCCCACAGAAAATTTTCAGGGGTAAAATGGGGATAGCAAAGAGTAAAGTGCCCTTCAAATGACTAAAAATGGGATAAAAATTGAAAAATGGGGACGAAAATATGACCTCGCCCCCCCACACTAAAATCCTGGCTATGCTACTGCAGTTAACACATCTTTTATGTAGTATCCAGATTTTTTTCCAGTGAGAGAACTTAACATGTTCACTCTATGCTTAAACACCAACTCGGGGAAGGTTTGATTTTATATTGTGCTATGTCGATTGAAACTAATGTTATTGGGCAGTTTTGTCTGAGCTAGATAATGGATCATCCCTTGTCAGACACAGTAAATGATCTCAACATGCTAAATGAGGCACTTAACATTGATTGATAGGGAAGGGGAGCAATTCAGTTTTGAAGAAGGAATTAAACTTCCTGTATCAAATCAACACAGTTTGTTTTGATTCTTATAGTGAAGATAGTAAAAATAATGGATCAAAACTAACCAAATTTGATCAAGGTGACAAGTCTTTGATTTTTTGAACTGAGTTAGAATTAAAAGAACTAAAGAAAATTGCTAATAATAGTTTTCCATTTCCAAGGAATTTACCTTCGTAGAACATTTGTCACAAACTTGCATGATTTATTTCCAATTCTCATTTATATTGATTGTGTCTTGCATTGTCTTACACCCTGCAAGGGTGACTCATATAATATGCCATCTCTTTTTCCTTAAACATTTCTGGAAATACCGTACATGCTATTCACAGGTAGGTATAAAAGAAGTGAGTGTAGCATTTGTGTTCCATTGCTATCTACACTAAGCAACCTGTAAAGTGTGCTGAGGCTTGTGAATCAACATCTAGGTGTTGTGCCTGTGAGTAGCACACTATAAATCACTGCGCTTCTTTTTTAAAGCTACTTTTTTTGTCCTACTTGTAGCAGTACAATGTGAACATTGTGACCAATTTCAAATATCTTGACTACAGCAACATCACCTTAAATGAATTTGCCGCCTCAATGTAGACCAATCTGTTATCAAAAGCCCTCATCTTTGCGTGCCAGTTGAAATTAAAAGGAACTGAACATAAAAACAATGTGCCACATACTAGCATATGCACAGGATTCTGTATGTTGCTTGTTTCCTTCCCGCACACACTGGGCCGACCCAACGTTTCCTGACTGGTACTGACTGCACCCAGGCAACATCCAAATTAATTATCTAGGTTATACGTGGCGTTAAGACTTAAGATTGTGCTCTGATTGGGAGATAACATGTCAACGAAATTAAAGGGTTTTATAAGAACTGGGCCGTCAACGAACTACAAAAGGTTTGACTGAAACTGACGTACTAGTACAAAATCTTGAATCGGGAGTTTTCTTTTGTTCACTCACATCTAACATAAAACAGCTAGGCATCAAAACAAATCATATTTTGTATTAATTAATTACTTAGTTCATATGACCAAACCACATTGAAATATTTCTCTTTTGGGACATTTCAAGAGCTAATAGGTCTGCTCTTGTCATTAGCAAGATAATAATTCTGTAGTGGTTCATTGAGTTGCTGCCAGATGACACTATATACTAATCTGGAGAAGGCTTTCCTTTAGTTATCAATTGAATACCACCCTCATCTCCATCTGGATACAGAAGTACATCATCTAGTCAATGGAGAGTAATGTTGTAGTGTGACTCATCTTATGGGGCAATGGGTCTTACTGAAAGGGAACAGGGTTTTTTTTTGGACATTTTTAAATTTACACTTGGATTGGTTGGAGAACTTGTGCATCTGTGATACTATGCCTCTGATGAAGAGAAGTGATGATGCATTCTGCATTCAAGTTAAGATACCTGTATGATGCAGTTTCAGCTGATATTCAGACAGTTGCTACGGTATATTTAAGAATGCTGAACTAATACAAGATAGGTCTTATATTTTTTGAAGTGATCACAAGTATATTTGCACAATTTTGATTCTGTTATTGGGATCTCGGAAATAACAACTATTATCAATACATTACTTTAGTATGTCGATGGTTAAATTAAACACTTGTGAGACAGACTTCAAATTTTGTACATATCAAAACAATTTTGGGGTCATCAATTTTGCCGGTATAGTTCAACAAGAGGTATCTACAAGTATTAGATATACTTGACCTTGTAGTCACTGGAGATGATGTTGTGACATCATACTAAAGGTCACAGCACTATCTTATTGGAAACGACACTTTGGATCTTCAAGTTATTATTTGTGATTGAGATGATAGTGGTAAAAGATGTTGTGATGTGTTTGTTATGGAGTGATGATATAAATAATCACAGCAGCAGTAGGCCATGTGTGCCAGCCAGCCAAAATGGATGACCTGATTCTGTTGGCAGCTATATTTATTAATTGGATTGATTCAAAATGACTCGGGTGGTAAAGCAGACTGGTTCCATCTATTTTTGAAATTTTTTGTTGCACTTTTGAAAAAAAAGAAAGAAGATAAAACTATTGATCTTGTAGATTGTTTGCCAGGGAAGTGAACAATTTCATTAAAACTTGTTTGGATAGTGTACATAGTTTTGCACATTCAGGGTTTGATTGAGCAAACTTCAATCAAAACCAAAATTGTCATTGGTATAGTAAGTCCCACAAGGCGACGAAAAAAAGAAACCCTGTTCTACTAGGCGGGCCGACCTTTCCAAGTAAAGTCGGTCGGTCTTGTTTTTTTTTTCTCTTTCTTTTTTTTTTTTTTGGCAAATGACCCCAAAAATCATCCAAATCTGTAAATATTTTACAATTTGGGGACATACCAAAAAAAATTGTTCCTGATATTTTCGAAATTTGGGTCAGCATTCATTTGTACAGAAAAAATTTGTTTCCCAAATCTGGTAAAATTGGGTCGCTTTGGGCCCGTAGAACATGGTTTTCTTTTTTCGTCACCTAAGAGCATCAATTTTGAGAGCTTTTCCTTACTCACCAATATGATGGATGATGGACCTCAATTTCTTTTCTTGAAATAACATTTCACATGCTGATGATCCTTATGTATAGAAATATTTAATGAACCTGTATTCTAATCCGTTTTCTATAAACAATTATAAAAAGAAAATTCCACAAATTGAATTTCATTGACCTTCAGAAAAAAGGTCTCACATGCTATCCAGGATGACTTCTAGAAAATAGGAACAAGTAATCATTTTAGGAACCTGATGTTGCAATTGGATTCATCCCTGGTAGTCTAGACAAGCGACAAGCCTAACATAACTTGGCTTGTAATAGGATTAAGCATCTCCCTCTGCACAAAACACAATCAGTTATAGGATTCTCTCCAAATTTCAAAGAGCTATCTCATGCCAAGTATAATTGTACTCAGTGGCGTAGATTTCTTTTTGACATGGGGGGGATGAGGTTTGGACAAATTTCTTGTATAGTATAGTGAATGCAGCACCTTTTGGCAACAGAATAATTTTTTGGCATATTGAAGAAATTGGTGCAATAGTGGAATAAATGTGTGTGAGGCATGCAAAAATTGGCACTTTTTTAGGCTAAAATGGCCAACTGTGAGGTTAATTTGGTCAGAAACCCACATACAGGCGTCAACATGGGGGGGGATGAGTGTGTGGACCATCCACCCTGTCAAAATACTGGGGGCCCTGGATCTATGCCTATGGTTGTACTTATGTGAATATATTAGGTCCAAAAAAAAAGTTTTTTTTCTAGTCCCATGGGAGATTGGATTGTAATGCAGTATGCATTTTAAAATTATTTTTGAACTTTTTGATGAGTTTGCTTGATGAATTTCTTCAAAAAACTCAAAAGCCAGAAAAAACCTCTACAAAAATAAGGAATGAAAAAGGTTTTTCTGCACAATTTTATGAACATGCATAGATGACCAGAGAAAACCTTATTTTTATTTTGGGCCTTATTCATATGGTAATGGCAAATTTAAAGATGTTATTTCCAACATTATTGTTAAACATCAAAATTTAAGCAGACGACATGTGGAAGGAGTTAAGGATTGCAGACTTGATAGAGCTGCATTAAGGGAAGACCCCCATGAAAAGTACAATAACACAGCCAGCTACGCTATGGGGAGCTAATTATGGAATGCGACTAAGAATTTCCTACAATATTGTTGAAATTTGGTTAACTTTATTAGGTCATTACTGATGATGGATTTAGATATAGTATTTTATGATGGTGAGTTAGCTGGCCCCTACTGATTTCAATAAAGATTAATGTACTTTATAGCTGGATCATTAAACGAACAAAATCAAATAAATGTGAGCATAATTCATATTACGAGTCTTATGTAAGTTGCATATCAATCTCGATTAATAATAGGGCATCAGCATTGAACTGAACTTTTAAGAAAAATTATGTATAATCTCTAATGATTTGATAAAAGTCCATCAAAAGAATTTTCTTTTTAAGCGTAGATTTCCCTCCTAGCATGTTTCCAATCAAGAAAGTAGACTTTATGGTACAGTGTGGATCAGACAAGCATGTGGAATGTGGTGCTGTCTTCAAGGGGGAATGGTTATAAATGCATACTGAACAGGCTCAGAGCTAACCAAAAAATCTGAATGAAGGAATGTGTTCTTTATGACTAGGCATCTATACATTTGTAGCTATATAGTACAATACAATAAATATTGCTTGATGCCTAGTTTAGCTTCCATCTGATTGGCTTTTTATGCCCATCCTTGTCGTTGGCTACCACCAGTGCTGTCCCTTTCCCTACAGTACTCCCATCATTATCACCACTTTCCTAAATACAGCCCTGTACAAATTTGGCACAATATTTATGTTTGCTTTTCTGAATGTAAGTGTAGATGCCCACAGACTGAGCTCTTCCATTTAAATTCCACATTACCCATGTGGAAGATTTTGGTAATATCTTCCACAGTGGGAGTATGAATTTCAAATGGAATGAACACATTAGCAGCTCCATTTGAATTCCATACACCATCTGAGAAAGATTCATCTGAGTCTTCAACTGAGGGAGGGTGTGTTCCAAATGGAGCTGCTAATGTGTTCATCCATTTGAAATTCATTGAAACCTCATGCATGCCCTTTATTAAATTAATGTTTAGTAATATGTAGTTAAACATTGAACAAATGTTAAAATTGAGCGCAGAGCAAAATTCCTCCAGAAATGCTTCATCAGCATCTGGTTATTTTGAAAACATATCCTTCATCAAATCATAACATGTTTCCAACAACATTGATTCAGGTAGTTTTAATGCCCAATTTAAGAAGGCGGTATCAAATTTCACTGTGATGCTTATCACAGCAATGAACTATTCAGTTGAGATAGCATATAATTGAATTTAAGTTTTCCCTGGTCTTGGAAGGTAATGAAACCTGGTTTCCTCTGTGGTGGTATACTCACTGGAGAAATAAGCATAAAGATTTGCTGATAAGATTGGAATTAAAGCAAATTAAAAAAAATATTTTTTTAAATAGAAGATTGGTTAGGTTGCTTGCTAGGATTATGTGTATTTGAGAATGAAATCCAATGAAAAAGTAACTCACTACTTAAGCTTTCGCCATCAGGTCTGACGGCTTGATCACGAGTGACTTGGTCCACTGCTTTTCCAGTGAAGTGGCTTGTTGACATTTGAGCAGTGGATCGAATATGTGATTGAGAGAGATGATACCTTTGTCCCGGTTGATTGCTTTGGCCCCTCTGAAACAATAGCGGAAAGGAAGATCACAAGAGCAAACAGAAAAGAATCACATGAAAAAACAGTGGCATGAGCGATGGGAAATAAACTGAGCTCAAAAAGAAACTTTTTACAACTTGTGAATCACAAGGTCATATCTTAAAATAGTGTCAATCAAAATGAACCAAAATTACACACAGGATTACTTTAATACTCTACTCAAAACACATGTCAGGAACCAAGCAGTTGTCCAACTGACACAACAGCAAAATGCACTGTCATGGGACAGCTTCCTGGACTTCCTCCACTTTCACAGCCCAACATTTGGCATCCAGAACAAAAAATCTGTGAGAATGCACACAAGTTCCATGTCAGTGCATTTTGCTGTTGTGTCAGTTGGATAATTGCTTGGTTACTGACATGTGTTAAGAGTAGAGTATTGAAGTAAACCTGTGTGTAATTTTGGTTCAATTTGATGGAGAGGATTTCAAGATATGACCTTGTGAAAAATTATAAGTTTCTTTTTGAGCTCAGTTTATATAAATAAACATAATTTTTACCCCAGGTTTGCCATCACAAATAATAAAAAAGTCAACTTCTGTACAAGACAAATCAGCCATCACTGACCATATCGGTCAAGAAAATCACATCATTAAATGGGAAGGGGCAACAAGTTTTGACAGGGACTCAAATGCATTCACCAGAATAATAAGGGAAGCGATCCAAATTTGCAAAAAGGGGGTCGAAAGCAAATAATAAGGGAAGCGATCCAAATTCACAAAAAGGGGGTCAAAAGGGGAAAAAATATTAAAAAGATAGAAGATAGGTCATGCATTGCCCCATGTCCAAGAAAAAGTCTAAATTGATCTATACTGATCACAAAAATAAATTTTGAAATAAAGCATTAGTTGTTCTAATTTAGTTGACCTATAGTATTAATTTATAATATATACTAGAATATATCCTGTCCAGTAAATGTGCTCAATTTATGACCCTATATTAAGTATTGAATGTTGAAACAGATTATTGTTAATAAACTTTAGGAAGTATAAAGTTACCCAATCCAAATTAAATTATTCCAGAAGTGGTTATTTATTGTTTTGCTGGTGGTGGTCAGTCTCAATCCAAACTCTAATTCCATCCCTTGTCCTGTAGAGTGTCAAGTATCACTTTCACCTGTTGTACTATTCACAAATGTATAGATTTCTTTATTTTTAAGTCAATACCTGTGATAAAATAACTATAACCAAAATTATTGAATAAATTTGAGGAAGTATAAAGTTACCCAATCCAAATTTTATATTTTTTGGCAAATACCTATGGTATTACATATATGCATGTAATAAACCTTATGCGTGTAATAAACCTTAACCTTAATCTTGCTAAATGGTAACCAACCCCCTTAATAGATTTTCCCCAGTGCACTAAAACATTCAAATAAGTGACCAAATTACTTTTTTTTATCTACCACATTACCTGTGGGTAGAGTGGACAATCATATTTTACCGGGTTGGTAAGGTCCACTGATATTTATATTTACTTTTACAAACTTATTCTCAGTGATATTGTTTTCGAAAACCAATTCTTCACTGAAAGTATGTGCAAAACAATCATCTTATCAAGTCTAACAAAGGTGGTCAGTTTCCTACCACACTTTAACACCATGTAAACTATATAATTTACTTATAAGAGTCCGGTTCATGTAAGGTGCTTGCCAGTAATACTTTTTTAAACATATGGCCGTAAACTAATATATGGAGAAGCATAATTTCTTCAGATTGATTGAATGGGACCAAGATAGTTTAAGATATACACTAAGCCAAAAAAGAAACTTATAATTTTTCACAAGGTCATATCTTAAAATTCCGTCTATCAAAATTAACCAAAATTACACACAGGATTGCCTCAATACTCTACTCTAAACACATGTCACTAACTATGCAATTGTCCAACTGACACAACAGCAAAATGCGCTGACATGCAACACCTTCCTGGACCACATTCACAGGGCAACAGATTTCTTCGGCTGGGTTCCAATTATTCGCCTGTGAATGTGATCCCGGAAGCTGTTCCGTGTTAGTGCATTTTAATGTTGTGTCAGTTGGACAACTGCTTGGTTACTGACATGTGTTTAGAGTAGAGTATTGAAGTAATCCTGTGTGTAATTTGTGTTCATGTACAGGCGAATAATTGGAACCCAGCCAAAGAAATCTGTTGCGCTGTGAATGTGGTCCAGGAAGGTGTTGCATGTCAGTGCATTTTGCTGTTGTGTCAGTTGGACAACTGTTTGGTTACTGACCAGTGTTTAGAGTAGAGTATTGAAGTAATCCTGTGTGCAATTTTTGTTCATTTTTATGGAGAGGATTTTAAGATATGACCTTGTGAAAAATTATAAGTTTCTTTTTTGGCTTAGTGTATGTATTTTAGCACACATAACATTTGTTCTGAGAAAAGATAGTCTGGTTCTTATATGACCTGACAATGTAAATCAAGACTGATGTAGAGACTACTAATTGGTATACCCCATGGGCTGGCAGTAACTATGATAGCCTCCGGATAAATCTTGATACCAACAATGAGGCTTTCCATTGCAGCAAGATAAGTGATATCTAGTTCTTCAAGGAATTCAGTTCCTGAGAAAGGAAGTTATAACCCAATGTGGATGGCTTAAATGTACATACAACAGACATAAACTTAATTTTGTAGAATTGGTAAAAATTGACAAACTTTAACATATTGTGACAATATTGGAAAAAAAGTGTTTCATTGAGTACAAATAACATCAGCTTATCCCAGGGTAACCGTATCATTTTTGAAAGAAATTTGCAAGGAGCTACATAGCTTGCTGTGTGTATCATTATGTAAAATCATTTCATTATTTGCCTTTGGATATATAGTTGTCCTTTAATCAAACATGGTTTGAGTTATCTATAACAAAATGTTGCATCAAATACAGATTATTTCATGAAACAACTAACCTGTAGTAGCTGGAGTGTGTTCATTCAAATTGTGAACATGTTTGCACCATAAATTTTATCTATCTTGAATGTTTTGATTTTGAAAAATTTGTTTCAGCATACGATGTTTGGTGCATACCATCTGTAAACATAGCATTCAGATTAATATCTATGCAGAGACAGGGATTTTCCCTCCATAATATCCTAGGGGTTTTCCCTTGTTAAACTAGTCTCGTGCAAATTATTAAAAAATTTACTCAAATATCCAGTTGAAGATATTTTAGGCTCATTTTCGGTTGTTTTGGGTTTCGTGTATAAATCTCAAAGGAACTGGGCACATATTTGGGATGTTCCTGTTGATTGTTTGTGGTTGTTTAAATCTCAATGGGCCTTGCTTTGAATTGTTTGGATGTATGGCAATTTAGCACTAATGGCTGTTTGTCTGATAAACAATTAATGTTATTGTGTGTTTACTGGAATTGTCTCAAAGTCTTTTGGAAAAGAAATGCTCTGTCAGAAGTGCTCCTTACATTTTACGATCAAAAATTACATTATACCAATGATTAGTACGAAGTTTGTGTCTATTTTACATAGTGAATTTAATTTTGACTTTGTGCAAGTAATTAAGTTCAAAGAATAAAATTAACAAAGAGATGAGCAAGGCAGAGACATAGTATAGCAGCTAAGTTAGCTCAATCGGTAATTCACCAGACTTTAAAAGGTTTGAACCCCTGCTCAACCCCGATATCTTTAGTCAACTTTCATGAAGCAAAGAAAAGCTAGCTTGAAATTCTCATAGAAAATACTGTTTATTGTCCTTCGTGTATGCATATGAAACTCGGATTACTGATCCTGGCTGAAAAAGTTTTTTATTGTGGTTTGTCTAGGGTGTGCGCTTCCTTGTTTAAAAGTCTATGTGTTATTAAATGGTTTATGGTATGATTGGGACCACAGTGGTCAGCGATTTAATCTATAAAAAGTATGCACAGGCCTTGT
Organism: Amphiura filiformis; assembly: GCF_039555335.1. Classification (NCBI taxonomy): domain Eukaryota; kingdom Metazoa; phylum Echinodermata; class Ophiuroidea; order Amphilepidida; family Amphiuridae; genus Amphiura; species Amphiura filiformis. Next base: position 58,433,048 of record NC_092647.1, on the reverse strand, counting down.
GGGTTTGGCATAGTTTTCTATAAATTACCAAAGCTTTTTTACACTAAAGATCACCAATAGTTTATATCATATAGTTTTAAGTTGCACACATTATGAATAATTCCCATCAGGGTCTGTGCCTCAGAGCTGTGTACCTGGCTGAAACTAAACTTGTTTACAGAATGTCTTGTGCCACCACCACAACATCCAGGCTTCCTCCAAGCAGCATGCCGGCACAGGGTTGCCAAAGCCGCCATTTGGTAGCCCTAGTGGGCAACTTTTGAAGACTTTCCCCATGACTTTTGACAGTTTCTGTTCCCATAGAAAGCAATTGTTAAAAAAAATTGTCTAACCTTTCGACATTGGTGCCCGCAACTTTGGTACCCACAACTAATGTGAATTTCACGTCTCGCATATCGAAACCAATGTTTAATAAAAGAAACACCAGGTGACTTTTTTGGCAATCCCTGTGCCAGCATGCCAAATTTTGCTCCAGGATCTATGTGAAGATGCACTTCTCCCGACAGTGTGACGCCAGGTTAGCCTCAATAGGTACATTGATTGCTAAGAATACATCCTGATGTAGGATATGTTTGTATGTTGCCAAGTCAATGGGAGGTTGTATGTAGTGGATGGGGTGAATTCATATTGATATTTGTGGTCAATTTGACTTGCACCTCCCTATTCAGAAGTGACTGAGTTCCTATTATTTTCTCAGGGATGTAAGTTTTCAGAATTAAGGTGTGTCCTGATTGACAACCTTATACCTTTACCTCTTCAAAATGTAGATTTTGGTATCAAGTGAAAGCTCATATTTGTCTCATAGCCCCAGTTAAATTGTTTGTCCAGGTGGTATGAGCAAACGAATGGTAGTTAGATGGGACACCACCTGGGAAGTCATGTACTGATCTGTGGGTCACTTTGATACAAAGGTAAAAAAACAATCTTGACTACCCACCTTTAATCCTGATGACTAATTTTGATATTTCTAAGGCATTTTTATGTATGGTGATGTTGTATTTGAATCATGGTTGGTTAACCCTAATACCAGACACTGCTTTTTACTATTAGAAGGAATGAAAAAGGAGAGAAGATGAATAAAGAAGTCACTTGGTATCCCCAGGATTCGAACCTTACACCCCTCGCATGCCAATCACACGATCACTGGCTGGTAGCCATACGGGTTGCGCTGGCCCGGCTAGCGATTCCCTGAGCATATAGCACTGAGGCTGATTGGGTCATCGCATCACGTGGGATTCATGCATGCGCCGTGGTTGTCATCATGGTATTTTGTGGTATTTAGGCGTGTTAGTGTTAAGTTTGCACATATCTTCCCCATAATGGGCTGTTCCGTTTGAAATCCATACACCCCCCTAATCTCCCACACAGAGAGTGTGAATTTCAAATGGAATTCACCCCTTATGTGAGAGATTAAGATTGTGTCTTCCATAAGGGATGTATGGATTTCAGCTGGAATAGCCCAATGCAGAGGCACATTTTACAGTCTTCTGAGTCCATGTAGGCTTTGGTACTGCATCCATAGATCATTTTATTTTTGTTTTCAAAGGTGGACGCTTTTGCAATGACCCTGAGGTATGTGCATCTAACCATGGTGGGGTGATATACTTCCACTCCCCCTACCCGGCAGGTAGTACTGGGTTACACTGTACCAGTAGCAAGAACGTGTACTGGACCAATATGGAGTACAAGATCTTAACCTGGCCTGATATTGCACAATACAAGTTCTTGACCTGACCTGACCTATGTTCTCAAGAATATATTAAGAAATGTTTGAATTGAGTTGTCATTAGTGTTCCCTCCACCATACATGGTTCTCTTATTAAAGTTAATTCTTTCAGCTCGCAAATGTTACCTCACGCAGCACGCAATGAAGGTTTATGAAAGGAAGTCCGTATCTGTCATTGGCACTGGAGTCTGCTGAACGTTGTTTACTCTGGGTGTGTGTCAGTCTATCCTAGGGTTTTTGTGAGATGTATAAATATGTGTTTCCTGTGTATGCATCTTGCTATCCCAGTGCTGTCAATCTTAATGAGCAATTAATTTGTGGTTAAAATAATCTCATCAATGTCTTTGCTATTTTGTCTGTGTTTCTTTGAGTTTGATATGAGGACTTAGTAAATGTCAACATCACAGATTTGATTGGGGAACATGACTCCATCATGTTTGCATGTTGCTTGTAGATGGTATAATAGTGTACATGTACCTCTGGATTGTTTCCCCAAGCACCTGTTAAACTACAATTCCAGGTGTTAGTTTATTGCAATATGTATGCATTGGCTTTGGAAGATTTTCAACATAAGGGGGCTGACAAAACAAGAAATTTGGTGACCCATCCTGGGGGGGGGGGGTGCCCGAGGCGGCTGAGCCTCCTTGGTGTCGTGAAATTTTACGAAAATAGGTCAAAAACACCAATTTTTCCCGGTATCTAGTCACATTTTTTAAAACTTCATCTGGAATTATTTAGGGAGCTGAACCCCCACAAGCCCCCCCTGTTCCTAAGCCTATATGAATGTAATAATGAACAAGCACTCAATGCATACATAAACCATTATGATGCACAAGCATTTATTTAAATGTGTGCCTTTGCAGACAGTTATGGAGGTACACCACTTTTAGTCCCCATGAGTAACATTCCAATATGATGGAGTTTCAATGAGATTATAAAAATGGGTGACTCCATGTAAAATCTACATTCTGTGTGGGAGATTAACGTCATGTCTTCCATAGGAGATGGGGGATTTCAACTAATAGCCCATTGATGCAATAGAGGTCCAAGTGCCTAGCTTTATTGCATGACACAATGGCACTGCCCAAGGGCAAAAATTAAGCAACAACCTTTTGATGAGCAGTCAAAAGTCCATACCACATTGCTTAACTGTGCAATATCAGCTTACTCTTGAATCTAGTCATGGACATGCATGTCTCTTGTGTTTTATTTAATCAAGAACCCTCTGGAACTAATTTAGAATGTGGTACCTTGCCAAAATCAATGGTGTTAGTTCATTCTTTAACAGTATTTATCCAGGTTTAATGGTTAGTTGGTTTTAAAAACAAAAGGAGATGTGCTACTGAAATGTTTATTCCCAGGATTGTGATTGTTATACCCTAGGTGAGAATTTGACTGATTAATTCCAAGATCAAGGTTGTCATTATTATCATTATTTTTCCCTTTGTGAATTGATTCAATCTATGACAGTGTTTATTCAGGTATGATGTATTGTTTAGGCAAGGACTGCTTAGTATGGTATTCGTGTTTGCATAATGTCTGATAGGTATTCATATAAATACAGTGCGCAAAAAGAAGTAAGGTACCAGTTATGTTCACCCCCTGTATATCCTGAACAAAGACAGATATTAGCTGTATCTTTTAGCTCAGATTTAAGACCTCATTTGTTGCAATTGTTCAAGAAATAAAGATGACTTTTGACGAGATGATCCAAAACCCACAGAAGATGCAAATTCAAAAGTTGCAGTTTGCTCCATTGCATGCCCTATTAATTTGTACACAAAGAGTTCTTGAACAAGAAAACTAGTGCTGTGCTTTCATGGATTAGAACATAAAAGTGCAACTTCTGATTTTGTTCCTTACTTAGGTTTTAGGGTCACCATTTCTTTAATTCTCAACCAATTTGAAACAATTGAGGTCATAAATCAGAGCTTACGGGTACAGGTACTGGCTGATTGTTTTAATTTTGACATATCTGTCTTTGTTGAGGATATACAGGGTTGAACATAACTGGTACCTAAATTCTTTTGCACATTTTAGTTTGGTGTAATGGTCGAGTCTTTATATTCCTGTGACCAGGTGCTGAGGAGTGATGATATAAATTAGATTGCCACCAGTTATTTTGACATCATTCCTTTGGGTTTATCACTCCCCCACAAAATGAGTCTGCTGTCCAAGCATATGCTGTTGCTTAATTAAACGTCCTAGTGGACATGTGTGGTTATACTCTGAAAGGCTCAGGCCAGAACTAGTATGAATTCTGGGAATCTGGAGTTCTTGGCATGTGGTGTGTCATGCTTTCTTTGGACTAGAATATGTACCCACTCATAAAAAACCATTACAGTTAAAGAATTATTATCTTGTGTTTTTCATCTATTTTCAAAAATGTTAACTTCACCTTCTAAAATCGCATTGATATTCAAAAGGTGTTTTCAGTCCTGATCACAGAATTAAAGAAAGAGAATCGGGACTTGAGCACCATTTTGATACAGGCATGGAGCAAAAAATTGGGGGTATTCGATTTCCGTCGGAATGCACTCGAGGCATTCATTGTGATGCAAGCGCGATATGGATGAAGAGTGCATTTGAGAGACGCATTGATGCGACCTGCATGCGAGTACCAAGATGCTTCAGATGAGACGCAGACAGAGACGCAGAATTGTTTTTGTTCGTCTCCGCGCACCGTAGGCAAGGACCCGAATACCCCCAATTTTCTCCCCATAGCTGACGGTGCGATTGTACGTGGCGATATATAGGGAGTCATGGTACTCTTTCTCTAATTCTGTGGTCCTGATAATTATCATATGTCAGAAAATCCTTTAGAACTTAAAGAATCTCACATCCTCATCTCTGTTACTATAACAGATGTACACAGACAGCACCAGCCACTCTATTCCAAGTACACTCGACAGGACACCTTTATGAACTTTGTCCTGATAATTGAGAGTACTAATCACTTTCATTGAAGCATGAAATAGGATGAGTTTTGCCGTCTGTCAGTGGAGCCACAAACATGAGTTTTGTTTATTCAGGTTCTCCCGCTCCGTCTTTCAAAGCCAGCAGCCTGGTAGCCTTGCAGATGTATATGTGTTTCCTGACAAACAACAAATCAATTCCCTCAAGTTTTACCCATCCATGTGTGCGGCTTTTAATAGCTACACTGTATTCGGCACAAAATGAGCACAAGGGAGTGATTTGTGGGTGATTTATGGGCATCTTGAAGCATGGCAGAGCTAATTTTCCATTTGAGATTTGCATTATCTGTATTTAAGAGTTCAGAGATACAAAGAGTAATTGATTGATGGTTTGTGACAAACCCCAAAGTGTTAAGAAGTGTCTTCAGTTCATTAAGTTACGCACTCTTCATTCAACTGTTCATTGCCAATTCTGGAGGCATGGGCGTTGTAAAGGCATGTCATGTCATGGAATGATGGTATCTATGTATTCACTGTAGCACTTGCAGCAATTTGAGGACCTGTCACAGGTCTTGTCCTCTCTATCAAGGTGACAATGTTTCAACAAGTGTAGGGTTCTCAATTCTTCAAGCTTATTGGTTTAGACCTCAACAGTTGCTCTTAGAATGAAGTGGGTAATATATTTTCATCCAACAACTTGTATCAGGGATCAGTCCTACTGATACGTACTGTTGGTGAATTTGTGCATATAGAACACAAAAGTGCATTGATTTACAAAAGAATTTTTTTCAAAATATGTTTGTGCTTCAAGTGCTTGCTGCGAGTCTTGATCCTTTCTTTTCGTAAGGGTGTTTTAACTTAGGTTTGTGGGTGGAACATCTTGTTTTTTGACGGATATGAAATGCATTTCAAGTGCTAGTATTTTTTGATTTGTTTCCATTGCACACAAAGTAAAAGCAAAAGTATGAAAATCTGGAAAGGGCTGACAGAGTCTCCCATAAACTTTTTAATTTTATTTACAGGTTAAATTTCCAAACTGTTCTTAATGAATTAGGTAAAGGGTTATATTACATTACAATCCTACATGTAGGTGTTGGCAAGATGAAGGGGTCAGTAAAGTTTGTTGAATTTGAAGCAAGTTAGAACTTTATTGCATGGGTCACCGGGGAGGGAGGGAGGTACTGAAGTTTGGTTTGGGTAGGGGTGTGCTGCTGAGAATTTGAAAGTGGACCCATCAATATACTAATATTGGCCTTGAAAAATGGGTCATTGATATATCAAAAGAAGAAAATGCTTCCCATGTTTGTGGCACATCCCCATATGGTAATTTGTACTGAGTACCCTCCCCCGGTGGGTTACTCATAGACAGAGATCATTTTTTGTAAGGGATTGATTATAGTCATAGACTTATAGGGACATTGGTCTGTGTATGTAATTGTGTTTTATTTAAACAAGAAAAGTGGATTAGACACCATGTATGTTGTGATTTCCTTCTTGTATTTGACACACACAATCTAATTCTAGACGAAAAATAAGAGAGGAGCATTGGTCCCTTGTAGCGATATCATGTGAGATGCTAAAAATAAAATATGACTTGGAGGATTGGTAAAAATATGTAAACATACTCAAATATGGGTCAGAGCAATTTGTATCATATTTCTTTACTTGTTTAGGGTAGAGTGGGCAGTGGGATGTTATATATTTGTCATAAACAATTAATCATGGGTTGATATTGCCAGGAGAGACATACTAGGCTCTTCTTTTTTCTGCTGTGTTTTTCAGTGGAGGGAGTTTGATTTATGTGGCCAACATATTAAATAAGAAGATTCTAATAGTTTTATCTTCATGGTTGCATCAAGTTTACTTACTCATGGTGTTTTAGCTGATATGTGCTATGGGCCAGAACCAGAACTCACAGTCATTTATTTTGAATACAGTACAATGCTCACTACAGGCTACCCAAAGGAGTGATAGACTACCCAAAAACCGACCTGCTATAGTCAGTAGGGTAACAAGTGCAGCCTTGCTGTGTGCTTTGAATAATGTAGCAGGTGCCCTGATTATGATGTTAAAATTATTGTAGAAACTACTTAATTATCTTGGAACTGTTGAGAATCTTATAATGTAAGTGCATGAATATGAAGATCTTATCTTTCAGATGATTTAAGATTGATATTACAGACTCAGTACACCGGTCGATCTTACCGTTTCCGATGTTGATTAAGATACTTCTTGCATCGATCCCGAGATGCGGAAAAAACCAATAGTCATTTTGTCCCACATAAATGAATAAATAACAAAAAAACCCCGATCCCCCGGTGGACTCACCCAAAAGGTGACGTCACACCATATGATCGTCCCTTATCCTCCTTGGTCTCCGACTGACACAGACGTGCCTATCGATTGTTCATAGCACTGTGTATCAATTTCTCGACCAAGGCGAGATATACGGTTGTAGTTTCACACCTTAGGTAAAACCAAACCGGTATTGTTCGGCTGAGGATAGTTTTGACGGCATTTTCTGGCGAAAAAGTGACAAAAAAGCGATCCAAAACTTAGCTACATATCGTGCCTCCGTTTGTAGACGGGACACACGAGCAATTCAAAATGGCCGCTCGTTGACGCCATTCATTTTGTTTCCCACGTAAACAACCATTGCAGCCTGTAAGTTACAATAGATGTTTGTACATACACATTGTATTTCATGTACGGTAGGTTATTGTTGCTATGTTAGGGTGATTACTCTATCGTTATGTCTTCATTACCGTCCAATAAAGACGAGTTAATCAGATATTCATACGGTGGGGATTGGTAGGGACCCGTCTGACATTTTAGTAATAAAGTTAGCCAGTCCTTACTTTACCACTAACGTTAGCGACCAGCCTCCGTGCTCAGGTTTGCTTACTGGGCTTGAGTCGGCGTGTTGGGGGGGTAGTGCCCCCCTCCCTTTTCTCCTCGCTTAGCCTCGGCCCTGTCGGGCTTGCCCTCCCTGGTGACGGAGCGGGACCCACACCGCTCTGTTTCACCCACAGGGAGTGCTCACGATCTTCTAGATGTCTTTCTTTTGCTTAGGACTCTCCGAGTTCCAGCTTGACGATTGGGATAGGCTCCGTCGCCATCGCCATAAGACGAAGAAGAAATCTACCAAGGGCACTGGTAAGGTCGACACGGTGGATTCTGCTGTGACAGCCCCTATGGGTCATGGCAGGTCTGCTTAAGGGGCTCCGGTCCCCGGACAAGCAGGCGGTTCCTTCGGGACTGCTAAGCGGCGTCCAAAGGCTCAGCAGCCAGCGAAAGCACTGACTATACGTCGGAGCAAAGTAGCAGGCAGCAGAGCGGTAACCACCAGCGAAAACCCTAGCGGGTTTTGCAGCAGGAGGATACCAGTCGATACGGTAGATTCTGCTGTGACAGCCCCTATGGGTCATGGCAGGTCTGCTTAAGGGGCTCCGGTCCCCGGACAAGCAGGCGGTTCCTTCGGGGACGGCTAGCGCGTCCAAAGGCTCAGCAGCCAGCGAAAGCACTGACTATACGTCGGAGCAAAGTAGCAGGCAGCAGAGCGGTAACCACCAGCGAAAACCCTAGCGGGTTTTGTAGCAGGAGGATACCAGTCCTCTAGCGAAAATCCTCACGGGTTTTTAGCAGGAGGACACCCGTCTGTTGCAGGCATATCTACGGGCTCAAACAGCCACAGTAGTAGCCAGCGACGGGCAGCATGCAAGGGTACCCCGGGCTTGCCTGGGTTGAACCTAGCATGCATGGGTTCAGCAGAGACGATACCGCGGCTAACGCTGTGGGTGTAGTCTTAGCAGAACCAACTGGGGTTGTCTGCACACGGCAGCGTTCCATGGCGGGACCGCCGAGTGATACCCTGGGCCCTAGAATAGCTGCTGGCTGTCCACAGGGACTGGCTGGCGATTATTCAGGGGTTGGGCTCGCAGTCTCTCACGGGACAGCGACCCAGGTGCATTCGGTGGCAGCTACAAAGACGAGCTACGGCTTGACTTCAGTGGTAGCCGCTATGCCCCCGCCCATAGCTGCCGTGAGTGGTCCGCCACACACAGCGACCTTGGGCGAAGCTCTCGAGGGTACAGTAAGTAGCTTGAACAGCCTAGCTGATCAACAACCCACTTATGTCCTCGAGAGCCAGCGGGCGTGGGTGATCCATTACCGTCAATGGGTCAATTACCCTCTCTTGATCGATCACTGTCAAATCAACAGGGCATAGCTCCATTGATTGACGCTGCCTATTCAGGTGGCGAGGTGATTGATCGGGGTATGCACGCTCAGCTACCCGTGGTACTAGGCAAGCTCCCTCTAGCCAAGGGACAGCCGGTATAGCGGGTACCCATACACACGGCTTGATCCTTGCGGGGAACGCAGTGAGGCATGGGTACAGTGGTACACAGCCGGAGCCCTCACGGGCACCTACACTGGAACCACGCATACAGCGGTACACAACCGGGAACCCTCACGGGTACCCATGCTAGTACCGCGCCGGTACCACGCCAGCACACAGCTTGATCCCCCAAACAGGGAACGCAGTGTGGCGAGGGTACAGCGGTCCACAGTTGGGAACCCTCACGGGTACCCACGCTGATACCGCACCGGTACCGCCGCACCCGCCTTAGTCGCCACAGTCTCTGTGGCAACAAGGGGGAGGCGGTGCTGGTACTGCAGTACCATGGGGTTACCCTGGTGGCGGATCCTTTCAGGGTCAGCTGCCGGCTGGGTATGCCCGTGGTACCCGCCGCAGGGTGTTTCTTCCACGGCCTAGCACCGTGGCAAGTGTCGCCAGCGATGGCCACGCAGTACCAACATCAGCTGTTGACCAGGCCAGCCGGCATGGGGCTAACCCAGATCTTGATCAGGGTAGGCCCCGTGCTGCTAGCGCTAGGACGACGGCTGCGAGAGCATGCGGACCCAGTGGTGCCATGGCGGATACCTCAGGGTCTTGCGGGAGTACTCCCTCTTCTGCTGGCAGGTAGTCAGCGAGCCACACAGTGGTTATGCCTTCTTACCCGCTTTCAGATGCCCGTCCTCAGTTACCGTCATCATCGGAGCATGATACGGATACTGTGGGCGAGGGAAAGGAGTCGGAAGCTGAGTCCGGTAGTGACATCACTACAATCTCCTCCCCCGCTGCCCCGCGAGGGGAGCAACAGCACTGATCTTCCTCCGGACACCCCTAAGGGGAGTCCATGGAGGAGGACCAGGGATCCTTTCAGTAGGATGCTCAGCTGCTGCTTCCTCACAGGGGACGCCTGCACTCTCATTCCCGGCAAACCTCACGGGTAGATATCGTAGGGCTGTCGAGCTCAGTAGAGCTATGACGCCGCGTGCTTGCACGCTTCCTCTGCGTGTAACGCGGAGGACCACGGACCTACCTGAGGGGATCCGAGAGGGACCCAGATGTCGCCAAGCGTATCACGCTCAGACAACATCTGAGCTCTTCCGCGAGGTGAGCCTATTAGCGGTGCTAACAGCTAGCCTCAACGAGAGCTCCATGGGCCTAGCCCATAGGGTGTCCACTCAGCGCCCGGGGAGGGGCCTGCCACTCCAATCGCTCAACGCGATGGAAAGGCAGGGTCCTTTTTCTCTTTGGATGCTTCTGCGCTACGGTGGAGGACCGTGCAAAGAAGCTACCAACGGGAGCACTCTGAAGAGGTCGGAAACTGCCCTTACCATGGGTAGGAGCTCCGACGTCAGCAGGCCGTGCACCACCAACAGTACCCGAGCCCACTACCTCTGCAGCACCCATTTCTGGGAGGCGCAAGGGTAGCACAGGAACAGCTGGCAAGCCCCGAAGAAGAGCAAGCGCTCTTCCAAGGGAAGCTAGGCAGAGCATTCCTGGGGGGCTCAGCGGTTGTTCCACAGGGGGATCTCCCAGTGGACGACCGCTTATGGCTTTCACCCAGAGGTGGGAAACCATCTCTTTGAGCGCCTGGGTATAGTCAGTGGTGAGTGGGGGTTACAGACTGGCAACCCAGTCTCCCCACATTCGTCTGCACATTTCAGAGGTCCACAGTAGTGCCGTCAGACGGCCCCCAGCGTCGGGCACTACTGACAGGGATCACACAGCTTCTCACGAAGCGGGCGATTGTCCCGGTGCCCCCCCGTTCTACGGGTGATCTTGGAGCCATTGGCTCCAAGGAAGACCGGCGACGGGAGCCCCATCCGGAACCGCAGGCTGTTGAACACGTTCTTCAGGCCCAAGAGGTTCAGAATGGGGACTCTCGCCTCGGTGCTAGCCTGCCCCATCAGGGGCATGGGAACAGCATCGCTAGATCTCTCGGACGCCTATCTGCATATGCCAATCGCCTCTCAAGATCGGAGGCATCTGCGCTTCTAGGTACAGGATCAAAATTACCAGTTTTGATACCGCCATCCGCCTGTCCATCTCTCCCAGGGTGTTTAACACTCTTGGTCAGAGCGGTGGCAGCGCACCTGAAGCACAGGGGTGTCAACATCAGTTGCTACCTGGACGCTTTGGCTCATATACGGACGCACTCCACTGAAGACTACGGGTCTCATGGGGTTGATAGTCCGTGGGTGCGGGACCCTGGATTTTTGATCAGCTCAAAAAGTCCAGCGTGGTCCCGACGCAGAACACCACTATTTGTAGGGGCCCAGATCACCCTCACGGAGGGGTTCGCGGTGCTCTCACGCGAGCGGGTGGCGAACATGGTGCGGTGTGCCTGACTCTTGGCCGAGTCTCGGGCAAAACCCGCTGTGGCATGGATGAAGGTGGTAGGCCTAATGGCCAGTATGGTAGACCTCGTACTGTACTGCCGTTTCTACGTTAGGCTTACCCAACTACACCTTCTAGCCTGCTTGCAGGCCCAGTCGTCACTCAATATCCCTCGCGGTTCCGTTGTCGGAGATCGCGCGAGAGGAACTCTGGTGGTGGACCCATCAGCCCAATTTGACCCAGGGTGTCAGGTTTCCTGCACCCCGGTATGTCACGTAGTGACGACCATAGCGTCAAAACGGGGCTGGGGGTCCACATCCACGGAGACTCCGCCTCGGGCCTATGGGGCCATAGAGACAGAGTTTCACATCAACCTCCCTCGCTTACGAGGGGTGATCGTGGAATCACATACCGTTGTCCTGACGGATAACACAACCGTGGTAGCCTACCCCAACAGACAAGGGGACTCCGGGCCACCACGATTGAGCCTGCATGCACGACACCTGATAGGGTGGTGCAAGTTCAGGCAGATTACGATGAGAGCGATACACATCGCGGGCGTCACCAGCATCCTCGCGCACAATCTGTCACGAGGAAGGGTGTCGGGACCAGCAGAATGGTCCCTTGCTCGCAGGTCGCTCAGACGATCTTCAAGGGGATGTCCCACCCCTCGAAAGATCTGTTCGCATCTCATCGCAATCATCCACTGCCGGTGTACTGCTCAAGGGTCGCGGACCCCCAAGCATTCACCGTGGACGCTCTGTCCATAGACTGGGGATGGATGACAGCTTATGCAGTCCCTCCGATCTCACTACTCATGAGGGTGGTGGCCAAGATCGGGTGGGAAGACTGCATTGTCATTCTGCTAGCGGCAAGGCCGCTGGCACTCCCCGAGGTACCAGATCTACTCCGGATGCCCGGAGCGGAGGTACCAGTCTATCACTAGAGCACCTGCAGTTAGCTGCATGGCCCTTACCAGGAACACGCAGCGGAGGGATACTTTTCATCAGAAGCTGTTTTTCTCATCGCCGGGCTAGACGGAAGTCTACCCTCCGTGCGTATAGCCAGAGTCTGGCTCCATACTACGCTTGGTGCAATGAGACAAATAGCTCTCCCGCTAGAGCCTCTGTGCTGCTAGTTCCGGAGTTTCTGACAGAAAAGTTCCAAGCAAGACTTCAGCGGGCCACTGGGGCCAGCTATAAGTCAGCTGTCCTCTCCATTCACCGAGGTTTCGAGACGGGTCGACTATCATAGCCGATGGTTACCTTATTAGTCTCACGCCTCGACGGTATGTTCAACGAGTGTCTACCAAAAGGAAAGTGATCCTCCTAAGGGATCCCAACACAGTCTTAGATTACTTTAAGGGTCACCCTTTTGACCTTCCGTCAAAAGCGGCGCTTAAATACGTAACTCTCAAGATGGCTTTCCGGTTTGGCGTTGGCTTCGGGACGGCGGTGCTGAGTTGCACACGGTCTCGAGGTTAGCTTCCGTGTTCACAAACACTGGAGCGACACTGTTTCGGGCGCTCTGTTCTCGTGACTACGAACGGCGCGGTGCATACCGACATTCGCCCTCTCCAATCCCCAGGGTTGGGCAAGGTTCGGCTGAAGCCAAAGATAGGCTGGGGTGTCCGATAAGGCGCTGCAGCACTATTTCTTCCGAACACAAGCCTTGCGAGGGACTCACGACCGCATTCATCACCCTTACAGAGCCTTTCGGTCCAGCCGCTGTCGCAATGGCTGGTCCAGGTGTTGGTGGGGTCCGGGATCGCGAAGGTTTCGCGTCCCACGACCCACTCGACACGAGCTATCTCATCATCTTGGGTATACCGTTCGGTTGTCCCTTGAGGAGATCTAGCAGGCGGTGTCCCGAAGCCACCTTCGCCCTTCTCTACGATACTTCCGCTTTACGTTAGTAATCAGAGACGGGCGGGAGGTTTACCGACATTGTTCGGGCGATCATAATACGGTGGTGTACGGGTACCAGGTTTTCAGACTATACAGAATACTCAGCATGGTAAGAACCAGTGTCGCTATTCTTAACCACCAAACTTATTAAGTAAGGAGGTTTATGTCTGTGATCGCGTGGTCTTTTTGTTTCCCGACCGTTGGGGAAAATATTTTCTGACCTCGCGAAAACCATCGTTACCCGCTCCCGATCCCTGGTCAGATGCTGACCAATCTTGTACCTCCATCCGTCGGTTACTTGCTAGATCGATCTTTCAGATGTTGATGCAAGAAGTATCTTAATCAACATCGGAAGCGGTAAGATCGACCGATGTATTGAGTCTAGTCCCAAACAGAAATGTTTGGTAGACTCATAACCGGTGCGATCTTACCTTTCCGATGTTGATTATCCCGACCCCGCCACCCCCTACAAGTTTGGTCCGAGTAGGGGATCCCAAGTCGGATAAGGGGCGATCATATGGTGTGACGTCACCTTTTGGGTGAGTCCACCGGGGATCGGGTTTTTTGTTATTTATTCATTTATGTGGGACAAAATGACTATTGGTTTTTCCGCATCTCGGGATCGATGCAAGAAGTATCTTAATCAACATCGGAAAGGTAAGATCGCACCGTTATGAGTCTACCAAACATTTCTGTTTGGGACTATTTATCAGCAACTTATGGGCTGTGCATTAGGTATGAGCCGGGGTGGTTGAAGAATTTGGCAAGCTAAAAGGGGAGAAAGCAATTTTTGGCACACATTAATGATTTACGGAGCAACTTTTCAATTAAGCATTCTTAAAAGGCTCAGAAAAACTATGATAAATATCCTGCTCGCTACACTTGCATCATATATCCAGACCATTTAAGGTTTGCAAATTGGGTTCCCAAAAATGTTGCATGTGCAAAGGGGGAGCAAATATTGTTTTGTAGGCAGAGAGGGTGGCAGCAATTAAAAAAAATACCAGGGGGGGTCATAATTATTGCACAGCCACTGACCCTTATCATCTTATCATCCAACAAACAGCTTGGGATTGTTGCGGATTATGATTTAATACAGCTACAATACAATAAGATAACTTAGATAAGGCAGGATAGGATTGTGGGAAGAAGTCAAATTTGAAGGATGATATACGGGATGATTAAGTTAACAAATGTCATCCATCAAAGTAACAAGACAAAGGAAAGTCTTCAATTTACCTGTTGTGATTAGTCAAATTGAGTTTGATGCTTGTAGCATGCTGGTCATCTTTGACAAAATGCTGAATGATTGTCGCAGAAAGTACAGGACCTGCCTTTGATGTGATACAAATTTTTGTGCAATTTGAAAAGGGGCTTGGTTCTAATCATGATATAAACTGTCACTGCTGTAAAATTAGTTAATTGCCTCAAATCTTATATCCTTACTGAAAATCAAAGAATGCAAATTACATTATATGGTTAAAGATAAAGGATGATTTAGATAACATGTTATCCATCAAGATAGCAAGGCAAAGGAAAGTCTTCAGTTAACCTGTTGTGATTAGAAAAATCTAGTTTGATGCTAGTAGTATGGCCTGTTGCTGGTCATTGTAGAAAAAAATGCTGAGTGATTGTCATACAAAGTACAGGAAATATTGAATATAATTGTAAGTGTCCATCGCAGAAGGATTTGGTCAAAGATTTCAAATATTATACTTTCAGGTCTGTATGTCTGGTTGTTTTTGAGTTACAACCATAAAATGGTTATAATTTGACCCATGCTAAGAATGCAATGTTTGAATTAATTAGCCTCTGTGAAAAATGACTCATGTGCTACTTTCACATTGATATTGTGAACTGAATGGGGTGTGCAAATGTTATTCAGCAAGATTGAATATTAGGCGCAATAGTATTTTTACTCTTGGCGAGCCAGTGGCATCAACACGTTGAGGCAATTGTTTGCATGGACATCTGTATGGTGTTTCTAGTTTAATGCTCTGCATGCTAGCCATAGACTTTAACATAAAAATTCCAAGTTTTAAGGTATATTCTCCAATTATTAAGAGCTATGTTAAGAACCACTGAACCAATACTAGGCTTGTTTGTACTTGTTTTAATGCATTTCCCATGCTGATTCCAAATCTGGTTAACCCTAACACCCAATCCTGTTTTTTGCTATTGGAAGTTAAAAAGAAACAAAAAAGGAGAGAAGATGAAGAAAGAAGTCACTTGGCACCCCCAGGATTCGAACTTTAGACCCCTCGCATGCCAAGCACACGATCACTGACCAGTAGCTAAACGGGTAACGCTGCCCCGGGCAGTGATTCCGTGAGCATTTAGCACTTAGGGTGATTGCGTCATTGCAGAATCTGGGATTCACGCATGCGCAGTGGTTTTCATCATGGTATTTTGTGGTATCTATGGGTGTTAGGGTTAATGTACAATTCTGAAATTTTTAAATTTTAAAGAAAATATGAAACTTGTTGTCTGCAGTCGACATCTGTGTGAAGAGGAATAACAGTATTCCCCTATACAGCTGGCTTCTCTTAACCAAATCCATGCATATCCTTTAGCAACACCTTGAAATCAACCCAGCAACACCTTGGCCTGGATTGATGAACACCAGACAGACAATTGAAATCTTCCATTTCTTCTCTGTGCCATTTCCATATGTACACTGTAGGGAATCGTAAAACAGTCTTCAGCGGAAGTTCTCATGATGAATACCAGGCTAAGGTTGTTGTTGAAGAGTTTGATGTGCACGAGATGAGTCAAAGGTCAATGCCAAATAGGTGTTGACTTGGTATCATTACAAAGAGGGATTTCAAGATTGAGAAAAAAAGTGTAAACCTGAAATGGGTAACTTTTCTTTCTGCAAATCATGTAAAAATGACAGCTTTTAAGCATACTATCCATGTAAGCTTACAATTGATATGGGGAAAAACACAATGGTATGAAGAGGGGGACAACGAACAGCAAATGTACGCAAAGAAGTAGGTACAGTTTGATAGCTGACCTGCAAAAACAACAGGGACGAACAGGAATATAATGTTCAAAAATGCACTTGAACAAGTGGTAAAAATCACTATAGACAGACCAATTAAACCATGACAAAGGATAACAAATGTAGCAAAGTTTGATGTTTAAAAGTACTAATTCCAGAGCACACAGAACTTGGTGGACTCTGGAATTGGTTATTTTTAGATCAAAGAAGCCATATAAATATAAGTAGATCCTTCCTATCTGTAACAGAAACCAGAAGTGAGTGGGATAGTAATCAACCCACCCTCCTTAATGAATCTAGTTTTACTTGGAGAACTTTTGGTTTGTTGTTAAAGATTTTTCACAAGCCCCGGTATGGGAGAGCAAGGTCATGTCTTCTATAGATGGTGTATGAAATTCATCTGGAATAGCCTTTATATTAGGGCTTCTTACAAGTGTGGAAAGATATTAAGATTAAACAATTTCTTCCAAAATGCATGACAGAGAAAATTCTTGGTTGTGGCTGTCTAAAATGTTGTTCCAGTTTTGTTATTTTTAGATTTTCAAGTGTCCAAAAAAAGAAAATATTATAATTTTGTGTGCCAGACAAGATTGCCATATGGGTGCTACTTTAAGATGTTCTATATCAATTAACACCTACTCATGTTTTGGTTTGTGGTAAATTTGAAGTATACCGCTAAACATGCTATACCCATGATAGTTTACACAGATAGCTATAAGCACCAAGCTGCTGCAGTCAAATGCTGTAAGCTAATACATTGGCCTATTCCAGTTGAAATCCTTACACCCCCTGTGGAAGACATGACCTTAATCTCCCACACAGGGTGTGTGAATTTCAAATGGGATTACCTGTGTGGGTGATTCCATTTGAAATCTACACCCCCTGTGTGGGAGATTAAGGTCATATCTTCCATAGGGGGTGTATGTATTTAAACTGGAATGTCCCAATAAGCACACTCATCCTTGAAATCCAACTCATCATATTCATTGTTCATTTGAGAGGAAATTTATCTATTCCTAAAGTGACAACTACTTCGTATCATATGGCCCCTAGAGCCATACACTGTAGAGTTCAACCATACAATGTCATATGCTCCAATACCGTCACATACATATAAATGGTCTCCATTCACACATATATAACTCACTGTAGACAGTTGGATGTTGAGTCAATACTACTTTGGTATTTTTGTTTAGGCATTTGAATGTTTCTTTCAGTCATATGATATTTTTGTCACAACTGAATTTTATGATGAATGTGAGAAATATAATCATACTATGTGTTATTGCTTATCCATGACATAATAGCCTAATGGCTCAATGGTACCAGCTTTGATTCATGAGCGCAACTCTGTGGATTTGAACCCCAGCGGCTTCATAGAGGTTATTCCTGTGGTATCGCATATCCGCCATCTATGTAGGTGCACTCTGCCTGTAATTGATTTGTACCCACAAGATGGCGAAAGAAGGAATAACCTCCTGCGTTATTCAAGACCCCTCATTTCTATAAAAACTTGTCCATACAGGACATGTATGGACATATGCTGGGAAGCTATAATTTGGTGTGTGGAAGGGAACTTACTGCAGCAAGAGGAGTTGAACCCAGAGGCCAAAGAAAAAGAGATGTGCACTAGGCCTGTGTATATCACTTCAGCATTACATTGACCTTTAATAAGCATCATTAGGGGTGTATGCAGAAACCTTTGACCATGGGTGTGTAGCAGGACCCTGAGGTGCGTAGCAGCAAGAATAGCCTCAAAATTGGCTGATTTTGCATGTTTTAGCATAGACCCAGTGGTGGGTGCACACCCTTCCTGCATACGCCCAAGATCATCTTTCAGAAAAAGACAGTTTGTCATCCACATAGTAGCAAAACATTTGTATTTTGTAAGAGGTAATGTGTCCAACATTTTTGCTTTAACTATAAATCAATACATTTTATGACATTGATGTACCAAATTGGTGTTCACTTCCCACTTGAAGAAAGAAGCATTGCAAGATTAACTGAATTTATGTGACACATACGTTTGTACCCATTTGTAAGGATTTTACCATGGAGATTTTTGATTTGGCAAATCTGATTATTTTTATTTCTTTTAAGTTTAGCTACTTTGAGGTATTAACAAAATGCTTTGAAAGTTCATATATTTTCAATATTTTGTAATTTTTCTTTTCAAATCTTGTAACAATGCAAGAGCTGTCAATCCCTGTTGACTTGTGCCTGTGTACAGTGAGTTGTAGGACTAGAGGGAGTACAAGGGAAATTTGCCTTGTGAAATGCAGTGCCCTATTTAACATACATGTTCTGTTCCAGAAAATCAGTTCCTTGGAAACATCTGGGAGTTGAGTTGTATCTTCCTGACCTTGGATGATGACTTACAAACCTTCAATAATTAGGTCTGTTGCATGCGACTCATAAATCATCAACCAATTGAACAATGATATCTTGGGCAAACATTACAAGCTATCCTAAAGATGAACTTGAGTATGTGCCATCAACAAAGCAGAAGATTCTATGCTGATAAACTGCCCTTGTGTGTGTATGCCCACTGTGGAATTAAGGTAGTGCCTGTGATTCACGATGTGAGCGTAATATGCACCTATGACATACCAAACTCGAGGTGGTGCAAGGGTTTGGCAGTCAAAGGATCTTTATAGAAAGCTTAAACCTTACCCCCTTTCTGCGTTTTGGCAGAGAGAACTGTGTCTTTATCCTTAGGGTGGGGAAATTTGGGATTAATATTTTAGATATAAAAGTTTCCTTAGGTAGGCTATTGGATTAGTGTGATGTCAATTGTTGGATCAGTGTAACAGGTGTAAGCACCCATATAAGGTGGAGACATTTTAGGGTCTATAAGATAGAAAGCAGTCTTGAGTAGATGGGTCTTTCTACTCCATGAGGACCAATTAATAAACAGCTCATTATTATAAGGTGTACACCCATCTGAAACTTATACTAAAGGAGTGGTACTTGACACCTGTTAGCTCTTTCGATACTTTGCTGGTGGGCTTGAAATACCAATGTCTATCTGAATGACTAATTGATTTATTATTAGGCATATTTGTACTAAGATTTTTTTCTTCCATAATGATTTAATATAGTCCTATAGAATAATGGAAAGCTAACAAAGTCATGTGACCTTTGGATGCATTTATTTACAGCGAGAGTTCAGGGATGTAGTTCTCATGCAATTGCAAGATTTCAGGCAATTTCCATCAATTTGGTCACTTTTGTAATATACAGTTATTGACAAATTTCAGGCAGTTTACCCAAAAGACCAAGACACTTATGGTTTAATACTGTCATGCAGCTTGCTGCCTATGTGCATTCCAAACAAACAGACAAAATCAAGGTTTGTCATTGGCTGATATGTCATGCCACTTGTTGCAGTGGCAAGCGGCATGCGTGGAAGTCTGACATCAGATATTTGTGAGGAATTGACTGAAACCTGCGTTATCACTTTTGTTCATTTAAAAAAAAAATTCTTCTTCAAGAAATCAAGAATCATAAATTTCAAATGTTTCGAATGTTATAACATATATGATGGCCAGTCAAATGACAATCATTAGTCACTGGGTCTTTAACCAGACAAATATTAGATATTCTTTAAGATACATGTACCTCCAAACTGACTCATAAGTCAAATATATGTAACTGTGTGCAAACTTTGAACAGGTTTTAAGGGTACTTAAGATATGTGCTAGCTCATTTAGTCAACAGGATGACTGGATGGTGTGATATATGGATGAGCCAACCCCTAAATGTAGTTCACTTACATGCAATCATATACATTCTAATATTATTGCTTCTGAATACAGGAGTTACAAAAAAAGAGATGATGTAAATCTTTGTGGATGGGCCAACCGTCAAATATAATTGACTTCTCGCACACAATCACATTCAATGTAATATTACCACATCTCATTGTAGAATTAAGTACAGAAGAAGAACAAAAGCTGATGAATATATCACCTTGTCCAGACATATTAAGGGAGTCATCTATTGGGTTTGTTGTACTTGTTGTCAGAACCAGAAATTTTTATACATTTTCTCCCGATGACAACTATTGTAAAATTACATCAGTTTGTTTTAAAGTGAATTTACTGATCTGAATATATTTTAAAATTGTTTGTTACTTAAAATCTGCTGTAATAGGTGTTGGCCTATATAAGTGGCAGATAGAAAAATAATTCGCCAGTGTTCTGCTAACTGATCAGCTTTTGAGTTCAAGAAAAACCACATAAATATTCTTATTTATAGTAAACAATAAGCAGTAACCTGGAGTGCCTAACACAGCTATTCTCATGTTGATATTCAAAATCATTCGGCTGCCTTTAAACCTACACACATTGAAATTGTTTCTTCAGACTATCAAATGTGTTAATTCATGTTATCAGTGTCCAAAACGCATGTTCCTGTCCTAAATGTTACCTAAATACACCCAGGCCTTAAGAATAAAACATGCTGGCATTTCCATGCACTGTTAGGGTGTATGTTGCCGTATAAGGTGTAGGAGATATCGCCAGCTGATTTTGTTTAGTCATGACAAATCAACGGTGGTACCCTGGAGCAAGGGTTTGATTTTTTCTCACCTTGTTAAGTGTTGCAAGATGGGGAAAACAGAGTAGAAATTGCTCTGTTTCCCTTTAATTAGGAGTTTATTGGTGATGATGGTCTATTGAGCATTTGAAATGTTTATTTTAGATACAACAAATGGGGGTTATATTGAAAGGTTGTTGGTGATGATGGTCCATTGAGGATTTGAAATGTTTATTTTGGATATGATTTCATGTGTTGTTTCTTGTTCAGGAAAGCCCGATTCAAACTTGGATCCATAGATGCAAATTATTTTACCATAGGCCTTGAACAAGAATTTTGCCACCTCCCTGATAAAAGAATGTATGATTGTATGGGCGGAGCCATAGGCGGAGAGCCATACTTTAATTTTGTTTTGCAATATTTGTTCGCACGTTTAAGGGTTTATCTAGCCACTGTATAGATTGAAAGTTGCAGGGTATATAGTATGTAATCGAATGAAGAAGTAGATAGATTTTCTATAATAATATGTGTTCAGGAGAGGAGATATTTAACAAAAACAAAAACACCCAAGTCCGTCAAATGCACGAATAAGAATACGTGTATAGTATAGGCCTATCCACCATTGGGGAATTGCCGCAGCTGATTAGAGTCGTTCATTTCGTGCGGTACATGATTAGAGTCGTTCATTTCGACGGTAAATAGCGGGCAATGGGTGTATTTTTGTTTGCTTTTGTGTTGCTTTTTGGAAACACTCGCGCCCGCTATAAAGTCGTTAATTTGTTTGCGCAGACCTAGTCTCCTACACAGCCAATTTGTGTCGGGCGATCCGAACAAACATCGTGATAGGCACATACAGTCTGGCCCGAGGCACAGACTATCAAGTGTTTATTTACCAGTGACCTTCAATAAAATCGATACTGTAGTACAAACATGCTATATACAGGGTGTCCCTGAAAGAACTGTTTCACAGAAACTTAATTGTTTGGGTATTTTAACGCCACAACTAAACAAAACTAAATACTTTTTGAATTTTGACAAAAAGACGAAATATTAACATTAGAAATTTAATAACGTGGCATAATCACTGCGCATCATAATTTTTACTTCATTTACTGTATAAAACACATCTTTTGACTCATTATGACCCCAGATTTTTTTTCTTTTTTGAGAAACAAAAATCCTTCCAAACTTTACATAGAGCCAAAAATTTACAAGATTACATTTTTTTATTTTGGCATAACAATTCAGGGAATTTTGTTTTTGTTTGTTAACGCTTGTTTTAATACGCAATCACTGGGCACACCCTTTCCAAAGAAAAATGAAAACTTTAATCTCAACATTTAATTTTGAGCATGGAGAAAGCAAATCATAATTTCCTCCCGCTTTCTCCCCATTTTCCCCTTCTGTTTTTTCTTCTCTTTTTTTTCATTTTGCTTTTCCCCTTTCCACATTTTTTCTTCTCAGACAACCCTTGTTTACCAAAAGTAATACATTTTATTTAATTTATGACGACACAGCATTCTGTCATCCCTGTCTAGCCCGCTCCAAAGGTCTGACCTGGTTGTTAAACCGGCGCAGGCCAGATGTCAGAACTGCAAATCAAATGCAGCAAGGTAGAGGTTGTAATATCGTGCACATAGCTACCTATATCTTGCTGTGTATAGTGAACAGAGCACGTGTATTTTGCTCACTGGCAATTGATACAAACAGAAGGTATCAATAAAATGGGACAGTATGAATGGATCGTTTTCGAAGTTTATGTTGTGATGAAGTTTGGCAGTCAACATGTGCGATGATGCCGGGTATTGGGGAACAAACCAAAAGAAGAATGACGTCCTATAAACGAAACTAGTTTCGTTTAGGGGTGAGGGGGTAAAAATACTCGATTACGTTTGTACAAAACCATCGGTCTGAAGAATGTGTCATTATTATTATTATGTCAAAATTTTCAACATTTCATTATTACGTTTCTGGCAGGGAGGAGGGGTCGGCTGAGAAATGAAACTAGTTACGTTTATAGGACGTCATCGATCTTTTGGTTTGTTCCTTATAGGGTCTACAGGGGTTTAACAACATGGTGTATCGCCTAAACTTGGTCAGTTGTATTTGTAGTTGATGTTCTTACAGAGCTGAATAGATTTCGGGTCATCCAAGGTCACCCAGGGTTCATCTGAGGTCAAATGACTAAAAACTGTCATATGGGCACGAAACTTGGTGGGTATAGTCAACACTTAAGAGTAAAATTTTTGGAAGGTCATTTCGGGGTCATCCGAGGTCACCCAGGGGCATCTGAGGTCAAATTACTAAAACTGTTATAAGGGCACGAAACTTGGTGGGTATAGTCAACATTTAGAGTCAAATTATTGGAAGGTCATTTCGGTGTCATCCGAGGTCACCTAGGGGTCATCTGATGTCAAATTACTAAAAACTGACATAACAGCATGAAATTTGGTGAGTACAGTCAACATTAAGAGTCAAATGTTTGGAAGGTCATTTTGGGGGTAATCCAAGGTCACTTAGGGGTCATCTGAGGTCAAATGACTAAAATCTGTCGTATGGGCATGAAACTTGGTGGGTACAGTCAACATTGCTAGGAAACTGTCTATACATACAAAAACTTCCAACACACGGCTCGGGTTGTTTTGGTAAAGCAATACCAACACCTGTTGTGAACTCGACACCACGAGGGGATATCCCATATCCCAACCCGTGCTCTGGGCATCTTGTAAAACATAAACATTACACATGTGCGGCCTGTGCGGCCTATTACATTTCCATATTATTTCCTTCTTTAATCACCCCACACTCCCCATCCACCATCCAGGCTTCGCCCATACAGGGTTCTGAAAAGAAACTCACATCTAAACACAACCACTACCATACCATCCCCAACAACCTTACACACCAACCGCGTATGCCGAAAACCGCGCAACCCGAGAACCGCTCTAGTTATAAGGTTGAATTTGTTTAATTTGAGTGGTAATTTGCTTGCATAAACATTTCTAATTGGCTACAAGGCAGGTAGTATCAAACGAATGGCCTTCATTGATTGCTTTAATTTTGTGTAAAAATGGTAATACAAAAAAATACAAACCCAGCAATGGTGAGTTGCACAAAATATAACAATTGTGATTGTGGCAAATATTTCAAACTGAAAACTTTGCTCAGTGAATAAAAGTTTGAATTAGGCTTAATGTTTGTGTTGGCAACCATCTATCTTTTACTTATTTCATCATTGTGAGTGTTATAAGATAGCAAATGCAGAACTGACTCTGTTCTCCTCCCTAGTGAGAGGATTGGGGCATATATAATGATGATTGATTATCAAGTGTCCTAATATTGATTAAGGTGTGAATCTGAATGATAGAATGTTTTTCTTGTGTCCAATAAGATTCATCTTGTAGACCAGGCATAAACAGCATATGGCTTGTAGGCCACATTTGGCATGCAAACAGATCCCATCAGCCTGCTGATCAGTGCATGTCTGAGATTTGAACTTGCCCAAATATTCTAATCAGTAACTTTTTTGGTAAATATTCTGTGCATATATTGATGGCTTAGTACAACAAAGCCTCATCTCCAATACACTGGTGAAGTTATGTAATAATCGGATTAACTACCATAGCAATAGGTGAATTTTTTTTAATATACCACGCTGCACTGGGATGTTCAAGCAGTACCTCTGCATTGAACCATATCATGCTCATCACTTGCACCTGTAAGATTAGAATCATTGAAAAGACCGGTATTGCATTCAATCTATGATTGCAGACATACATAGGTGATGAGTGCAACCTGCTTATAGTGCAGCGCGATATATATTCAAAATTGTTTTCACCTATTGCTATGGTAGTTAATCCGATTTATTATGTCACTTCGTCAGTGTATAGGTCCCCAACATTACCCTGAGGAGCGAATGGAGATAAGACTTTGTTGTACTGAGCCCTCTATATGCACATTTTCCCTTAATAAAACTACTGGATTTCTGTAGATCTCATTTTTGATTCTCTGATAAGTTCTACTCATGTTATCTATTTTTGTGGAAATATTTGAGGAAAGTGGGCTGCTAAAACTGACACTGGTCCAGAGGAAAGACTGATTTGTACACCCCTGCTGTAGACTATCAATAGCTATCTTGGCTCTGTCTACATTAATTAACGAGCCTATCAAAGTCATCTAGACATCAAAGGAATAACTATGCTATGTCATGTCATGTATGATGGCTTCGATCCCAAAGGAGATAGTAGTTTGAAGCTTTTGTACACCTGTACCTGTGTGTCAGTTTGTCATTCCTACAGATCTTACTGAGTAGGTCTGGACTAGTTTATTAAATTTAGCTGACAGCTTACCTATTGTATACCATAGTCCATTTGGCTTCCTCAAGACAGTTATGTCAGTCCTCGTAGTGATGCAACTGCAACAAAGTACTGATGTCACTGCCTCAAGCAAGCCAATGGACTACAGTATGTCATTTGGGTACTCCGTATGATGTTTTGATACTAGATTGATCTCAAAGACTTGAGTAATCATAGTATGTGACATCATTTTAAAGCTGACAAGCTGAGCATTTTAAATTTGCACATATCTCCAAATCAAAATTTCCCAACTTTATTTGGGTTTCGTAGGAGCAGATCTCAATTGGACTTTCTTTGTAATTGTTATGCTGGTTTCATACTTTCTGCCGCTTGCCGCTGATCGGTGTGATGCTTCATCATGGCGCTTTGTTCTCATATGTCAGAGCGGCACCGCTCCGAGTGGACTTGAATTCAACTCCCAGCGGTGCTGCCGCCTGGGCAAAGCGGTGGAGTGATCAATATATCGGCTTGCAGAAGGTCACCGCTAGCGTTTCTGGTGTGACTGTGCAGTGAAGCAAAATCATCTTCAAAGCTGCAAGCAGCAGGAAAGTATGAAACCAGCATTAAGATTGATCTTGGGCAACATTGATAGCAGATCTGAATCAGGCTACCTGAACAACAGATTCAGTGTGACATATGCATGTACTTATGTATCATTTATTCATTCTTTGTAATGGTTCAAGATTGTTCTTGATCACCCCAATCTGTCTGGGCTACATTTAGAGTAAATCTGAATCAGATTAGACTGACAAAGTACTTTCAACCTGCCATGCATACACCTGTATATGTGTATCATGGGGGAGGCATTCTGCATATCATGTAGCAGGTTCAAATTTAGATCAGTTTTTATCAAAGTTTTATAAGGTATGTACACATACAGGTCACATAGTGACATACTATGTTTTAAAGGCATTTATATTAACTTTAAAAAGCTGAAAACATGTTTGTACCAATTTCTCTCGCCTAACCTATCGATGGCTGTACAAATGCCCAAGTTATTAAGTATAATTGAACCTTTTTATTAAAAGTATCATAAGGTAAGACGATTGAGGAGTGACATACCTGCTCACAAACATAAATGTGTGCACATCCATGTGTGTATATATCCACATACATGTATGCGCATTTAGGTACGTGCACATCCTCTTCCAAATTTTTTTTTTTTTTGCGATTCAAAATGGTTTTTTAAAATCCATTTTCAGCCTGTTTTGAGGCTTTTTCATGTACTTTTTCAGGTTTTTCTCACCAGTTTCAGGGTTTTTTCACCAGTTTCAGAGTATTGGATTGGGGCTGAGTGGCATCTCTGAAACTTTTACATTCACATTGCTTAACATCACATAGAATGTGTTGCTCATTATGAAATTCTTATAGAATTTTAAAATGAATCAAAGAAAGTGCAACGTTATAAAACAATTGACTTCTTTGACCAGATGGTGTAATATTACAGACCTATTGCCACCAGGACTAGATTACTGGTGAAAGTATGCGCCAATGCTAATCACGTAAGCCTTGCTAAGTCAAAACGGCTATAATCAGAGCAGAGACCAAGTAATTAATAGTGACAGAATACTCTTAATCTTTGAGCTGATGGTGTTATATATTGGCTGCAGTATTAATTGCTTAAGTCAGCTTGATCATTAGTGTGACACTGTAGTACCAATGTACAAGAGTGAGAAAGTACAAGGGATATGGAGTGGACCCATGGTGTCTACACAGTATATCGATGGTAGGATACTCGGCAAGTTTTACTGAAAATTTGAATCGTCTGTGACTTTGCATGATTGGTGTCCCATTTTGTCAAATTTATATACTTACAGATTTGCATGACCATAAATGAAGTTGAAAATGACATGTTACAAATGATGATATATAACATGACTGAGAGTGTCTAGTGAATCATGATATAGGGTACTATGAAATGTTTTGAAGAGGAACTCAGGCAAATTAGTAATAATAAAGTTTGTTTGGTGAAACCTGTTCAAAGCATATTGAGGTTGGGGAAAGGGGAGTATTTTTTTAGGGTTTGCCCTTGCATTAATAAATATTGTCAGATACTCATGTAGACTTATCACATGACATTACATTTGGCAATTATAGGAGCTGCCTTTGCTAAAATATTATCAACTGATCTTTCTTGTAATCTTCATGAATTTGTACAAATATTGCAAATTAACTTTGATGGTTTTGAACTGGGAATCCAGACTCATTACTGCCCTTTATAATGGACAGTAATAATTGTGCCATCAGCTATGGGGTTAAATTCCAGGTTATTTGAGTCCTTGCTGATTAGTAGATGATAAAACAAAATATGCATCATATCTTATGATAAATACATGCTTGTGATGCAATCAGGCAATCATGGCCATGAAGCATTTCAAGTTGGGCATAGTCTGCAAGTGTTGCACACAATCAGTAATTTATCTAAATACATTCCGAACAAAACACAAATACCCCTCAATTGTTCTCCCACCTGATCAAAGATAGCAAACCTAACTATTATCCACTCTCTCCATAACTGCATTTGAATTGTGGAGTAGATATAGTGCAAGACCTCACAGCCAGTTCCGATCAGGGTAACGCTTGGCTGTATGTACACCATACTATGGGAATCATGGGAGAACAGTGTTGGAGAATGACCTAGGCGAAATGTCAACCGTGCTAGCATGGTCAACCATTCCATGGTCAACCATGGTCAAAACATGGTTGACCATGGTTAACTATGGTCAGCGATGATCAGCCATGGTGGCTTGACCATGGTCAACCATGGTTGCCATGGTCACCATGGTATACCATGGTCGACCATGCTTTAGTCAGCCATGGTCTTCACCTCACTTGACCATGGTTGACCATGGTCACTTTTAAGTATACCATGGTCAACCATGCTTTATCATGGGTGAGCATGGTCAGCCATGTTCATCACCTCACTTGACCATGGTTGACCATGGTCACTTCAAGTATACCATGGTCAATCATGCTTTAGCATGGGTGAGCATGGTCAGCCATGGTCATCACCTCACCTGACCATGGTCACTTCAAGTATACCATGGTCAACCATGCTTTAGCATGTGTGAGCATGGTCAGCCATGGTCATCACCTCACCTGACCATGGTTGACCATGGTTACTTCAAGTATACCATGGTCAACCATGCTTTAGCATGGCTGAGCATGGTCAGCCATGGTCATCACCTCACCTGACCATGGTTGACCATGGTCACTTTTAAGTATACCATGGTCGACCATGCTTTAGCATGGCTGAGCATTGTCAGCCATGGTCATCACCTCACCTGACCATGGTTGACTCTGGGTAGTGAATGAGAAAAAGCGCCCTCTGTTGTTATTAATCGTATTTAATGCGTATTTACAACGTTGTGAATAAATATTTGACACCATAGAATATAAAAACTAGTAATTTGATAAGTTAAAATAAGATTTTTAACGGAATAAATCTAAATAATATGATTATGTAGTTTATTCCGTTATATATTTACCCCATAATTTCCCTCATTCTTCAGGCCCTGCCCTCTCTCGGGTGCTAATTTAAAGTTTAAGCTTGATTGCTATTGTTTCTTTCTATTGTTTCTTCCTTGATTGCTATTGTTTCTTAACCATGGTCAAACATGCAAATTTTTGACCATGGTTGACCATGGTCACTTTAGATAGACCATGGTTGACCATGGTCTCTGGCCGTGGTGCCATTTTTCAAAAACATGGTTGACCATGGTCAAAAACATGGTTGACCATGGTCAAAAACATGGTTGACCATGGTCAAAACCCTGGTTGTTGAACTATGGTTGACAATGGTTCAACCATGGTCAAACATGCTAAGTTTTAACCATGGTTGACCATGGTCACTTTAGATAGACCATGGTCAAAAGGTTAACCATGGTTGACCATGGTCTCTGGCCGTGGTGCCATTTTTCAAAAGCATGGTTGACCATGGTTTGACCATGGTCAAAACCCATGGTTGAACCATGGTTGACCATGGTTAACCATAGTTCAACCATGCCTTTTTCGCATAGGTAATGATTCGCCCAGATTAAGGGATCTAAAATGAGCGTTTATTGCGTTTGACAGTATTTTTTGTGGGACATGAGAGCACCTCGGACCTATCGAATTGCATTCTGAATACGAAGCATGTCTTTCTGATATCAAATACTTTTCATTTTTTGAAAATCACAATATAATACAAATTTTATGACAAATTATAAAATTTGATATTTTTCAAATTTTTGATATATAACAGTCCTTGAAGTAAATTATATAAATCTAATGATATATTCTTAAAGTGTATGTAGCAGGGAGGAAAAGCCGACGGTCAATTGAAAATTTTGACCTTTCATATTGAAGATATGGATTTTTTTCCCCAAAAGACCAAATTTTTTTGGTGTTTTGGGAAAAAAATCCATATCTTCAATACTGAAAGGTCAAAATTTTCAATTGATCGTCGGCTTTTCATCCCACCTACATACACTTTAAGTATAAATCATCAGATTTATAAAGTTTACTTCAAGTACTGTTAAATATCAAAAATATCAATTTTAATGATTTGCCATAAAATGTGTATTAAATTGCAAATTTCAAAAAATCAAAATTATTTGATATCAGAATGACATTCTTCGTATTCAGAATGCAATTCGATATGTCTGAGGTGCTCTGATGTCCCAAAATAAATACTGTCCAAACGTTCATACCCCAGCCCTTAAATAAAAAATTAGAAGGAACAAATATTTGTAGGGATTTAACTAGAAATAGAATCAAGCAAGATTCTGCTTTTGCAAAGAGCACAGCTGAAGGTTGGTTGGTGTCCCTTGAATGTAGATCAAAATTTGCTGGTCAGGATTATGATAATTGAAAGAGACAAAGTGTGAAGATACTAATTCAATATTATCTATGGATAAATGCAATAGGAACTTCCTGTTATCTCTGGAAATCTTCTGGTGTGACAGAGGGATCAAAGTTTAGGAATTTTCGGAAAATTTAAGGAGACACGATGAAGGGATATTAATTTAATATTATATGGTAGTAAATAGAATGTTAGGAACTTTATTGTGATCTGTAGGAACTATCTGGAAAATGGGGGATCAATGTTAATCAGTTTTATGATCAATTTAAGGAAAAATGATGTGAAGAGAAATCTGTTGTATGTATCTCGTTAAGGGTAGTGCATTGTACACACTTGTCTAATGTAAGTTTATTGCGTGTATGTTTAACACAATTTTAATATTTTACTAAATTCATCCCCGGGAATTCATCAGGTCTAACCATTTCTGACCCAAAAATTGTTATTGGACACAGTTGGAAAGGAGTGAAAAATTAGAATTCTAAACAACTTTTCAGTAATTTTGTTAAATTGTACTGGATTTAAACATTTGCCAGTTACTCCTTCATGTAATTATACACAAAATTCGGGGTTAGGATTATGGTTATAGTTAGGGTTAGGATTACAACACATGTATGGTTATAGTTATGGTTAGGATTATGGTTATAGTTATGGTTCTCATCTCAATCTCATCTCAATGGTACAGTTCAACACCCCTGGTGGGGAAAGACGAACCGGTCATGTGTGTGTGTGCTATTTACTGTGCTAGTTGAAATGCTGCTTGAGCTGGTTTTTGAAAGCCTTTGGTTCTTCTATTGATTAGGTTTGAGGTTATGGTTAGGGTTATGAATAGTGTTAGGATTGAATTTAAGGTTATGGTTAGATTCAGATTAGGGTTGGGGTTAGGATTAGGGTTAGGATTTATAGTTTAGGCTTTCTTACACAAAATATAGGCCTACATGAAGGATCAACTCATTTGTAACAGTTTTCTGCTGGATATGTACAAACCAATGGGCAAGAATCCACCTGGGTTGACCATTGATTTCGACTGGAACTGTGAAATCAGTGGCATCTTTCAAATGGATGGAATTGCAGAAATGTATCATAAGGTTGCATTTTGTATAACATGCAAATCATATCTCTTTGACTAAGTTCATCAGAATTATAATGAAATGTCAGATTATGTCATACAGATAGGAGGTGCAGTGGCTAGATTGGTGCTTTACTGACGAAATATTCCACACAGGAAGATGAAATGTCTAAAATATATTAAGTAAATATCAGGACTTGTATGACATAATCTGACATTTACCTATGCAAATCATATATTTCAAGGGTAAAAATGTAGAAGTACTCTTGACATACTTATAAAAACAATTACCAGTATGGTTAGACATTTGTCATTATTTTGTTAACTTACTGGATGGATGTGATGCAGATGATATGGGGGAAGAGTTAATTAACCAGAGTTCTTAAATGGAATCAAAGAACCATTTTACAAAAAGTGCATTAATTGGTCAAATGAATCTCTAGCAGTTTAAACTGACTTTCAGCACAAAAATTCAACCAACCTTGAATTTTCGATGTGTGACACACATCCTCATCATAAGAAGTCCTAAGTTGTTGTGATGGACTTGCCCTTTTGTTGACCATTGGTGACTTTTGGTCAAATGAGGGTGTTGTATATGGTTGGCAATTCCAGTCCATGATTTACAACAACACCCTTATTCGCGATTTATACAACACCCTTGATCGCGATTTTTACAACACCCTCATTGTTTATCACCAGCACGTATGAACTTACATTAGAGTATTGGTCAAATGAAGTTTTAAGTATACAATTAGCTCAAAAGACTGTTGTTCATATTTTGTAGGTATATGGAACTGTAGTTATGGAACTATATTTTTTAAGAAAAGTAAGGACATATTTCTTCCTTGGCCTGCTCAAGGGCAAGAATAAATTCTGTGCATACCATTATTCTAGAGCATATTTTCTCCTAATTAATTCGCTAGAATTGATAAAATATTATTACTCCCTAATACTTGTCACCATAGAAGCGGGAGAAATATGATTTAAAACCTTGAGCCTATATAGTTTACTATAACGCTTCAATACCATTGGCTTTCTTGATAGCTCAGTGAAAAGTGCGCTGGACTTGATACCCATGGATCCCATGAATTTTTCTTCCTTGGCCTTCGCATAGGCAAAAAATAAATTACGCACAAAGTTAATACTGCTTGACCAATCATATTTACTCTGAAAGCTCCTATAAGATGGAGCCAAATTATTAAACTGCCAGGACATGTATACAAAAGTTTGTCAATGATTAGGTTCAATGCTCTTATTGGTCGGGGTCATTGTCCAATAAAAGCTGCGAATTAGAGGAGTTTCAGATCTTTCCTTAAAGCCCTAAGATACCAGGAAGTCAGTCTGACCAGAGAGGCTTACCATGGGAATAGATGACACTATGGGTTTACTCACAACTTCTGTGTACCAGTCATATCCAATCATATGCACTCCCTAAAATGCCATTGTCAACTTTACCATATCCCTGTGGAAGTTGTGCCCAGTTAGTGTAAGTCAGAAAAGCTTCCAAATTTCCAAATTTGTCCAAATTTGTTACCATATTTGAAATCAGCATGAGAAGTGCATTCAAATGAGTACAAACATTGGTTCAGTGGTTCTTGAGGTAACCTTGAAATCATTGGTAGAATTCTAGAAATGTGTGACTTGTCATTGTCATACTTACAGCAGTATGCACTGTGTGAAGATGAGAGTACAAGTAGTACTGACCATGAGATGTCTTGGGAATATATGACACCATGGATTCACTCACAAATGGTTTGAAGTCAAAACTAATCAAGTAGGCTCCCTAAAATGGTTTAGTATTCAATGTTAATCAGCAATAATGACAAGGGGAAAGGATTATAAAGCCAAAAACTTGTAGCAACAGATGATAGATTGCTATAGGTCATTGTTCTTTCTTATTTTCTTTACTTAAAACTTGCAAATCTGGTCAATTAAAAAAACCCAAATATTGTGATTACCCCAGCAGCTCCCCATTTTACATCTGGGTAGAGTGAGGCAATTGGGAATTAAGCCGTCTTGCCCAAGGACACAACACACTGGCCGTAGTGGGGCTCGAACTCGCAACCTTTCAATTATGAAGCTCCCTCCCTAAACATTAGGCTGCCATGCTTCCCGTGCTTCATTAATCTGAACATGAAGGACTTGTACCCACAACCTGTGCTGATACATGCATGCAATATGTGTGTGTCAATTAGGAGAAAACCTCCGGGAGCTATGACCACATCACTGGCATACCATGATTAGGACAATTGCATGCATGTAGATGTCAATATTAATTGCACACACAATCATATGATTGATTAAACAAGGCTGACCATGGACTCGTACCCACAACCTGTTTTGTTATTGTACTATACAAAGCATGTGTGTCAATAACTGAATACCATGGGGAGTTATGACTATAGGTATCTTATATTTACATTGTACAGTGATTAAGAGGATTACATCATGTATACCCATCGCCGTTAATTGAACTTAAATGCCATCATGCTCTAAACAAGGCTGGTTTTGTCTTCAGGAATAATTAAAGAAAACAAAGTGATAATAGATAAAAGAAACAGGTTGACAAAGTGAATCTTGATAATATTCAGTATTGTCTTAATAATACAAACTATTTTGATATTATTTTGTGACAATAGCATCATTATTGAAAGTTATCAGATGTGAGCTAAACAGAAGCAAAGTATCATCATATTTTGGTATAGATACTAACATAAATCCGGGAAACAGATATAGCAATGTTTGACATTAAGCCAAAACATAGCTAGCACATCAACACATGAGGATCATCATAGTAAACAAGGTGGTGATAGGAACATAGTCCGGTGTATTTTTATTTCTAAATGACTTTTAAATGTTCTACAGGAAGAAGATTGGAATCAGGGTGGAGCCAAGCAACGTCAAGTACCTTTTAACACAGTTCCCAGGGGGCATCATGATCTCAGTAGTATTATTATAACAGTACATTGTCAGGTGCAATGGGGCAGTGGTACTCATTATCTTGCGCATTGATGGTTTTCACCAACTGTTTTGCATAACCTTTATGTGGAAGATGAAAGATGAGTTTAACATTATGTTTTGTCATCGATTAGAAATCTGTAGAAGTTATTCATTTCAAGGAGTGAAAAGGAATAGTATGAGTGCTTGAGTTCTGTTGCTTGATTCTGTCGCACACAGTTGACAGAATATGGTTTCCAAAATAGTGAGCAGAAGTTTTGTTACACTATGTTTACTTTTTGTGTTTATTGCTTATGTTAAACATAAGGGCCAGTATATAAGTATGTATTTCCATTTTGACAAATGCTGCGTTGTCTGTTATACGCTGCGAACATATTGAACATCACCATATCGTTTAGTAAATTTTTATCATTCGATGTCATGTGGGAACCATTACTTTTATTTGAAACTTGTTATAACATGTTTGGCAGCCTGTTTGATTCAGTTTGATGAATTGAATCAGAGAAAATTTGGTAACAAAATTAAGAGAATACTCCTTATTATGTGTGCTTCATATATTTATGAATCTCTACAGACAATTCAGCCAAACAAAAACTTGTTTAAAAGTTGATCGAACGCTTGATAAGAGTTGGGTAACTGATTGACCCATACAGAAACATAAATAGTACTACCAAGAAAAAATGTGCATCATGCATACTTCCCTATATATATCTGTATGTGGATCTTTATCGGTCAAAGCAACCATACAAGTAATCTTGTTTTAAGCATGATTGAAGGTCCACTTGATTAGACTTGATTGTTAGGATGATGAGACTTTCCTTTGGACCCAGGCTTTGTAAGATAACCAATGATGTCATGTGGTCCCACTGCTACAAGGTCAAACCATATATTAGTTGTCTCTTAAATTGCTAGACTTCTAGGCATAAAGGAAGGAGAAGAAGATTGGTTGGTTGGTTGGTTGGTAATTTGTTTTTCACAGAGTGCAAGAATTAACCGAGAAAAACCCATTACTGAGTCAAATGTGATTTTGATAAACCGTTCTGCAAGGATTCAAAGCTCTAGTCATTGTTTCAACTGTCATTAAATTACGTAAGCTTTGTGGGTTAGCAGGTCCAACTTTACAAATCTGACTTCAAGATCTAATAATAATCAGTAAACTAAATAGCTGTCATTGGTAAGCACCATATGACTATACCCATAGATGTACATAATTACCCTTGTACACTGGAGATTCAACTTGGGGTAATCCTCCAGCAACACAGTGCATGATAAAGGTCACAGATAAGGCAATGGCAAATGATGTTATGTTTTTCATTATCATCGTCATATTATCTATAATTGAAGATGTGACATGTGTGGAGTGATGGCTGGGCATTTGGGAGGTATGTGGAATTGGTTTAAAAATGAACGTTGTACACCCTTGAGGTGACCCTGAAACCTTGGCATTGGTATGAATAGATTCATCAAGCTGCATCATCATGATCATGAAGATGTAATTATCAAACAGTTTTAAAGGTCAAAACTAGCACATTCTAGTCCTGTCAAAGGGGTAATATTCATGCAATTATTTTTTTTTAGGGATTTAGTCACAAAATCATGAAAATGGGAGTTAGGGTGTTTAGTGAGGTTTCTGCTACAACAGCATTTTCTACACCGTTGTTCAAGATTCATAGTGAAATAATGTGGTAGGGCATTGAAATGCATGGATATAAACACCTCCTTGTAGTAAAACTAAATGGACACAACAACCTTCTTTGCCATTTATCTCAGAATGTACTCAATGTGACTTATCATTCTTATAGAACTATCATCCTCAATTGTTCCAGTAATTTTGATAATTTCAACATAGACTTACGCTAAAACAAACAGTTTCATGCATTTTAAATTTTGCACAGAAAATTCCATTTTGACAGAACTACTTGATTTTTAAAACTTGACTTATTTCAGGCCTAGGCGCTTTAATTATAGCAAGACTGTGTTTGTGAGGTTGGATGTGATTAGTTTTAGTTAACAATAAGAGATCTCAAAAAGAGATCACAAATAAAGTTTGTTTTATGCCACTTAGACAGAGGAGTCATATGTAAGACATTGATGAGTCTTGTCTTTCTTTTTTCAATCACTCATTTAAATCTCAAGAAAGAAATTAAGATTAGCAGTGAAACAGTTGCACTTTAACCGTCTCTGGAAATAGACCATTTTGAGTAAAAGGGTAAAGAGGGTGGGTAAAGCTGAGATGTCAGCTTTTGCAACCACATGTTACCAATTTGTAAAAGGCAAAGTTTACCTTCCACCAAATAAATATTGTCATCATTGTGATGGTTGCTAGCCAACTGCAACTCACTGTCATTTCTCATTACCAAATGTTGTCATATTTTATGAAATCAGTATCCATTAATTAGCCTCCCTCCCACCCATTCCTTTCGGGGTGCACCATTAGATTTCCAGGGGGTGGCATAGGAGTTTTTTGAAAAAAAGATTTGCCCACTAGTGAGACAAAAAATTTTTTTGCCTCACTGATGAGGAAAAAAATTTCCCTACCCAACTGTGTATAAAAAGTGAAAACAAAAAAGTCAGCAAAAAAACTAACAAAAAACAGTGACATGAGTGCATAGTACCCCAGGCATTATACACCCATATTGCATATCTTTTCATCATCATGGTAGGGTGTGGGGTGTCCAGTCTGACAACTACCACTGCCAAATTTTTGCCAAAACTGCAGGTTTGATGGGATGGATAATCAAAATAACATTAATAAAAGGTATTCACGTTTTGGCTAAAACTTTGTTGGTTCTTTGGGTCAAAATATTCGTAGACCTTTTCAGCAGCTAATCGAAACTCTTAGATCAAAAAGATGTTGCGTGCAGTAAACAAAAACACTACACCCAATCACACAATGGTGATCGTGTGTTCGATGAGTGCGTGGCATGGTACAATTGTTGACACCAATCATGTACCGCGTTGCTTTTACTTGATGTAGCATGATGAGGGCGGTGTCCACTGCGTGGTCGAATGCATGTTCAAATTGCCAGAAATTAATTGGTTGAATGTATGTTGGTGCTCGGACATCATGGGTGTTTTTCATTAAAGTCCTTCTGAAAAGGTTGACTGAAGCATGGGCGTTGCTTGGTAAATAATTTGTTTAAAAAGTGAAAAGTGTTTACTTTATAATAATCCAATTCCAACATTTGCCAAACGTTTTACTTAATGCCCTTAATCTTAGTAGGAGTTAACCAATATTATATGTCTTGTAAGATCTACTATGGCACATATATGTCTGTATAGATAGAGCAGTTGTGCTGCTGCTGTTGCGATATATCAGGATAAGACCGGAGAGGAAATAAGGGGCAGTGACTATTATAGTGAGAATTACACTGACCAACAGGTGGGCTAGACACAGTAGACTAGGTGTATTAAAGGCACCTGTCAGGCTCAATTAGGCTGATGCTCAACATAGGGAGGGAGGAACACAGGTTGATTCTTGCTTTCTGGTTGTAACAGGACTTTTAAGAATTCTTTTAAAGTCATGCTTTATAATTTATTGTGTGACAGGTTGTGCATAAAACATAGAAATGTTTTGTATGTGTCCAAAGTGAATCACAATGAATCCATTTCAATTATTGAAGTGGAT
Source organism: Amphiura filiformis (assembly GCF_039555335.1). Taxonomy (NCBI): domain Eukaryota; kingdom Metazoa; phylum Echinodermata; class Ophiuroidea; order Amphilepidida; family Amphiuridae; genus Amphiura; species Amphiura filiformis. The sequence continues at coordinate 58,395,416 of NC_092647.1, read as the reverse complement.
TAAAAGACACTATGGTGTGTTCTGGTCTGTAGTTATTTGTGTGGGTTAGAAATTTAAAGCTGTTGTGTTGGATACTTACTAACATTCAAAGACAAATATGTGATGCTGTTTAAACCCAACATTTATGACTCCAGTTCTGAAGACTGCCATTTGAAGCATGCTGCAGTTTTAAGACCCTTTATTATTAAAAAGAAATTGTAAATAGTATTACTTTTAGGTTACAACTTATTATATAATTGTTATGCTAAATTGATAATAAACAACATGTGCAGTTATTTCCAAACAATTTAAAGCCTGACCACTTAATTTTATCGTAATGACAGGTGACAAGTGAGCCGCTATGTGAAACCTATCATCTTTGTGTAGGTGACAGTGGGCTTAATTGATAAATCTTTGCCGGACTAAACTCAAAGACCTGTTGATCATTCTAGGATTATGAATTACTCAATTAAAGACAACAGCTGGTATGATGTGTCAATCATGCAGTCATAATGGCTCAGACTTTCCTGACTATGTTGTGCACAAATGTGTAGTGACCTTATGTGGGGACATGTTTCTATCGTGATAGTATTTATTTTATGAAGGTAGAATATGTGTGGTATTTTTAGCTGTACATGTCACCTTGCAATTCTAGTTTTGAAACACAGTGATCAGTTAGACAGTGCAGGGAAACAAAAGTGTTTAGATATTTCTTGTTAATCAGTAAAATATACAGTCTAAGACTAAGTAGTTGGGTAGTTTTCCTTCTCTTGTAAACCATTAGGCTCCTGGTTGAGAAATTGTACTTGTAATTTGGGTTCAAATTCATGTATGTTAAGCCACTAATTTGTTGACCAATTCTGTGGATGATGAAATGGCTGTAAGCTTTATACTTCAACACAGTTGGTTACACTGAGGATAGCTTGCAGGATTTGACTGTGATGTGTTGGGTTGCCTAAGTCTTCAATTGCACAAGTTACCATTGATGAAATGGCTATAACATTATGATCAAACCGCTGTTTACTGATGATGGCTTCTAGGCCCTGGTTGAGATATGTCAGCTGTGTTGACCAAGTCTTTGTATAAGTTACAAATGCTTGAATGTCTACAACATCATGTTTAGACACAGATGTATTTAGGCCATGGATGAGATGTGAAGGGTTAATGAACAGTTCAGTTTCATAAGTCGTGTTCAGTGTTCACATTTTGAGTTACACCCAGCATTACTTACGCTAACATTGATAAAAATTCCACAAACATTTGCGCTACTCCTACCGTGTGTCCACACCTAGCCTACTCCTAGCACTACGCCGACCAGTTCCACCAAGCATTCAATCTTGGTCGGCGTAAACATCAGCTACAACTTCCGGTGTTTCCGTGACCTTTAATGTAATGTCTTAGATCCGACCAACAAAAGGTCAAACTTACACCGGGTGCCAGGAGTAGCAGCGTTCACATTGCAACTTACGCCTGGCGGAGATTACACCCAGCTCGCTACTCCTGACTTTTGTCAGGAGTAAATCGTCGGACGTACGCCTGGTGGAACTTACGCTGACCATCGTTCACACTGCCACTACACCTGGCAGCGCGTACCGCTACTCTTAGCAACTTGCGCCGACCAAGTTCTGCCGGGCGTACGTCCAACAATGTGAACACAACTATAAGTTTCCATTGCTGAGGTGGCTTTGACACAGTTGCTTACAGATGATAGCATCTGGTCCCAATCAGCAATCTGATGGGTCCAGGCCAATGGGGTTAACCCACTCTTCAAATGCATAAGCTATGACCGCTGAAATAAGATCTAGATAACATTTCATCCAGTTGTTTACTGATGATAGCATTCTGTCCCAATCCTGAAACTGATAAGATAGAGGCACCAAATTCATTAACCGTATGAGTAAAAACGGTTAAAATGGCATCTAGGCTGGAATTTTGTACTTAGATACAGTTGTATACTGGTGATAACATATCTGTATATCTGACTATGACGAACAAGTCAAATCTCATTTTGCCTGTTTTTTCTGCTGTAGATATAATATCAATACATTTGGCTACAAAAATATGTAGCTTACATACCATAGAATTCCTTCTACAAGCACATTATGCCTCTAATTGAGGTTTTTTTTGATGAAACAGACGAAAAGCAGACATTATTTGGAGTTTGAGCAACAGTATTACTGATACAGGTGTCTGTACAATTGTGCATTATTGTAAGACCAATCTATTGTAATGTTTTTGTGGAGGGTGTCTGCCTTTCATCTCTTTCATCAGAAAAACCTCATTAAGAGGTATAGATGCTTGTAGATGGCATTCTACAGTATTCTTTTACACAGACTTATGACATTGAAGCCTAGGTGATGTTAACCATGACAAACACGATCAGTGAACTACTGCTTTGATGACCTGGTTGACCTGAATTGACCCAACCTGACCTGACCTAACTGATGCACCTGTCATTGAGTTGTCACTGTTTTTGTTATCTCTGCAGTATTAAATTTTTTTCTACTTAAGACACAGCTTAACCATGTCTTTATCCTTAAACATGTTTGGTTCTAATAATATCCAGATCTGGGTAAAATCTATGTCTAAGCTGCAACATCCATGTCCCTGACCAATCAATCTATTGCTGGTGTATCAGATTTCAGATGGCTTGTAAAGGTTCAACTGCTTAATGTACATTTTGCAGTTTATACAGCTAAGTGACATGCAAAGACTTGTGCTTTTGGTGATATCCAAATCTAAAGGTCTGTACATAGTAGACTGACCTGTATGGTCAGACCAACTCATCAATGGCAAGAATTATTAGTGCGATGACCGTTAGAGGCTTAATCACATAGACAAGTTACACAACTACACCCAAAGACATTTGTACTGTTGGTGATTTCCAAAATTAAAGGTCTGTAGCAGACTGACCTAAATGATGACCTGATCAACTCATCAGTGGCAAGAATTGTCAGTGCGATGACTGTTGGAGGCTTAATCACATAAACATACAAGTTACACAACTACACCCAAAGACATTTGTGCAGTTGGTGATATCCAAAATTAAAGGTTTGTACGTAGCAGACTGACCTAAATGATGACCTGATCAACTCATCAATGGCAAGAATTGTCAGTGCGATGACTGTTGGAGGCTTAATCACATAAACATACAAGTTACTCAACTACACCCAAAGACATTTGTGCAGTTGGTGATATCCAAAATTAAAGGTTTGTACGTAGCAGACTGACCTAAATGATGACCTGATCAACTCATCAATGGCAAGAATTGTCAATGCGATGACTGTTGGAGGCTTAATCACATAAACATACAAGTTACACAACTACACCCAAAGACATTTGTGCAGTTGGTGATAACTGCCAGGCCCATACAAAGTATTAGATGACCAACTCTTCGATATATGACAGAGAGAGATTTAAGCTCTAAACAATTGTTTGCTTTGTTTATGACATGAAAGTCTGAGAAAAAGAACGAGTTGACCTATGATAAACTCCCAGGGATAAACTCTGTATGATGATCCACTGTACTTGGAAATTTGGCAGAAGAACAGTTTAGTGTCATGATGATTTCATATTATAATGCTGGAAATTAATATTGCCACAGACAAGACTTTCACCTACGAAGGTAAAGGCGTGGTCTTTAATATTGCTTTTGATAAAGATTCTCAGGCCACTAAAACTTTATCTTTAATAATGAAATGTTACAGTAAAGAGTTCATGAAGCAGATAGGTGTGTGGCCCAGTGTGTGGTCTCTAATATTGCCTTTGATAGAGATACTGATAGGATTGAAAGCATGGGCCACTAAACCTTTTACCTTAAATGATGAAAAGTTACAAAAAAGAATTTATGAAGTGGAGAGATGTTTGGTCTTTAATATTTCCTTAATGCTTTTGATGGAGATTCTGTTGGGATTGAAAGCACATGCTACTAAAACTAATAATGAAAAGTTACAGTAACTAGCGGGATACCCGCGCTTCGCGCGGGTCCCCGCTAGATGGGAGCGTTCACCATAACAGGAATAATTACTGAACAGGTAGAATCATTGAAAAGGTACCTTTTATCTTTCTAAACCTGTCTCTTCTTACACTTTCTTTTTTAGTTTTATTTGCTTAGCTTGTGATTTTCCGTTTCCATGTTATTTATTTATTTAACCTCGTTCCCATTATTTTCTAAATCTGTTCTTTCTCATACATTTCCCTTTTGCTTCTTTGTTTATTTGCTGCTTGTGATTTCCCGTTTCCATGTTTTTTTATTTAATTCTGTTCTCATTATTTTAGCTTCTTTTTCTTACATTTCCTGATTAGTTTCTTTCCTTCTTTGTTTCGTTCCGTTTCATTTAGTTACTTTAACCCGTTGGCCTATTACTCGTACTTTTTTGTCCTCATTTTAATTTTATTTTTCTATATAGTACCGCTTCATCTTACTATAAATAGGGGAATGTTGTATGTATCTATCTGTGTATGCTATAAAGGCTCCGTCAGTTTCGATCCAAATGTCGCCAAATTCATACGGGAGATCAAGGAATATACGGGAACGTGTTTAAACTTTATTTGGTTGAAAACGGTCAAGAATTGGCCTCAAAATCAGTGAAAATGTGGTACGTTGCTATGCTGGGTAAACAAAAAAGGGAGTCAGTTGTCAAGCTAGCCCGTGCGGCGTCGTCGGGCGTATCTAATCCAAGCCGCTTCGAAGCGTAGCTCAGCGATAGCGCCGGGTAACGCAGCGCATAGTTTTCCATGTTATTTATTTATTTAACCTCGTTTCCATTATTTTTTAAATCTGTTCTTTCTTACATTTCCCTTTAGCTTCTTTGTTTAAATGCTGCTTGTGATTTCCCGTTTCCATGTTTTTTTATTTAATTATATTCTCATTATTTTAGCTTCTTTTTTCTTACATTTCCTGATTAGTTTCTTTCCTTCTTTGTTTCGTTCCTGTTTCATTTAGTTACTTTAACCCGTTGGCCTATTACTCGTACTTTTTTGTCCTCATTTTAATTTTATTTTTATACAACAAACATCTTTTTCCCGTATTTATTACGTCCTCTCATATCGTGTCTGCGGACGTGTTTACCCGTTATCATAATCCCGTGACCCGTCCATGTACCTTTTTGTCCTTTATTTTTCCTTCTTTCCGTATTATAATGTCACTGGTCTGTGGCTCGCAGTCGCGTGGCTCTGCGCCGTTTACGCGCCCATTGGCGTAGTGCGCATTACGCACGAGGCGCCGACGCGCTGCCGGCCAGCTACAGTGACGCGTAGTCTGTCAAAGGATTTTTATAACAAAAACCCGCTTTTACCCATATTTTCACTGTTTTGCAGCCAATTCTTGACCGTTTTCAACCAAATAAAGTATAAACACGTTCCCGTATATTCATCGATCTCCCGTATGAATTTGGCGACATTTGGATCGAAACTGACGGAGCCTTTATAGCATACATAGATACATACATAGATAGATAGATAGATACATACAACATTCCCCTATTTATAGTAAGATATGAAGTGAAGAGAATAGATGATCTGCTAGGATTAAGAGCATATGACACAAGACCTTATTTGGTCCTGTAGTGCTATTGGTGCCCTGGTAGGTACTGATGTCGCTTTCTATTGTACCTTGAACATTTGTACAGTGCTTTGTTTTTTTTATTTAAATGAAAAACGATATCACTATGCAATTGATAATTATTATGCTTGATACAATTTATTACATCAACAGGGTATGATAAAAAGAGTCATCTGTACCTTACCGGGCACCAATAATGCTATATAAGACCAAATTAGATGTGGTGCTTAAAACGCTCATGAAATGAATAGAATCAGTAAGCTCTTTCTGGCAAGGTGTCTCAAGCTCAGAACCAAAGTTCACTGTAACAAATTACACTTGTAAATAGATGTTACAGTGTGACTTTTAAGTTGAGGCTGCTTTCAGTGCATGAATCATGCTTCATAGGGGTGTGCTTGGAACATTTTGTGAACTGTGCATTATGCATGATGTAGATTCACTCCATGCATAGCATCATTGAGCTACGGATCTTCATTGACCAACAGAGGCAGTGTTGATAACTATATTTTGTTTGTGGAGGTGTCATGTAAAGTCAGACTCTCTGTTCATTCATGTATACTATGAATCAACCATCATTCATGGTTCATGGGGTGTGCTTTAGGGTAACACCACATTCCATTAAGATAAAAGTCATAATTTGGTGTTTCACAACTACAGGTAGCTAGTGTTAATGACTGAATTAGTTCTCTCAGGTGTCATCCAAAGTTTGGTGTAATAATAAGGTCACATTATGTATGAATCAACTCTTTATGGGGCGTAATTATTAGATAGCTATACAACATGCATGACATGACAAGGACTGCATTCTTCAGATAATGGTCATTATTTGCTGTTTTAGAAACATACAGGTGTATTTTTAGTGTCAGGTAACCTAAGATGCACACTTCAGACCAGCATTTATACGGATCAGCCCTTCATGGGGTGTGCTTTATGCAGCATGCATGAAGAGAGGTCATTTCATGCATTGCATTATTAAGATCACAATCATTATTTGCCATTTTATAAAAATAGGTAGTGTTAATGACTGTAGTTCCCTAATGTTGTGGAAATGGTTTTGTGAGAATATTTCATGTGATTGACATAATTGTTTTGGAGACAGTTCCTGTGTCTAAGTGTATTCTGAGATGCTCAATGGAATAAATGTATTTGAAAACTTATCAGGTTGAAAAATTGTTTTAGAAACTATGAACTGTAGCTGAAAGAATAGTATTCTTTAAATTTATTTAATATAAACTTGAGTGAGCCCATGCATCAGTCATTAGTTTATATTATATGAGCAGTGATTTTACTTAGTGTAGCTGATTTGATGTTGCAAGAGAGGCATACAATGTATGTCACAAATTTGTGAAATATGCTTATATTTTTTCCAAAGATGTAGTATTGGTATATGATCAAGGCTCAGGCAACTAGAATTATACTAGCTTTGAACATGTGCCACTATTTTGTACTTACCTATAAAAGTTCATACATCATGTTAGCTTCCCAGTCAATATAATCATCACTTTCTGATTTACCATATGTGACATGATCAAGGGAAATGAATCTAATATCGGCAATTTTCAATTAGAAGTTTTTTACATCATATTCTAGAAGTTCACAAATGCAACATTTTGATGCAAAACCCATCAAAATCAGACATCTGGTTACGGAGTTATAAGCATTTATCAATGGCTGAAAACAGTATAAAACAAATGAATTTGAACACTGTTTTTGCCAAGACCTCAAAAACAATATTAGCGACATGCGACTCATTCCCCTTGATCATGTCACATATATTTATCTTAAGTCCTACTGGGCTATGAAATCCATACTCCCACATGACCTTAATATCCCACACAGGGAGTGTGAATTCTAATGGGATTACCTGAATGGGTGACTCCATTTGAAATCCACACCCCCTGTGTGGAAGATTAAGGTCATATCTTCCATAGGGGGTGTATGTATTTCAACTGTAATGGCGCATTCTAAGAAGGTAATCTAATGCGTATATCATGATATAGGTTAAGGGCATGTGATCTAGTTGAAATGCTGAATCATAGCTTACCCCCATAAGCCCTCCTGTCTTTGCCTGATACTGTCATGGGGTTCTGTGAGTGCAAGAATATCTTATGTGAAATAGTGATAAATAGCTGCTTCTTGTAAAATGCATTCTTTGTGTAGCACAACTGAAATATTGTTATGTTGAATGATAAAATATCCATTACCAGGCATGAACATTTTCAGCGTTTTGCTGATTTCAGCATTTTTTGTTATTGTTTTCAGTGTTTTTTCAGCCTATATCTAAAACAAATTCACAGAAAATGTTTAAAAAAACATGGTTTTCAGTGTTTTTTTCCAAGACCAGTTTTCATGCCTGCATTACATTCAATGTCCTTGTGACCAGTAAACCCATCCCATGTTGTTACTTTGTACTTGGATCTTTAATTCATTGATATAACCCTACTAAGAGGCTCAAAAGCGAACAGAAAGAAAAAACATGCTTTCACTGTCACACAAGCTCACACAAGCTCCAGAATATCCCACGTGATAAGCAAAGTCCACGTATAGGTGACACAGCGGCCTTGACTTGGTGTCCTTGGGATTCCATGTGGATGTGGATGTTTTGTGAGACTTCTGATGAGATGGAGCTTGGACGATGGTGTTCAAGGAATCCAGTTTTTGGTGATCTAGTAAACTTTATGTTTCGCCAATATGCAATTCCTGGCTCTGGCATTTCAGAGTTTTACCCTGTGAAGGGATATAATAAACTAGTCCATCTGTATCCTCCTTTTTAGTCTTGTCCTTTGATGAAACAAGTAACTGTCTGAGGACTTGTGTTGGTTTGAAACAAACCCTGATTGTGACACTGTAATTGCAGACAGTTTTTCAAACTTTTAGTTGCAGTATTATAGTGAATGCATCATATGGTTGTCATGTACAGAGAGCAGTCGTATTTAGCCTGTATGACAACTATGCAGTGCACATGATGACCACTATCGCATCCACTCTGTGCCTAATGGTAGCAATTATTATTTTAGGGTCAGGGTTCAAGTTTGGCAGGTATATTACCTTAGCTAGGTCAGGTCTCAAGTTGCTGAGGGTAAGGAGTAGGGTTAAGTCAAAGGCAGCAGATACTGGATAAAATGTTATTAACATGGACAAATTTACACATGGTCATGTAGTGAGGTAGAGTGCCTTCTGGTATTGTATAAACTGATTGGTCAATTCAGTCACTCATCGCTCAGTGTAAATTCAGCTTAAGGCAGCTATTGTGGATATGCCATCATTACATTCATCCTATGATGCCGCATTCACTGGCTATGCATGTGTGTGTAAGGCTTACCATGTTAGTTCAGTATTAAGCCCCTATTGAAAGAGCCATGCCACACGTAGCAAGTTTATCACAGTAATGATAGAGGGGGAGAAGCTGTGTTAGGCTTGGGGTGAACCGATTGGGGATAAATCTTACATGATTGGATTAATGTTTGCATCTGATAAAGAACTAATCAACTAATGAGCGATGTATAGAGAAAGAGTGCAATGTTAAGGTTCTGGAATATACATTGATTCAAAATTTGACAGGAATCCAAGGATAATTTAAAAGGTATACTATCAGAGATCCCACCCAAGGAATAAAAATATTTACTTTTTTAAGGAATGGGCTTAAAAGTGAAGGATAAGTCATTCAAATTGTCATCAGGTATTTTTCCTTAAGATAAAAAGGGTAAAATGGGAGAAAATGACAATGTTATTAAATATGAAGTTGATTGCAAGTGAGGGAAATCACAAAACATGCCATAAAATAAATGCCATTTGGTGAAACAATTCCAAAAGTTTGTTTCTTATCAGGGGATTCAATTCGAATAATTACAAAAGATAAGGCAATTTGGTATTTTATCATGCGGAAAAAAACTGAAACTTGTAAAAACCAAAAGAGAATCTTGCCAGGGTATCACCTTTGAGCAAAAAGTATGCGCAATTGATGGATCATCCCCCATGAAGGAGAATTCTCAAATTGAGTAAAGTAAACACTGTTTAAGCTGAAATGAAATTGATGGACAATTGCATTTAGAATGAGCTCTATTTCAACATCAACTCGTGAAGTTTGTAAACGGAATAATGTTTTATCTCAAAAATAAAGGCACACTTTAGCATAAACACCACTAAACACCTTTGAGAGTACCGCCAAGTATCTTTTAATTCCTGTTCTGAAAGCATCTTATCATGTCACACACGCCCCAATCCTAGTTCTGTCATCTCAATGGCCCATTTGTAGAAATGTCTAAATCACTAGTGGCCTAGTTGGCAGGCCCTCTATGCGCTATGCGCAGACATAGTGGAACCTAAAAATGCTGTGGGTGACAACGTGTTGTATGGAGCAAAAGATGTGTGCAGTGACATTTGTTCCTGCAGAGTCACTGAACAAAGACTAGGTATGTTTGTGCAAATGTTTAATCACTAGTGTAGTGGCCTAGTTGGCTAGTCTTCTATGTGCTAAACAGGTATATAGTAGTGGAATTTGAAAATGCTGTAGGTGACAATATGTCGTACAGTGCAAATGTAAAGTCAGTGGTGATATTTGATAATTGAAAACCTATCAAAAATGGACTTGAGGTTTTTGAGATACGAGGCTTTATATTTGTAATGGTGAAAACAAGAAAATTTGGCTCTTCTTTGTTTTCAAACTATCATTTACGGAGGCTAAAGCCAAATAATACTGAAAAGTATCATTGTAGCACATTACATGAGCACATACATTGTAGCTATAGACTGTTTGACGCTGTATGATCCTATGGGTCTTGGGTAGCCATGTTGTCCAGTCTGAGATGTAATTGGTCTATTCCAGTTGAAATCCATACACCCCCTATGGATGATATGACCTTAGTCTCCCACATAGGGGGAGTAGACTTCAAATGGAGTCACCCATTTATGTAACTGCATTTGAAATGCACACTCCCTGTGTGGAAGATTTAAGTCATGTCTTCCATAGGGGGTGTATGGATTTCAACAGGAATAGCCCACTATTATATGCCTGTGGCTAGGTTATGTTTTGGCAAAGATGGGTGGAAATGTTGTGGTCATTTAGAATACATGCTATCTATCCTAATTGGTTTTGTCAGTTAAAAGTTGTTTAAAACATGTTTTAAAGTTATCATTTTTGGCTATACTTTGAGACAGTGTCTTCACAGTGAATCTTGATATGTTAGGCAGGAGCTGATTTGGTGGGAGTATATGTATGTCATTCGTATAAGGTTGCTGTTAGGCAGGAGTTGGTTTGTAGGGAGTATGTCAGTCGTATAAGGTTGCTGTTGGCATGCCCATTGTGGATAGGTTCTTTTTCCCTGTTCATTTTGTTTCCATAATTGATTGGCTTTTGTTTTTGCCGATTCTTATTTGTGAAGAACTACATCTTTCACCAAATTTCACAGTATGTTACTTGCCAATATGCATGTTGTGAACATTTCAAATGCTGAAATGAGGCAATGAAATGAAAGAGCGCTATTTGGTCAATTAATTGCAATAAGGTTATGCGGCTGTCAGTTGCTATTGCCCGGGTCCCGGGGGCAGGGACTGCAATTGACAGGCGCATTATCAACTCAGATGGCAGGGAAAAATTACTCTTATTTACCAGGATTAGAAATGTATCAAGAAACTGATGTAGTTCGTATTCCTAAGTAAATGCACTTAATGTGTATGTGTTGGCAAGCACTATTGTCTTTTCAACCGTTCATTCAGATGTTAGAATAATAGACTAATACAGACTAATCACCAACAGGCAAAGTCCCAGCCTTTAATGAGGGCCAATCATTCCATGAAATGCGAGAGATGAAACCGCTTTGCACATACCTTGTATATTTTTGGTCTTTCACATAAACGTGAAGACACACAATGCTCTATCGCATAATGCAAAGGCATGCACCGCTGGCGTGATTTGTAGACACACACGATTGAACGATCTGCCCTCATAAATATGCACAAATTCACAGCATACAAAGCACATGGACTTTGGCTGTTGGTGAATAGTCTGTATATTTTCTAGCCTGTGATTAGATGGTTTTCTAGCAAGAGAACTTAGGGATTTTCTTGATCTAGGTTACAGTAACTCATCAGAAATGTGAGAAAGTTGATATTGCCCTTCATCTCTGTTGAGGGTGATATGCCACTTCCTTATTTGATAAAGTATCACTTTCACACATCTCATGAGATGCTTTCTGTGATATGCTTTGATTGCTGACATCAAAGGTTCATTGTCTGAATTTATTTGTTCTAAAACAATAAAGGCAACAAAATAAAATTAAGATTGAAAATGTTGAATTTAGGTTAATGTACCAAAGGTAGGAACTAAGATTAGATGTAGATCCTGTTTCTAACATGACAGCAACATAGTGCTGACATAGGCACAGGTGTATCACGCAGGTACCATTGACATTGATGGATGCATGTCAAGTAATTGGGTCAGCAATTCTGGTCTTTGTATGTGTAGGGGGAAGGGTGTTGTATGATGTAGTTGAACATTTTGGAAGTATCTGAGGTAGAGTTTGTGTACTAAATTGAAAATTGGGGTTAGCCCTTACCCTACTAAATAGCACACACTAAACAGAATATGGGAACAAGTGGGTGTGGGAAACACACAGAGCAGTCCACGACTCCACCCAAAAAGTGTTATGGATAATTATAACATCTTGCTACACTATCCACAATTGGACCAAAAAACATTGATATTGCTTTCAAGTAACACATGGCCATATTTCTGTAAAATATTTGATCCTGGAATTATAGTTAGGTATACATACAAATGTATACTATTACAAGCATGATTTCTGCATTAAGCTGACTTGCTACCGTAAATAAATGATGTCATGAAATCAATCAGTGTAAAGAAATTTGGACTGAACATGAAATTAATGTTTCTGGTTAATCCATTACAGAGGTGAGTAATTATATTGTTAAGTATTGGAAACATGCAGAGGAAATAGAGGGGGACCCTTGGTATCAAATATCTCAATATCTATCCAAGTGTTTGCCATACATCTAGTTGTCAGAACTATAAACATGTTTAAATGAATCCAGGTTTAATTAGATTACTGAAGATTATGATCCATCACATATGAATGGGGATATAAGTTTTGATAAGTATGACTTCAATGAACCAAGTCATAATTTGGGCTATTCCAGCTGAAATCGATACATTCCTATGGAATACATGACCTTAATCTTCCATACAGGGAGTGTGAATTTCAAATGGGATTACCTGAATGAGTGACTCCATTTGAAGTCTACACCCCCTATGTCGAAGACTAAAGTTATATCTTCCAAAGAGGGTGTATGGATTTCAACTGGAATAGCCAATATATACCATTAATGTAATGATGACATGTTGAAAATTAATGCTTTTGAGATGTCAGTTAAGTAATAAGTTGTTTGGTATCTCAATATGCTTACCTATTAGGGATGAAAGTTTTGAGGATTAATACTGAATTCAGGATTATTTTATCCTCCTTTTCCTGTACAAAAATTTGGAAAATGCAGATTTTCATATTTGTTCCCATTATTTCAGAATTTTGTGTTGGCACCTTCTTAAATCCTCTTTGTCTACTGGTCTTTCTGTTCACACATATATGTCCCATGTTCTTTCACATTATCTGTCCTTCAGCAGGTGTACTTATGAAGGCCTTTAGTCTTTATTATGGGGGTAAACTCTGTTCTTCTGTGTTTCATTGTGTCTCTGTCAGTCCCATCAGCTTGCCCTAATTTAAATGTCTGCCTTTTTGATCCTTACAAATTGGCCTTCTTTCTCCTTCACTTTCCCTGTCTCTCTTTCTCACTCTCTTTCTCACTCTCACTTTTTTTCTCACTTTCTGTCTCCTTCCCAATCTGTCTGTGTTCGTCTCTCCCAGCTTCTCCCCTCCCCATTTTAGCCTTTAATGTAGGTCACCTATTGACCCTATTGATCACCTATTAAATTTCACCAGGAATCCCAGCTAATTCCAATGTTGTAGTGGAAATTGCTGCTTTTCCTTGCATTTCTGTCAGCGCATGTAGTATTACTTCCTTAGGCTGATATTGTCATTAAGAAACCTGAATTAAATCTGAAAATTATACTTCACATTCAGGATCTTGTTTGTGACTATTTCTTTTTCTTTCTTTCTTTTTGAAATGTCAACCTGTTTTTCAATATAACATGCATAGGCCAGCCACCTGTTGAAAGAAAATTAGATCCATGTTGTCCACATGTCAATCAACAGACATTGAATAGATTCTTCTGTTTGGTAATGACCCTGCCCTACTTTTGAATAAATGAATGGTATGGTGGTAAAGCTCAATTTATACTTAGTCGCTTTTTTGGCACTTACTATTTCAGTGTCTTGAGTCGATTGTTAGAAAACTATCGCTTTTGCAAAAGCGGCAAAAAAGTTTTAAAATGTCAACCTCTGAGCGATGTCGCTTGAATTGGACCAAGCATTACCCAACAGCCCATATAAATGTAACAAGTGTAAATGCAAAAGCTACATATGATGCACTGATTTTGCATCACAGATTGTAAATTCAGGTGAGAGTGATGAGACATTTCATGATTTGAAGGATTTATAAAGTGTTAGGTGAAGAAGATCCATCATTTCATATGATTTGTTAGTAGAGTATAAGACGTTTCAAAGTTTGAGAGGTTTTGTAAAGTGTTTGGTGACTGAGATTCAGCATTTTATGATTTGTCAGTATAACTCATCATGCATGGTCAGTTTAAAAGTACTGAAAATGTTCCAGATTTTTTTTAGTTTTTGACATTTTATCAACACCTGAAGCTAATCATCTGAGGAGAGGAAGTGGTTTATCATGTTTATTAAAAAGAGTTTTGAGTCTGAACTTGGATTTTGAGGCACCCAACCCATGTATTGGGCTGTTCCAGATGAAATCCATACATCCCTATAAGGGATACAGGGATTCTGAATTTCAAATGGGGTTACCTGAATGGGTAACTGTAAAGTGTACTGTGGCTTGTGGATCAACGTCTAGGCATTGTGTCTGTGCGTAGCGCACTATAACTCACCATGAAATCTGTACCCCTTGTATGGGAGATTAAAGGTCATGTCTTCTATAGGGTTGTATGGATTCAACTGGAGTATCCCAATTTTAAGATTTTCATGTTATTGAAGGTCCAAACTATTTGTCAAACCTGAAAATATTCTTATCTCAAGAATTTTGTGAAATTTTCATGTTTGTTCTGTCTTATTTTATGAGCCGTTATATTTTGATATGTTTGTAGGCATAGCCTTTTTATATTTCCTTTGGCCTCATCATATATCCAAAATATCATCTTTACCCTGGTATAGGTTTCATTGATCATATTTATAACTTTTCCTGTATCATTACCTTTTAATAGACCATGAAATTGTGTCAGTATTAGAAAAACCACAAATATTTTACAGAAATATTAATCTCAATCAGTACTGGCTTAAAATAGTTAGATTTCATGGATATCTTGAGTTATTGTGAAATTGGCATAGCGTGCAGTATAGAATTCTAAATCAATCCACCTGTCAGTATATCTTATAATTGGATCACTGAGGGATGAAATCAAATCATAATTGACTTGTGATCAGGACAAATACAACTTGTAATTGAGTCAATGAAATAAGATGAACTATATCGTGGAAAGAGTCTATTAAATATAGGATATGGTACTTATTCAAGATACTTCTGCTGAATTTGGTAAGAAAAAGAAAATAATTTTTTTCCTTCAAATTTACAGAGGAATAATTGTGACATAATTACAAAGGCAAATTTGTACCAAACTGAGTGTACATGTCCAGACTCCTTGTTTGTATTCAAAGAAACACTCTAAAGTCTTAAAGAAGTGAAGCTCAAGCATCTCTGTGATCCTCTGTGATCTAATATTTAATATCTCACAGTGACTGATGTCCTGCTAGGACACAGCAGATAGGCTGTCCCCTCTCTTTACTCTTGATTCTTGTTAGAATAATGCATATCATACACTGAATAAAGCACTGCTCATGGGTAGCATACGTTATTGTACAACTATTCAAATCCAAAGATGTGTCCTACTTCTTACATTTCCGATATGTTTGTTGAAGGGGACATTAAGCTATAATTGGTCCCATGTATATCAAGTTATTACTTGTGTATATGCAGATTGCAGTCAATATTTTGGAAAGTCATTCACATGTCCCAGTCTATATATCACAGCAGCATCCAAGAGGAACTTGTCCAGTTGGCTTATAAGCATTGAGCAGTACACACAAGACACAGTTACAGGACATGACAAGACAAGAACATATGATATAATAATGCTGGATGAAAATCACATGACACCTTTGAAGAGAGTCTGTACCACCTTGTCATATTCTTCAGTGTACCTGCAACATTCTGTGCTTTCTCCAGTGGGTAGTAGTAGTATCAGTTTTCAAGAGTGCATGCATTGAAAGTCAACTTGGTTAAGACATGACTTTGTATTACTATGGATGGGTACCAGTACCACCTGTCATATTCTTCAGTGTACCTGCAACATTCTGTGCTTTCTCCAGTGGGTAGTAGTAGTATCAGTTTTCAAGAGTGCATGCATTGAAAGTCAACTTGGTTAAGACATGACTTTGTATTACTATGGATGGGTACCAGTACCACCTGTCATAGTCTTCAGTGTACCTGCAACATTCTCCAGTGCTTTCTCCAGTGGGTAGTAGTAGTATCAGTTTTCAAGAGTGCATGCATTGAAAGTCAACTTGGTTAAGACATGACTTTGTATTACTATGGATGGGTACCAGTACCACCTGTCATATTCTTCAGTGTACCTGCAACATTCTGTGCTTTCTCCAGTGGGTAGTAGTAGTATCAGTTTTCAAGAGTGCATGCATTGAAAGTCAACTTGGTTAAGACATGACTTTGTATTACTATGGATGGGTACCAGTACCACCTGTCATATTCTTCAGTGTACCTGCAACATTCTGTGCTTTCTCCAGTGGGTAGTAGTAGTATCAGTTTTCAAGAGTGCATGCATTGAAAGTCAACTTGGTTAAGACATGACTTTGTATTACTATGGATGGGTACCAGTACCACCTTGTCATATTCTTCAGTGTACCTGCAACATTCTGTGCTTTCTCCAGTGGGTAGTAGTAGTATCAGTTTTCAAGAGTGCATGCATTGAAAGTCAACTTAGTTAAGACATGACTTTGTATTACTATGGATGGGTACCAGTACCACCTTGTCATATTCTTCAGTGTACCTGCAACATTCTGTGCTTTCTCCAGTGGGTAGTAGTAGTGTCAGTTTTCGAGAGTGCATGTATTGAAAGTCAACTTAGTTAAAGGGGACTATTGGAATGTCATCTTTCCCTGGGTACGATCTGACAGCAGGCCAGACCATGACCAGAGGATATAACATGAGTAGGTTTGTTTCACCTTGAAGGCAAGGATAGTCTTGCAAATATGGACTAACTTTCCCCTAGGCCATCCAATATGCCATGAATTAGTAGGACTACAACTTGTCAGTTTATACTCCTATTTCCACATCTGTTATTTTTATGTGCACCTTTAAGACACGGCTTTGTATTACTATGGATGGGTACCAGTAGTGTTAATATTTAACAGAACATGGAATTCAATCTTGAGCCTGAGGCATCAGTATAAATTCCATGAAGTCTGTGCTGTGACTTCTTATTGATGACATAAAAGAAACTAGTCTTACTTTTTGTAGGGGGAGGGGAGAATCTTGATTATGTTTGTGAAAAAAAAACAGTCTGAAAAAAGGGAGTGGGAAGGTCGACTGATAAACAAAACTAGTTTCATTTTAGTTTAAAGGAAATCATTGATCTATAAGAGTTTTCTACAGAGACACAGGAACTTTGTCAAGATAGAGGCATTAGCACATCAGACTTTACAATTAAGGTATCTAAGGTGTTCTCACAACTGTCAGATGGTTCTTGTATAAAGTACAGAATTTACGGAAAGAGGTGTTTGTAGCGAGACAAGACTTGGGGAAATCACTTGCAGTTAGCAGAGATAGCACTGGCAAATATTAAACTTTGTATGTTCTAAAACTGGTTATAGATTGAATTCTAGACAGTTACTGATTTTAGTCATTTCTTGAAGGTAGGGGATCACAAACTGTACATGAGTGGCCAATTTTGATGGGGTGTGCCGCCCGAGGTTCAAAACTTTATCCAATTTCTAGGGTAATTTTTGCTCAAAAATAGTAAAATATTGCTCTTTTAGGGCAATATTTTTGAGAATATGATCCATGTCTAGAGATGTTATGTAAACACTACCTTGTTTTTGGATGATTTTTCAAAACATTGACCAAAACATTGATTTTCTGTGAAAAACCTACCCTCCATATCTGGGGATTTTTTTGTGAGCAACAGGCCCACTTGAACAGCACGTTCATAATACTTCAACATGGAAGAACTCCTACCCCCGATATTCATACTCTTTGCACTATAATATCCATGCAGCATCTAACAGAATGAGTTGCAAGTTTTATGTGCTGTGCATGGTTGAATTTGAGAAGCACATATTGGGTTAAGACCACAAAGGAGGATAACATATGATAACAAGGAGATAGGATTACTTCCTTCTTAACAAGTGAGTCCAATTTGGGTGGGTATCAAGTTGGTTATTGTTTCAGGTTAGAGTTACATCAGGATAGATAAGATATATAATGTATTGGGTTGGTACTTATAAACAAGGGAAATTGGCTCATTATTGGGTTATGGCAGTATTTATGATTGAATTTATCCATGTGATCATGTGAGAGTATCTGAAGATGTGTTTGTGTGTCTGTCTGTGTGTTGTTTAGGGGGTATTATTATTATTATTATTATTTATTCTTTCTTTATTGAGGGTAATACTGCTTCAGTGACAAGCACTGCTTTTCAAGCAGGCCCTCATTGTATACATGTTATAGCAAAATATATTACGATACACAATATTTACAAAAATAGCATACATAATATACTAGTATTACAAATAAGTATAATGGTATCATCAAATACAAGAAAATTATAAATACCATGATTCAAAATACAGAAATACAATAATTATATTTATACAAAAAATAAGCAAGCAAATGAACAAAATGTAGATAAAGACAGGCCTAAATTTCTTTAATTTTTGACTGAAATTGGCCTAAAGTCATATTTTCCATCTGCGCTCTTACTGTCGGTGGCAAAGAATTCCATGCATAGGCTGCCCTGATGTGAAAAGTACGTTGACCTGAATTTGATTTAAATTTTGGAACAATCAATGTATTAGAAGTATGATTTCTAGTTATATGATTATGGTTATCATGAACAAAATCAAATTGAGAAGATAAGTATGATGGATATTCGTTCTTTAAACATTTGAAAATAGTCATTAATAGAGTATTATGCCATCTTTGATCAAGTTTAACCCACTGCAATGTATTCATTAAATCAGTAGTTGGTGTCCTTATATCTGCTGAGAGAATTATTCTAGCTAAATTATTATGAAGTACCTGAAGCCTATTATGGTACTCTACACTAAAATTTGACCAGACCATGCTGCCATAATCAAAGTGGGGAATAACAGAGCATTTGATAACATTACAGTGGTTTTATATGGAAGGAAATATTTTATACGTTTTATTATACCAGTTCTTTTGGAAATAGTTTTACTAACATTATCAACGTGAGCTGACCAAGACATCTTGCTATCAAATTTTACACCTAGATATTTAAACTCATCTACTCTTTCCATATCATTGTTGTTATATAATAAATGTACATTGTTGAACTTTTCAAGCATTTTGTTTGTACCAAAGATCATAAACTTAGTCTTTTCAACATTTAAAGTGAGTTTGTTTACTTTGAACCATTCAGCTACCCTACTTAGACATGACTCCATTTGAATTTTAAGATCAGATTCATTTTTAGCTTTACACATTAAAGAGGTATCATCAGCATACATTACAGTTTTACATTCAGACACAGCATTAGGTAAACAGTTAACAAAAATGATAAACAGTAAAGTATATCTGTGGGTATGTGTGTGCATATATTTGTCTCCATCTTTGGAGATGTGTACTTATCTGTAGGGGTGTATATGCTTTTGTGTGTACATGTGTGGTGACACAGAAGCAGGGGTAGCACTAGGTTTTAAAACCAGGGGTTCTCAGAACCCCTGAACCCCCTGAAAGTGTTAAAAATATGCGCTCAAATCCTAAAATGAGGGGTTCTCTAGTCAAGTATTGAATGCCCGTTTCAACTGAGACGAATAGGTATATTCGTCTCAGCGTTTCAATATATCAGTATCAGATTTTGTGATTTTGGTTATGATGTGTAAATAGTTCAGGCCTGGCAAAAACGCGATCTCCCTTTCACGCCGTGATTCTCGCTATTAACCAACTATCTGGCTTTTAAAGAAAGTTCCCACGCAGTGTACTTGCTATAAAAGTGTTGCTTTATGCCATAAAAGTTCGGCGAATTCCATAAAATGCAGTTCAACTTCGCAAAGTGCAGAATTCAACAGCATTGCAAGTCACATGTCACGAGTGAAAAAGCCATGATTTACTCAATAAAAATGACATTTCATTGCAAATGAGTTCAAGTTTAGGCCAAATATCATGATATTTATTGAATTACTGGAGTATTTTGACTATAAAACATAATACAAGGGCAAATTTTTGTCACTTTTTTCTTCTACGGCATCGTAAATTTCACCGCTGGCATATCTCTACACACCACCCTTGAAGCATTTCTTACAGATCCCTAGAATTAGAAATTACCAACTCACGTACGTGTCGTCATTCAGTACTGCAATAAAACTCATCAGTGATTCTAGACAATATCACAATCTGTGTTAAATTACGCTGGCGGTGTGTATTTTATTTTTATTTTAAAATTATGTTACAATGCTACGGCGACTTCACTTCAACATTAATGTTATTGCATTTTATGTTACATAATTTCTGGACAGTTCGTAAATATTGGAGATCGAAGCTTTTATTTTTCTTTCACATGTTTTCATTTTTCTGCGCGCATGAAAACCCCTGAACTGGTAAGCAAAAATGAATAGATGCGCTCAAACTTAAAAATATGCGCTGTACGCGCAGAAACGCAGGTTAGCGCGACCCCTGCACAGAAGTAGCCCATACTGATGAGCAAAAATGAAAAATGTATACAAAGAACTAGAACACAGTCATCATTCAAAAATGTACATGATCTGGTTATTATTGTTTAGGGTTTATGTTACATTGGGATAGGAAAGAGCTACCTGGTATGAGGTTGGTAGTTCAAAACAAGGGAAATTGGTTGATTATTGGGTGATGGGTGTTTGTAAGGTTTGTTGATTGAATTTATCCATGCGGCGATATTGTTACAAACATCATCCAATTGTATGTTGCAACCTTCTCTAAGTTCAAGCTGATGTACATCACTTATTGGCACAAATGTTTTTCAATTTAAATCAAAGCTTTTTATGCGTATCCAGAATGGTTGATGCATAATGTACAGCGTCATTGATGAGCAGAACTAGCAATACATTCACATAATGTAAACATTGCTCATCTATGATTGAAGGAAATTTGTTGTGGATTTTCTTCTTGGTCCCATTTTGTAATATCTTGATTGTTTCTCTCTAAATGCAAAAGAGTGGAATGAGGGACAACTGCTAGTGGAATTATACAAAAGAGTGCAATATCACTCTAAAAGGAATTTTATTCTAAATTTTTGCTATAAAAGTATTATAAACGGCATATTTTTCACTCTTACAAGAGTTGAATCATTTTATCATGCAAGTTCACCCTTTTCAGCCTGATTTTCACTAAAAAAAAGAATTGTCTATCAAATCATCCCTTGAAAGACATTTTTTTCCATTCTTTAACATTTAGAGAAGACTCTGAACAGTAGCATGTATAACAGACCATAAAATAGGGAAATTTATTGGAAAAGTACAACATAAATTTTGTAAAGTCTCCTTTGAGAATATATGTCAATTGCTTCTACACGTCTTAAAAAGTATCAGATTCAGTGAAGAGTTTTATGGCTACATAAAAGGCAACATAGATGTACCATGAACGGAAAATAAAAATAACTTGCAGGAAGAACTACCGTAAATAATACTGCCCATTCATGTGCAGCAGATGAAATATGAGCCTCCATCATTTCTGACATTGATTTTGCAACAAGTGGTGTTGTGTGGTTGCCATGGTTTTTGGAGAAAAGATGGTACGACTGGGCATGGAACAAGTTTGGTGTGGACTTGTGTTGGTTTGCGTCTCTTGATTTGAAACATCCCATGTGTGAAAATAGAGCCTGATGTGAGAGGTAATTTTTAGCTGTTACTGATGCATGCAAGGTGTATGTAAAAGTGTGTTTTACCACATAGTCAAGTGCTTGTAACATTTCAATGCAATGAAATTGTCTAGGTGCAGGCATAAGAATTTTCAGGTTTGAACCTGAATTCATATTTTTACATTTACATTTTTAAAATTTTCAGTCCGTTTTGGTGATTATCAGTCTTGTAGTATGTGAAAATGTCCTTTGGTGTGTGTCTGTATAGTTCTATGCAATGGCTTGCTTTAAAAGTTCCATAACTCATCTCTTTAAAATAAAGTTTTCCATAATTTAATGTGTGTTCCACAAGTGAGCTGTCAGCAAATCTAGGTTTACATTGACACCCCTTGATCTACCCTGACACCCCTTGACCCACCCCATGTGGGTGAGGCTAGAACCAAAATGTTATTATTTATATAGCCTACCCCCTCGCCCTACAGACACAGACCCCAACACATACACATATTGTATGTATATTGATGTGAACCTCTTGAATCTCACATATTCTTGGACCCTTGTTTACCTGTCAAATGTGGCACCAACTTGCTATAAAAAAAATCAGGAAAAGTTATGGATGTATGGTTACATGGTCTCCACAATTGTTCACTTGTAAGGAAATTTTGTACATAGTAAATGTAATTTTTCAGGGTACAATTATATAATAAGGGAAAACAGTACAAAAAAATGTTTATAACCTGTAAACATGTGCCAATCATAATTACCTGCAGCTAGACATTTAATGCTCTGCAGGTGATTCAACACATGTTCAAAAAATGCACACACATAGTCTTGCAAATGAAATAATGATGTTGGCTACCAGGGCCGGATTTACCCTTTTGGGGGCCCTGTGCCAGGCCAAAATTTGGAGGCCCCAAACGCACAATGAGGAAGGCATGTGCACTCAAGTGGCCAAGTTTTTTAACTCTACTAGGACATTTGCGCCCCGGGATTTGCGCATGCAAGCGCGTGAAAATTTTTCCATTTTAGACTATTTTAGCCCAAATTGAAGCTGATTTTGCTATACAACAGGCCGGTGCGCACGAAGCGTGCAAAAGTTTGCCATTTTTGTACCCTATTTTGGCCCAAAACATGGTGATTTTGGGTTAAAACGGAAGATGGATACTGCACGGGGCAATTTTTGGGGCCCGGGCCCATCTGGCCCTATGGTAAATCCGGCCCTGTTGGCTACATTTCTGAAACTATATAACTATTTGAAACAATAGCTTTCAGTAGGTTTGAAGCAATAGCTGGTTTCTTAAAGAGTCACTCACTGTTATTGACTTGATATGTATCTGCAGTTTTCAAAACTCCCCTCACCATGGGTCTAAGAACAAAATGTTGAAGAGTTTTTACAATGCCATCAAAAAAAGTGATTTTGAGTCGTTATCAATGTAGAATCTAGATTTAGATTTAATATGCAATGTGTTCAGTGTGAAATGTACAGTAACAATTCTAATGCCATATAAGTCAACTGGGCCAATTATCATGCTGTAAAAAGTTATAGAACTTGTTCATGATAGGGTAAATTGTGCAGAACCATTTATGGTTAGCATATAGTTTCATGATTTAACTAAAGATGGCATAAATGTACCTATTTTAATGTGTGGGTAAATGTGTTGCGTGAGAAATGTTTCCTCTACACGAAAGGCTAATTTGAGCTAATGGGAAAAGAAAATGGCTAACTGTTGGTGCGGTGTCAAAATTGTGCCATTTTTCTCTCAACATAAATCTTACTTCATGTTTAATTTTCATATTTATAGTGTATGTGGGGATGCGACTTTGAAAGTGTCTACATCCAGGTGTAAATGAATTATATTGGTATGAAATAAAATGACAGAGACCTGTGTTTCATGATGATAATCAGTTCTTCCTATACCTTTGTACAAGAGCCAAATGTTGTTAATCGGGAATGAATCTACACTTTTCTAGTAGCGTATACATGAATGAATGCATGTTAACGGAAGCATATAGCATGAGCGCGTAAAATTTGTAGTGTTTTGAATAAGTTAAATTAAGTATTTTGGAGGTATTGGCTAAACATTGTCATATTATTCTGTAGTTTTTTGCTGATATGAACAGAGAAATCACCAATCTCCCTCTCAGGTAGAGTGGAAACTTACATTCCTCATAAAATAATCATGTGAATTAGATGATCTTAAACTTGTTTTTTCGTTGTTGAAAGGGATTCAGTCATGTTTTACCATTGTTTAAATGTTACCATTTAACAACTAGCATCCGGCATGCTGGAATGGTTTACTTCAGTCAGGCATGCAGACGATGCAGACGCATCATTGTTAAATGGCGATGAACAAAATTGAAACATTATTGAATCCCTAACTATGTACTTGACGATTCACTTAAACACACTGGCTTGGGAGAGTGTTGCCATAATTTATTACAGCTCATTTGAGGCGCAGCATTTTTTTATCTAACAGTGATGCTTTTAAATAGTGTTAATTTGCTTTTGTCTTAGTTATATATTTTGCTTTAAGTTTACTGCTAATGTGAAGTCAACTTTCCCAAATCAGAATCCCCAGATTTACCTCTATAGTAAAGACCAGTATACATGCAGACCAGGAATTGCTTCTAAGAAGGATTACACTAAACCTGTTTACATGTTGAGAGATTTATGAATCATATTTTGGTCATACATTGTGAAAAAACTTCAATGTTGAGATTAATGCTTTCACCATGAAATAGACAATGGCCATTTTAAAGAATATTTCTATAAATAATATTTAAGGTCCCCTGATTTGTGATTAAGGCAACTTTTAACCTTTGTATGCCTTTTGGCAGCTGCTTGGCATATTTTAAGAAAAGTAAAAAATAAAATAAAAATGGCTGTATGCATCGTTATCTTGCTTGCAGAGAACCAGTCATGAAATTCAAACAGTGCACTTGCAGTTCTGTATAAATTAGGTCTTGTGGCTTCTGCATTGAGCCTCAAAATAATGACAACAGAAGCCACAAGACCTAAATTTAATTATAAGGCCAAAATAAAGACAACAGAAGCCACAAGACCTAAATTATAAGGCCAAAATAAAGACAACAGAAGCCACAAGACCTAAATTATAAGGCCAAAATAAAGACAACAGAAGCCACAAGACCTAAATTATAAGGCCAAAATAAAGACAACAGAAGCCACAAGACCTAAATTATAAGGCCAAAATAAAGACAACAGAAGCCACAAGACCTAAATTATAAGGCCAAAATAAAGACAACAGAAGCCACAAGACCTAAATTATAAGGCCAAAATAAAGACAACAGAAGCCACAAGACCTAAATTTAATTATAAGGCCAAAATAATAACAACAGAAGCCACAAGGCCTAAATTATAAGGCCAAAATAAAGACAACAGAAGCCACAAGACCTAAATTATAAGGCCAAAATAATATCAACAGAAGCCACAAGACCTAAATTATAAGGCCAAAATAATGACAACAGAAGCCAGAAGATCTAAATTAAATTATAAGGCCAAAATAATAACAACAGAAGCCACAAGACCTAAATTATAAGGCCAAAATAATATCAACAGAAGCCACAAGACCTAAATTATAAGGCCAAAATAAAGACAACAGAAGCCAGAAGATCTAAATTAAATTATAAGGCCAAAATAATAACAACAGAAGCCACAAGACCTAAATTATAAGGCCAAAATAAAGACAACAGAAGCCACAAGACCTAAATTATAAGGCCAAAATAATATCAACAGAAGCCACAAGACCTAAATTATAAGGCCAAAATAATGACAACAGAAGCCAGAAGATCTAAATTAAATTATAAGGCCAAAATAATAACAACAGAAGCCACAAGACCTAAATTATAAGGCCAAAATAAAGACAACAGTAGCCACAAGACCTAAATTATAAGGCCAAAATAATATCAACAGAAGCCACAAGACCTAAATTATAAGACCAAAATAATGACAACAGAAGCCACAAGATCTAAATTAAATTATATGGCCAAAATAATAACAACAGAAGCCACAAGACCTAAATTATAAGGCCAAAATAATGACAACAGAAGCCACAAGACCTAAATTATAAGGCCAAAATAAAGACAACATTTTTACTGTTTTTATAATTTTAACATTGTATCTTACGAAACCCAGAAACCCAAGATTTTTTTAAAAACTGAAAGTGTATTATTTAGCTTCTTTACAACCTTTTTAGGAAAATGTGGAAAAAAGTCTGTAACTATTCAAAAACTAAGGTGCCAGTAAACTCATGGAAAATAGTAAATACATTTTGGTCAACCTGTTGTAGCACTAAGTATTTTATTATACAGGTCTCTTTCACATATCAAAATCTTATGTACTTTCCTGTTTTAATCTAAAGTTGGTTATAACTCCTTGGAGTAAGAACCTGTCACAGTTCAGCAGGAAAGACAAGATTAAGTTTAAAATTTGACATTTTCAGTTGTTCATAAACCCACCTCCACAAATCCACTCATTTGCAAAATGTCATTGAATCAAGTAAATCTATGAAATCTAATCAATTACTGTTGAAAAAAATCACAGGATACAAGTTTTCTATTTATTCTCACACCTTGTGGTAAGGTAAACATCCGTTTTGTCCATATGGGAGAAAAAACCTCCCCAACCTTATTAATGTGGCAAGACAGGAATTATCATTTGGATATCTGTCAAATTGGTCCAAATGTAGGCCTAATGGGGATTAATGTTGAGGCTTTACCACCGTGGGCCTGTTCCAGGTACAAAACAGTTGCTTGTCACTTATGGTAGGTTTCCCCCGGGAATTGAGACGTGGTAGGCCTGGGCTGTGTAGGTTTTTTTTTACTTGCTGACTGGTGGGCTATCATCTTGGTTCATCTGGTGCTTACTACCGTAGTGTGCTTCCTTCCATTTGGTTGTTTTGCCGTATGCTGATATAGAATTATGCTGATTGCAACATGGTGGCTTGTATGTGGGATATGGGTAAAGCTTTTAAAGCTGCCATTGGTAAATTATTTGTTTTATGATATAGAAGGACCAAATTGTGATAAGTATGTGCCTGTTTTAGGTTTGTGACTCACGCCATATAACTTTATTGCAAAATTTTACTGAGAGTCCAGAAGATTGGTGCATACAAGGCAGCCATGTATTCAATCATCTATCAAGCAATTCTATCACTGTTGTAAAACAGCTCATGAAATGTTTATATGGCAGCTATGGTATGAATTATCCACACAATTATCTGATGGTGTATTACTGACATGTGACTTGTTCATCACCAAATATGGAGGGAAATATGGGGGTGGGCATTGCCTTATATGGATGTGTAACATCATAGAAGTTGAAAGAACCCTTGAAATCAAATGTGTAGGGTGAGTGAGGGTTTCCTTGAATGCTGTTTGCAGTGTTACCAGACGTGCGACTTATTAGCCCTATTGGGTACCTTTTGAAGATGTTCACAGCATATTTGGACCATTTTCTATCCCATAGAAACCAATGATTTAGAGACAAGATTGGGCTGCTTTTCGACATTGACTGTGGAAATTTTGTAATTTCTGTCCCGTAGAAGCTATAGTTAAGTGAAAATTGAGCGACTTTTTAGAGATTTCATCCACAAGTTTGGCTGGACATTATTGGCAACCCGGATTGTTTCCCATGTTGATTTGCTGGAGGTGGTAATGTCATAATTGTTTATGTTTGTGAGTAAACATGTCACCTACATTAATAGGTCATAATTTGCAATTTTCAACTTCCTTTGAGCTAGATGGTAATTAATGTGCAATTTAGTGGTTTGGTATCAACATGACAACAACAAACAATATCAGAATCAATAACAACAAAGTGACTAAAGGTCCATTCATACTACGCCGCAATGGCGTTGCGATGCGGTGCCTTGCCGCACTGCTGCAAAATACTGCGTTGCGATAACACAATAAAGTTAAATACATTTTAACTTGGAAATGCAACAAGTTGCGGCAGAAAGTAATCGGTATATATCGGCAAGGCACCGCACAGCAACGCAATTGCGGTGTAGTATGAACAGACCGTAAGTAATCACAATTATATTTTTGAAATCAAGATGATAAATTATTTGCTATTGATTACAATATAAATATTAGTAAGCTGTGCTATCTAATTCCTTGATATTGCAAGACAAATGGAAGGGAACAAACCAAAATATCAATGAAGTCCATAAATGTAGCCAGCTTCATTACAAAGCTTAAGCTGTCCTCCTCACTTTCCTCCTCTGTATTGATACTGGAAGTAGGTCAGAAGTACATAATTATTACATCAATGCTTTGAGAGTAAACAAGTAACATATAATTGGTATTTAAAATTCCAAGGCCCCACCTCCCTAGCAGAAACTAAATTTAGTCATAGGGCTTTATCAATATATTTTTGTTCCCTGAGACTTGTATAGATTCGAGTTGATGTTATTTTAAACTCAGCTATCAAAATTTCTTTATAAAAGTTAAGCTACATTGGTAGATTTTTAGTAAATTAGGTAATTCTTGGCCAAGCTCAAAAGTACATGTTGCATCCATGTAGCGTACTAAGTTTCTATGCAGTGTAAGGTGCGTTCATGCAATCATCTGGACCACATACCCGCGTGTTTATCATGGAGCCACGAGCTTGCCGAAAATCACCTAAGAGGATGTGGGATATGAAGTACTTATAGTATATACTGGTAATGAAATCAATTGCCTGTTTATGAAATATGAAAATCACATAATTAGATTTAATTACTATAATTTTAATTCATAATAAGTAATTTAGATTAACACACACTGTGCCTTTGCCAGAATTTTGTCAATAGTGTGAAGTATATTTATTAGAATCAATCTTAAATAAGGAATTTGAAATCTGAAGTGTTTTTGATTCATAAAATGGTGCAAGTCCTAATCACAAGCTGACAATACTAATGGGTGTACATAATTTATGATGTATCGGTTGCTGTGAGAGCATTCAGTTGGCACTTCCTCTGTGTTGTGGTATAGAGGAAATATGAGAAGACATGAGACTGTGGTTTTGTGGAGGATTCAGAGAAATGGGCTAATGTTATAACCTTAATATAATCTGCTGGGATATGCTGGTGTAAGTTTGTTGATATTTAACCCGGATATTTAAAGTTTAGCCACTGTTTACTAGCTTTTACACACATGATATATTTTGTTAAATATATTGTTTTTTATTTGTGTTGGGTGTGTGCATTTGTATTCAAACTGTGGAGTTGTGCATAATATACACATACCAACTGTGGAGCCTGATCGCAAACATGGAGCTCCATGATTGGAGACAGCTTCAAGAATAGTGTCTTTAAGCCACTTGATGGGGATACAATACCCTTCATTTGTGATTGGAAGGCCATAATAACTTACAGAGTACACAGTAAACAAGTAATACACAAATGTGTGCGTCCTCAGTTGGAAGTGAACACTCCTTGTTGTGTCAAATCAAATCAAATTAACTTTATTTGCATATTACAACAACAATAAAGATCACTGTCCATGTTTTTCAGTGGTTAATGAATGTGTAGAACAGAAAGCTTTCAGACTTGCTCTTCACTAACTTAAGGAAAACATTAGCTATCATTGTATCTATAAATACAAATGTCTCTTCTCTAAACAGCTTAATGGAAGAGGGAGAAGTAAGAAACCAGTTGACAGTAAGCTCAATCGGCATTGTAACCCGGTTTTGAGAGCAATTTTGGGACACTTTGACCTCTGACATATCGGGGAAATTGCTCTAGTTATTATTCATTCTTTTATTATTATTGTAATAATGTTATCATTAACAATATTACAATATTTTAAATAATTTATATAATATTCATAATTTTCAAACAATTTTTATTCTAGTAAATCATTTTAAATAATATTTTGTACGCACAAAAACCAATTTTCCTGATAGGTCAGAGGGCAAGGTGTCCCAAAACTGCAAAAACTGTCCCACAATGCATTACAAATTTCAATGCCGATTTGGCTTATTCATGAAATATCTTATCTGTTCTGTTGTTCCTATGTATCAAATGCAAATATATACAACAAAACCTACAATTTCATCTGTCAGGTTACATGTATAATGGAGGCAATTTACCAGCAACTACTAGAGCTAGAATTGAGCAGTAACTTATCAAAATGATTTATGAATTCATTAACATTTACAAGGTGCTTATAATAGGTTAAAATAACGGCAATTGAAGGATACAGATGGAGTTATACATTCTGAACACATCATAGAGTAAAACATTGTGTGTAGGTTTAACTGGAGTGTACATTTGTAAGCCGTAAATTGAATCATACTCTTAGTCTGATTTCCTTGATCAACTTCTGAATCTTCACAATGACTCAACCTCTATAGCAATGACAAATGTCATGTATTTGTTCATAGTGGTATACAAGTGTTTAACTTATTATTTTGCAGTATGATATTTTGAAGAATTTTTCCATTTAAAAAAAAAATTATTATTTTAGACTGTTGTCCAGTACAACTGAATTAGTAATATATCAACCAGGGTTCACACTTATAGTATTTTTATCAACCTGCCAAATGGCCCATATTGGACCAGTTGCTGTAGTCTACAACAGGCCTTCAAAAGACCTTAACTTAGCTTGCTTTTGTTGTAATACCTTTTCTAAGTGCATAATCATTTGCGGTATCTCTCTTTTGAAGTGATTGGACCCAATTCCTCCACAAAATGTTGCTATGGTATATCGCAACACCTTCTCCACAGCAAGTCTTTTACCTTCTCGGCATTGGTAAAGCTGGTACCCATTTGTACAGATGGGTGAGAAGAGGCAATAGGGTGAAGAGCCTTGCCTAAGTGCACAACACATTGGCACCACAGGGATTCAAACTCACAACCTCATCCCACCTTGCATTTATGAGTCTTTAATTCGTAGACCACTATGCCACTCTAAAAGAAGGTTGCGTTTTAGTAAACCATGAATGATTGAAAGGTTGACACAACATCAATGCTACTTTACTAGACTAAAATTATGAATTTATGATCAAAGTTACTTTGCTTTTTAAGGGGGTACTACACCCCTGGCCAATTTTATGCCTATTTTTGCATTTTTCTCAAAAATTAGAGCACATTTGTGACAAGTAAGATATGTATATTATAGGGGCAAGGACTACAACTACTGTACTGAAAATTCAGCAACTCAAAGCAAGTAGTTACTGATTTATTGATCAAATATTGATTTTCCCTCATTTTTGACTGAAACCCCACAACTGTTGTCTGTGCTGAAATAAAATTTATAGTGCAGTAGTTGTAGTCCTTGCCCATATAATATACATATCTTACTTGTCCCCAATGCGCTATAATTTTTAAGAAAAATGCAAAAATAGGCATAAATTTTGGCAGGGGTGTAGTACCCCCTTAACAGAAATAAATGTAGTCAAATTGTGACATTGACCAGGGATTAACCATCTTAGAAATGGAAAACATTGCATAGTTATCAAATGATATTTATTTTATTTTTCAAGGGTCATATTACTTTATTGACACTTTTGGTTGTTTCCCTCCAAATGGATTAATATGTCATGGATTTCCATCAAATAAAAATAAACCAAGTGTCAGTTACATATCCATGGCAACACGTAACCATGCCAATCCAAAGTTGAAATGTAAGAGATCATTTATCAGAATCTTTGCCATCTCCAGGGAGTTCTATTTAATGTATATTTCCATCATTACTACACACCTGTTGCTCATCAGTTTGTATAAATAGATAGCAATTGCAATCTCATCTTTTCCGTAGCGATTAGCAACTTCACAAGCCTAGAGCACATCTTGGCATTTTTGTTTGCAGTGACAAACAAGTATCAAGTTCACCTATACTTGTTTCAAACCTTTCAAATAGGCAAGACTTTAGAATTAGGACCATCACCCAAGGAGATTAGGATGAGGCTTAGGTTTTTAAGGAGTAATGTTAGGATTAGGATTATATTTTGATGGTATTGGGTTAGGATTAGGATAAGGATTGGGGTAAGGGTTGCATGATTTCAGCTTTTATAGTATATAGTTGACTAGTCAGCAGCAAACGGGCGCAACTAGTCGACTATGATGACCATTTGGAAGTAAAAATTTCAGTAAAAACTTTTAACTTTCATGCCCAAAATGCACAAATCAACAGTTGTAAGGTATGTTGATTGAACATGTTTACAAATTTATGTCAGTCACTGGCAATATATTATACAAAGACACAAGGTATTGTAAATTGTAATCAAGCTTCAATTTCCAATATCACTAACATTTATTTGGATGTCAGTCTGTGTCAAATTAGTCAACTTTGTGTGTTAGATTGTATTATAGTTTTCTTATTGATGTATCTTGAGGAGACAATTGATAGTATACAAATAATGACTGCTATGAGGGGCATGGTTAAAATTATAGGCCCAAGGTGATCTCAAAACCATGCCATGACCCAAAGCGCAACCAATCAGATGACAGGAATCTATATTTGAGGTATCATCATTAGTCGACTCTTACAAAGTCATAGTCAAAAGTTGCGACTATCGACTAACTACGGCTATTGATTACTTAGTCCTGTAACCCTAGTTGAGGTTTGGATTAAGTTTCTCCAAATGTTCTGCTTCACAATTAATGCACAAGCCAAGATAAATTACATGATATTTTTGTTGCAGTAACAGTGAGTACCACTTCATAAGTAATGAGTACATCCATGGCAATTTGCTAGTAGAGCTAAAATCAACTATCAAACTTTTATTTTGGATGCATTCTTTTAATCCAACTTTCTAAAAATGACTTTATTTTAAGAGCCCAAGGGCAAACCTAGCATTTTGTCAGAAGTAAGAAAATGATACAAATATTATCAAACTTTTACATTCCAATGAAGGTAGACTATCATGATATAGCTTGTTGGAATTTACTGTCAGGAAGAGAAACGTTATGTCTCAAGAGGGCTCCCTTCCAAATTACAGAGCTGTGTTGGAACTATTTCTGTCAAGTCACTTGGAACTATTTTTTTTTTTTTTAACTCAAAGGGAACTATTTTCTTCCCTCCCATGTTGGAACTATTTTCTTTCTCTCTGTATCCATCTTTTAAGTGTAAAAGTCTATTTTTAAGTGCACTAGTAAACTGAATTATTGATTGATTGGACCCATCTTTAGGGAATAAAGTTGTGATTATATCTTGTAGGAAACTGTTAAAGATTGTCAAATTGGTGTAATATGTGACTGAACTGTGCTTATTTGCTGCATTTGGTATTAATTCACTTTCAGCTTATGTTATATTCAAACTTTAAAATTATTTTCACCATTCTGACCAGTTTAGATGAAAAGTAATAGTTAGTTACGGACTGTCTGTGGTTCAGAAGTATGTGCGTTGGACTGCAAATAACCTAAAAATGCATTTGAGAGTGTGTCCAGTTTATTGGTGATATAAAATCAGTCCCCGTATGATAGGTTAAATGTCATGAAAAATTATCCCCAGGTAGGCAGTCAATATTAGACAAAAAACATGCCCTTGTTAAACGGTCCAGAACAGAGTCCCCATTTGGCAGATCTGTATAATATTTGAACATATTAATGCACCTGGACCTTTGTAAATTCAGATCTACACAACCAGATTCCTATTGCTGGCAACCCCAGAGGTACACTGCTGCCCAGCTACTTTGTGGCTACTCTACCAGTAGAGTGCCAATGTAGTACCACATTGTGTACTGTTTGTGTGATTCTGATGTATAATACATTGTATCTGTGTGAAATTGCTGGGCTACAGTACACTTCTAGGGGTGGCAGCAATAGGAATCGGGTAGTGTAGAAAAAACAGCATTGCTCCTACAATAGTGTTTGATTTAAGGATACATGTGTTAAGGATACATTGCTTTATTTTGCATCTGTCTACAATAGTCCTCTTTGTTTTCCTAAATACTTTAATAGTGCCTAAAATAAAATAATTGATCTGTTTGTGCTTGGTCTAGATCACTAGTGTTAGTTGGCAATGTGAGGTACTATTTGAACACAACTCTTTGTTTTGCATGTGTCTACAGGAAAAGAAATCCTGTTTTCAGTGGTAGGACAATGCACTTGTTGCACGCTTGAATTCAAACCAAAATTTTAGCATGTTTGGTTCATATTTTGAAAGGTATGTTGTAATATTTTGGTATTGACGGCTTGTCCAGAATTTACAGTGCTAATTAAGCGAAACCAGTCAAATGTACATAACAGGATATAATGTGCCTTAGGGCTAGAGATAATGCAAAGTTAACCTATATACAAGTGAACTCTAAGGTGCATAATTTGAGTTAACTTTTGAACTAGCACAAAATCTAGAGGGAATTGGGTAGGCACCACAATTAATGACAAAGAGATTTTGTTGATGTGCAATATCTGTAGAATTGTGTTCATAAACGGTTTTGTTCCACTATGATTCTATAATATGGATGAGCAAAATTGCCATCTTGGCAATGCCAAATATCCACAAATTATTATTTACTATTTAATTTAGATTTTACAAATCCCATATGTCAAAATCAAACCTTCATAACTGCTTATGCGGCACTAAATACCATAACTACCCGAGTGATTGTGGATTTACACTGGTGTAAATAGTGAGGCTTTAGTGAATGAACTAAAAGACAATATTTTAACATTTTGCTGATATCAAGGATGATATTCTCAAGCTGTATAAGAATCTTGTCAGAATTTAGGCACAATTCATGTGAGATATACAACATTGAAGATTAAATTGGATATAAATGATTTGTTTCAATATCCTGGGTATTAGAAAGTTGGATATCTAGTACATCCTAACAATTATATGATCTCTTTTCTTTTTATGCTCCTGGTAAAAAAATCCCCCCTCATTGCAGAGAAACTTTTCCTCACAAAGGTAATGAACATTGTTAAAAATAATATAGTGGTTTTAATTATTAACTTAAGAATGTCTGCTTTACTTTGTGCTTTCCTGGCACAGGCTTTTATAAATTTTACACAAAGTGTAAGTTGGCATGCTCAGGAATGGAACAGAATAATTCTCAGCTATTACAAGTTGAACCAAGTATAGAGGCCAAAAAAGTATAGTGGTCGTACATCTGGGCATCCTGTCCTTTATGCAAAATATTTTTGGGTGCACACATAGCAACCAGATCAGTGAAAAGGAAGACAAATCATACTGCACATGTGCAGTTGTGCACACTGCCTTTTGAGTGATTGCTTTTTTGTGTAACGTAAACCCTATTGAGAGAATGAGCTAGGTTACATAACGGCATGCAATTTAAGGTCTTCCTCCAGGGGAGAGGGGCTTTTTGATAATGTGTATATGAACTTCAAGAGCAGGTTTAAATAAAAGGAACAAATCTAATTGTAGCAATTGGTAAGAATCATTTTATTTCCACAATCATCACTTAATGCATATTTCCTGACCCTGTTAGCATAAATTGAATAATCCTTCTGCTGATGAAGTTTCTTAACCAGATGCGAGAGTGACATATACAAATATTTCAAATACCATATTCGACCTCGGTGCTTAACAAAGTCATTCCCAGGGGGTTGCTTTCTGGTATATGTACTATTTTCAAAATGGACATTTTCCATAATATTATTAACCACAGTAATAGTTATAAAAGAACTGTAAACATTGGAACTCAAAAGCAAGATGGGTTTTCTGTGATTCTGTAAACATTGGAACTCAAAAGCAAGATGGGTTTTCTGTGATTCTCTAAGTAATTTTGTACCCAAATACAAGTTTACCAAAAAGGGACAGGTAAACAAATGGAAGTCAGAAAAGTGCACAGGAGTGCTAATTAGGGTGAGGGGCCCTAATTAGGTCTAATGTGGTACATGAAATAGTTTGCTACAAGAATGCAAGAAGCCACCGTAAGATTGATTGCTTACCCGGGAAAGTAATAACCCATTTATATATCATCAGCCTGCTACGCTAATTGCCTAAGTCATGTTTTAAATTTTGAGAACAAAGTACAAATATGGTTCAAGCATGCATTTAAACATATTTATTCACCAATCTTTGGACAAGAACAAATGATAATGATAACAAATGAAACAGAATAATCCGAAATAATTAGGGTGATTACGTAACTTATGCATGCTTGAACCATATTTTGTTCTTTGATCTCAAAATTGCAAAAACTGACTTAGGCAATTAGCGTAGCAGGCTGACGATAAACTGGTGGGATTTGATCGGTTCCAGTCTTGTAAAAGTGTTAGCAGCCATACCAAATGAGAATGGGAACTTCCTAGACCTATGTACAGCTGTAAACAAATCTTGTATCATGCTCAAATTAAATGAGGCAAAACCTAGCATTCTGTATAATTTTCTTAGAGTTATCATCGTTCTTTTTGGTCTCATTTGATTAAAAATTAGGCCTGATATAGTCATTTCATATGTGAAATAATTGAAAACTAACAATTTGAACTAAATTGTGCTATTCCTGTTGAAATCCATACACCCTCTATAGAAGATGTGACCTTAATCTTCCACTCAGGGAGTGTAAATTAGAAATGGAGTTACCTGAATGGTGAAAATGTTTGAAATCTACACCCCCTGTGTGGGAGATTAACATAATATCTTCAAAAGAGGGTATATGGATTTCAACTGGAATAGCCCAAAATGAGTATTGAATACAGATATATTACCTATGACAAAGTTGCATATTCTGAAATCAAATCCCTACAAAAGTTTCATCAAATTCATCATGTTAACCCAACCAAATTGTGGACTTTTTTCAAGTTTGCTGTGACAAATATTGTTTTATTTACCATAATACAATTTGGCATTAGAATGGTTTCCTGAACATTTATTGGAGTACATATATCCTGTTTTTCTCTTCTACAAATTTCTTGCATATCACACCTAAATAAACTTTCTTTTTTGAACTACAGATCCTCGTTTTGGCTACAGATCCTCGTTTTGTTTTTGTTCTGTTTTAATTTGTGTAATTTAATTATACAGGGGTGCAGCATTTACAGGCTTAAGCTTATCGTTGTACCTCCTCCATCGTGTTGTACTTTTTATAATTATTGTATTTTGTTGTAATTTTTGATGGAAATAAAATAAATCTGATTGAAAATCTGATTAAATCTGATTGAACAAGTCGTGAAAGGGTTTCATACAGAATTTGGCTATTATTGCACATTTATTAATTCTTGCGCAATCGAGATATGAAAAGAGAGAACGTAAAATCGTTTCTTCTTTCTTGCTTACGTCAAATGTGTGCATGAAACACTAAAGGAAAATGGCTTAAATAGTTATTGGATATTAAATAGGGTCTTTTGAAATAGCTGCTTTTAATTGAACAGGAAGTTTCACAATACAAGGAAATTTCCTTTCTGAAACGAAGCTGCCACATACTTTGTCATTCAGTTTTGGAAAGTGAGCGCTTACTTATAAATCTTGGCAAACTAGATGAGTCTATTCCAACAAGCTGCAAGGTTGGTTTAGAACAGGTTTCTGATTGTAAACTGAATATTTTTTAAGACCAAAAATGTCTTGAATTATATATAACTTTGTC
The DNA here is from genome assembly GCF_039555335.1 of Amphiura filiformis. Taxonomy (NCBI): domain Eukaryota; kingdom Metazoa; phylum Echinodermata; class Ophiuroidea; order Amphilepidida; family Amphiuridae; genus Amphiura; species Amphiura filiformis. Next base: position 58,358,138 of record NC_092647.1, on the reverse strand, counting down.
ACATGGGGTAGATATGTTGAAAAAAAGGTTTTTCTAGAAACAAAAATTCAAATGTCCAATTTTTATTTGAGATGAAATCAGTGGCATAGATTTCTTTTTGACATTGGGGGGGGTGTTGGAAAAATTTCGTGAATCCAGCACCTTTTGGGAGCATAATAAACTTAAGGTACAAAATGCGCATTTAAACATGTGAAAAATGTTGCCATATTGAGACTAAACTGATGAAACATGGTGCAAAAGTGGATTAAATTTGCACACAGTGCAAAAAATAGCACTTTTGGGCTAAAATAGCCAAATATGAAGTTAATTTGGTCAGAAACCCATATACAGGTGTCAACATTGGGGGGATGATTGTATGGACCTTCTCCCCTGGCAAAATATTTGGGGGATTTACTCCCCCCTCCCCCGATCTACGCTATGGATGAAATACATTTGAAAACACAGTGTTAAGATGGGGAAGAAAGAATGAGCTTGGAGAGGTGAATTATAAATAATTTTATTTATAATTCACCTCTGTTTCTACGACTGGATGAATCATAATATACATCAACATTTAAAGAATGAGCTTGTTTCAGTCTTTTTCAAATTTCTTATGTAAAGTAGTTTGTCAAATGGTATACTGCTGTATACAGGGCAAGAATATTGTCCCTGGTACCGCGCAATAGGATGTCAACAAAGCAAGGGAAAATAGAGGAAATCTAATCAATGTAATTCGCCGCCAAATTTCCAGGCTTAATTTTGCGTCCGACTATTTTTGGGTTCATGTAAATTTTACGGAAAGCAGGTAAAATGAACAGATCATAAAAACAAGAAAAAATCTGCAATAATAAGTTTTATGACATTCAAAATAGAGTATCTATATTAGAATAGCTAGCTGATATTTAAAACAGCAAAGATTTTATTTATTGTAATGTTTAATCATGAAATATTTTGTTTGGTTAGAAACTGTGCAAAATAGTATCTTTTGCATTTAAGCTAATTTACTTGTTTTGTTTGCTTGTTTTGTTGAAACCCCCATACTTTTGCACTCCGTCTTGTTTCGTCTTACCTTTGGAAAATTTCTCAATTGACACAAAATATAGGACATGTTTGGTAAAATTTCTCACATGACACAAAAATAGGACAAGTTTGGTAAAATTTCTCACATGACACAAAAATAGGACTAATTTGGTAAAATTTCTCACAGGACACAAAATGTAGGACAAACTGGGTAAAAATTTTCACTTGACACAAAATGTAAGACAAATTTATTAAAATTTCTCAAATAACATAAAAAATAGGGCAACTTTGGTAAAATTTCTCACTTGACACAAAATGTAGGACAAATTTGGTACAATTTTTCACTTGACACAAAATGTAGGACAAATTTAGTACAATTTTTCACTTGACACAAAATGTAGGACAAATTTGGAAAAATTTCTCCCTTGACACAAAATGTAGGACAAATTTGGTTAAATTTCTTACTTGATCAGTACAAATTTACTGCAAAAACAATGACCTACTTTTTGATCAACTGATTCTGTAATAATGAGATTTGTTTTTTATCAATACCATATCCTTCTCTGTGAATCTAATTAGAGGTGTGACTTATTGAATCAAATAAGAATATAATACAAGAAATCCCACTTGTTGAAGGTATTTGATTTAATAATGCATCCCATATGAGCAGGTGATTAAGTGTTTAGGAGATTTCTAAATGGGGACATATTCTGAGTGAACACCAGCTGAAAACGCTCACGACAGATAAGTGTAAAACTAGGCTGTGTGAAAGATCACACATTTTCTTGTTTTATATTCAGTTTTAGAATCTGATTGTTTTCTTTTTACAAATTATAACATGCGGTAAAGACAATATATTATAGAAATGCGATCAAACCAAAATACAACCATAGACTATAATTTGGTTCACATCAAGTTTGGTAGTGACGTATGTGCATATTTTGCTCGCCGCAGTATCGAATCGCCAGCGGAAAGTTAAACGCGCTGAGTGCACACGCATTACGAGGCGGTTTGTTGGCACGCTTCTGACGCAACCGCTGAAATAGCATTGACGCTACTACCAAACTTGAGGTGAACCAAATTATAATGAATTACCACCAAGTGGCAAAGTTTAGCATTATTGCATGAAAATGCAACCCCCTGCCTGTTATGGTGTAAGGTGTGTTTTTCAAAGAGCAGTTTTTACATCTTTCTCATAAAGGAATAGGCATCATAAAACTATTAATAAATCCTTTGTGCAGCCCTGTGATACTCAAGGTACGCCATGTGTGTGATTTGTATAGACATGGGCATATAGAATGATTGGCCCACTTCAATATGCGTATAACAGGGTAGAATGCTGATGGGGATCAGACCCTTTTTCAGAAAATTCTTGTTTACAAGTAAGGTATAGAAACACTGTCGTGAGACGATTTCGGATTTCGGATCCGATCCTTTTGAGATCCGGAATCTGAAATCGTCTCATGACGGTGTTTGCGAGATTCTTATTGCATACAAAGCATGAGGACTTTAGCTGTTGGTGCACTATATGTACTTCTTTATATGGCTATATAAGACGTTACTGACATGATGCCCTCCATTTTAATCTGATACATAGTAAACACCACCCCAAATTTCGATCCAGTCGCTTTTAACATGTGTGAAAATTAAGTATCTACAAAATATAAATGAGTGTAAACTACTAAAATGTATCAACTCCAACAGGTTGAATGTCAAGAAAGGAAATGTAATTATTGTGAACTAAAAGCCGTTTACACAACATGCAATGTTGTAGAAATAATATTGTGCTTAGGTCTCTAGGTGTGCAACCAATCTTGCAATCACGCCAACAAAAATATATATTGTCTGACAAGGAAATTGTTTGTTTTACATTTTAGGAAAGTTCTGTCATTGATGATATATTTCATCTGTGATGGTGTTGATGGTTTAATTTCTTGTGGCTGTTAATGATTAAGATGTGTGAGAATGCCTCGTAACCTTGAACCAGCGTGTCTGTTTATGATTTTGGAATCAATTTGGTGCAATCCTGTTGTAATATTGAGTTATAAAATAATAAGTAAGTGGTGATGCAGAGAGATCTGTGCTAAAGGGACACTTGTAGAATGGCTTCATCCCATCCTGTCTTGGCCCTCATGAGATGAGATTGTATTCTGTATAGACCACTTGACTTTGTTGTTTATCAACAAAGGCGAGGGACTGGTCTATCAATATGCTTGAACAAACCGCTACACTGTTCAATAGCTTTCTTGTACTATATAAATTTGGTGGGCGATTTAAAATGCCCGTGCCCTGAACAAACTATGATGTGTACGCACAAGGGCAAAGAACAATGGATATTGCCATAATTCGCACACATACTGCCTGGCAATGACGTCACATGTCAAGTGGTCTACAGAGAATAAAGATACAAATTTTTAGTTTTGAGTAGTAAACTTCTATCCTGTCATAGAGGATATGCAGGAACAATGTTTTGAGTTGCCGATGCTACGCTTGCACACTTTTATTCTCTTTCTTGTTTAGTTAAATGCTATCTCAATTGCTAAAAACTATATCTAGAATGAAAGTATCCATCACAAGAAATTGTGACCCTTTGCAGTCTGAAATGAATGAACACATCACAAACTTAATTGCAGTGCACACATGTATTGCGCACTGCACCTACAACACACTTCTTAATCAAATCGCATAAATGCAATAGAGGTTATCCATGTTCTATAAGCTGCATATTCTATCAACGACTGCTATACCTTGTTTAGGACTTTCTAAAGAAGTATGCATGTGCAACCATGGCTGTTTCAGAATAGCCTGCCAAAGTCATGCAGGTAACTCTGTGGTCGTGAATTGAATTGGTTTGAATGAGGAATACTACAGGAATCAGCGCCTTTTGTTAGAGTCACACATAAGTGAAGTGGATAACCTCTATTCACATGTTCTTAATGAACCCATATGGCAGGGAACAGAGAAGATATCAGTAACACTGATGAAATGTCCCTTTAAAATTTGACTGTTAAGAGAACAGGGTCAGTACTTGGGATGGGAAGAACAGGGCAGTTGTTACTAACCATGACCTTTGGGACAAATTTGACCTTCATTTTGGGGAGCTAAAAGTAGTTCATTTTAGCTTGTTAGATTTTTTCCCTTATATTTTATACATGATTTATTCACTACTTGTTTTATTAAATGATTGTGTTTTTCTTTAAAATAAAGAGAATGATGTTTCATTACATATTGTTTTGCAATTAGGGCCGCTACAGATTCCCTGGTATTTGACATAGAATATTTGATGTAACATTTCTTCCTTATTTAATCTATTCCCATTCTGTTTCCAGGAGAATGTCTGCTGGTAAAAAATGCTACATTGAATTGAATATTCTACATCCTACATCCACTAAAAAAATCTACAGCAGCCCTTAGGGTTAACAACTTTTTATTGAAAAATCAATAAACATTTTGTGAGGGATAGCCAAAAGTTGTATGAGCTCTTGTTATGTTGCCTTTTTCAAAGATGTAAATTTGTGTTGTTTTAGTATCACATATACTCTTATATCTCCATATATTTTTATCTCATATATTTGCAAGAAGACCGCCTATTTGTGTACTTTTTAAACCTTAATTATCATTTATTAACCTGCTATTGAAACTTTTGTATCTTACAGAAAGAACATAGAGAAGAGAGCACTGTTTGATCATCTAGATGCTGTGTACTTGGCCATTGATGAAATTATCGATGGAGGGTAAGTTAATTGGACAATAAAGGGTTTGTTTTTCGTTTCTGCCATGTATCTATCTTATAACATATCATGGGCAACACAATTTGGACAAAAATACTGACAATGTGTGTTATATGAGATGACAGAGGCTAAATGCCTGATCCAATTGGGCCAAATGTGGCTATTGTAAAAATTGTGATACAGCCACAAAATAAGGGCAAAAAAACCAGTACAAAATATTTTCAAGTTGATATTATAAAAGGCTCATAACTTTACAACAAAATATGTGTATATCCATATCAAAAGGATCTACTTGTCAGCTGCTACATGGGTCTCTTAAACAAATATGTAATAGCTTGGAACAAATACCAGACTCATCACAAGTGGTGGTCGCTTCAAATCATCCCAAAGTCACATAGTTTAGGAATACAGAGAACATTCCTAAAGCATGTGACTTGGGGATGATTTGAAGAGACCTTTACTGGAGATGGGACTGGTATTTGTTCCTAGCAGCTATTATGTAAAAAGATACATGTAGCAGCTGACAAGTACATCCTTTTGATGTGGATGTACACAAAAGATGTGAGGATTTCAGCAATAGCCATCGTCCTTTGTTGCTGGGCAAGTTGACAATTGTCTCATTTGGCCTGGTTGAATTAGATCATTTCACATATGTACTAGTTGTTTTACACCACAAAGTGAAAAACCTTTTATCAGATGCAGCTATGATCTTGGTTTCCTGTTGTTAAATCACAAACAGAATTGATATATTTTGTTGGATAATGGCCAAGATTTAACATGAAATTTTGGATGCTGTGTACAATGTACATTTGGGTTTGATCGAGTGAAGGGAAATGTTGGGGTTAGATATGGGTAGTTTTCAAGTGGAGCTTGTTAATTGTCAAAAACATGCACAGAAATTAAGTTCTGAATGTTGAAAACAAAGTTTGGGTTTATTGCATTGTATTATTGTATAGAAATAGGTAATTTTATGTCACTGGCGAGCGCAAAGATGTTTGTGTACGCAATTGCACCTGGTGCATGTTGCATGGTTTTCTGGACATTTACATTGTTGATTTGAAAAGGTCTGTTTTTTCAGAGGGGCTAAAATATTGTGATTACTAGAAACCATCACAATATATCTTTGAAGTGTTTTACCTGATTCATTTAGTTACACAATTAGATAATATTGCCATCTGCCAGCAGTATGATACATAGGGTAAAAGAAAACGGGCTGCCATTTTTGAGAAAAATATACCAATATGGCATACAAAATTCTAGAGTGTGTTAAATTTTGTGTAAAGTGCTGTACACATTGAAGTTTGGAATCGCCATTATTATGTTTGCCAATGTAGTGTACATAAACTTCCTCCGCTATCAAGGTCATAATTATATCATGATTAAATTCTAAGCACTATTGCCTTCTTCAAATCTCTATGTACAACAAGTATGATGAAGAAATGTTGACTAATTTACCAAATTGTTTTCCATGTTATAGGATTATCCTGGAGTCAGACTCTAATGCGGTGGTACAAAGAGTAGCATTACGAGGTGATGATGTTCCTATATCAGAACAGACAGTGGCACAGGTTTGTACCAATTCTATCATCTCAAGTACAAAGGCAGTATATGCTTTGCTAATTACCAGCAAGTACTGCCTTTTACTTTGGAAGAGAAGATATCATACCCTTCCCACAATCCTTTGCAACATGACACATCTCATAACAGAGAATGACACTCCTATTACTTTGTACATGTTCGTTTTGTTTTCATGTTGATGATAGACTGGCTAAACATGAATTGATAGTCAAGAAATGAACATATTTTGCAAGGTCTGGATGGGTTCTGTTCATTGAGGTATTTTGTCGCTCTAAAGTTTGTTAGTCTTTTATAGGGCGGAATACGACTCATAACACCGAGTATTGATATAGAATGACATGCACGAAGTTGAGCGCAATGCTTACGCTATAGTTGTGTGTTGCGTATTGCGTGACTGACACATGCTTATGTGAATTGGAACTTCATTGACGGTTGCAGTAAGAAAAGCCAAATAATTTCCGCCTTATATAAGCCGAACAACTTATGATAGCAAATCAGTACTGAAAATTGAAATGGAAGAAATGCATTATGGGAAGTGTGAGATATCTTCTCTGGTCTGACAGAATCTGCTGTTTTATCTTTAATCGTAGCTACTGTGGGAATTGACCGTTTTGGTAAACTTTGCGGGTAGACTTGTGATGTTGCCACGCTGATTCGCACATCACTACTGCGCACTTCACAGCTTTGAAATGCACAGTAGCAATGTTCACTAAATGAGGTGCGCATCGGCGTGAAGTCAAATGACGACATCTCAGGTCTACTCGCAAAGGCTTATGGGATTTACCGAAAAGGTCAATTGACTGATCAAAAGGCCAAGTTAAGAGGCATTACCTGTTTTGTTATTTAGTTAAAGATACTGCATTCTTTATTGGGACATATTTACTAGAGTATCATGCAGGTTGCAGAAATTTTATCCATTATCATTACCTTTCAAGAGGACAAAGTATATGTGCATATTCAGGGTTTTGTCTGTGGGAGATGAATGTGGAAAGTACCTTCTAACAAAAAGTACACCACAAATCATCAGTGACATCTGACCTGTTTGGAGACTCAATTACCAGCATGTAGGCCTATAATTTGCCTGTGTGCTATGGGTTACAAATTGTAATATGGGACAACAGGGAATGCCCAGATTGTCATAAGTCTCCAGGTTGAGGAAAAACACTAGAAAATGTCCCTGATGGTATGTGTTTACAAGCCTGTACATAAACACACCAACGCATGCCTGTAAGAACCTCCAAACGAGGACGTACAAACTAAAAAAGCACTGTACTCTCCAGTCGAGGGGACACATTCCTGCAGTGACACACCATGAGATGGTACTATCTAAGGGGGTACACCGTCTATTCCGCTAAAAGAGGACATGCTCTAAATAGCATTTTTACATAATGTGGACAGTCCAAGTTCAAGGTGTGTATCCACGGCTGGAGGTGTGTTAACCACAAATATAGCTTCCTTAGGCAGCACCTTTTTTGCATGTCAGATAGGGGCACATAAAAACACGAATGCCAACTGAGGACACACAACTGCCATCCAGGGACACACAAGACACAAATTATATCTCTTCTTGATAAACTTGTAAAAGTAAAACACAGATTTTGGGGAAAAAAGTCTTGACAAACGCGAATTCATCAGTAGCACTCCTGTGGTGTTTCCTGTTGTAATAGTACCATTTTTGGTATCTTCAGAAACAGGAGGTTTCATAGCCAAAATAAATACAACTGCTGTCATCAACAATTGTCAGAGATCTTTTGTTGGTGGGAAATAAACATAAAAAAGTTCCAGATTGCTGGTAAAAATAAAAACGCACCCCCGCACACAACACATGTATGTGCGTGCATGCATGCATGTACGAGTATGCATATGCACCCAGCACCCCAAGATAAAACCCTGCGATTGTGCAAACTATACATTCATTTGATTATTTCCAATAGGTGTATTGTGCATGGTATGTTATGTGTGATAACTAACATATATTTGAAATAAAATTGGTATTTTTAATCAATTACATTTTATATTACTGATCAGTTTTACCATAATGTGCAAGATATGTTAGTTTAGTTGGTGCATGGGGAGGAATTTATAAAAAAGCTATGCAGGGTCAGAATTTCGGCGTGAATCAGAGAATCGATTCTCGCAAAGATTCTCGTAAACAGATTTGCGTGAATCAAAGTTGATTCCCGCAAACGTTTGTAGTTTACACAGAAGTTGAAACAGAAACAGAAAATGTTTGGTTACGGTTTATCAACTTTCTGTACCATTTACTAACACATCTAGTACCTTTTGTACTTGATCAATAATGATATTTCTTTAGACACCTTTCCTATGTAACCCAAGTGACGTACCTGGTTAATTAATTTTATATTTACTTTTACTTTTTCACCTGTATAATATCCACTTGTCAATCACCTCTCCCCTGTGCATACATGTTGTAGTCCATTTCCAACAAGCTGCAAGTAAGTGGTTTAGACCATTCCAGTATGTCTCATAGGGGGTTTAGGTAGCATGGTGTACTATTTCATGCAATCATTACATCTCATCTTGTTTGTGTCATCACCTCTTGCTTATATGTTGTCACCTCTTGATTCACTATTTGCTTGGTTGAGTCATTGTGTGATTGATGTAATCATCAATCTTCTTGCACTAGCACTCTAAACCTCTGCATAGCTAGCACCTTAAAATGATGACTAATATCAACTTTTTACTGAATGTATTAGAATGTACGAGTTATACTTTTTTGTCAGCTTGAGATTTTACTTTCTAAGTTAAAGATTATTACTCTGGTTTTAAGTCTAAGCTACCAATCACAACACAAGACAATGGATCATTTTCAGGGCTTTATTTGTGTTGTATACCAATATTTTCATTGTTTCATCTCCTGAGCAGTTGTAATGCCCCACATTTGCATTTTTGAAGAATGTTGGACACAATCGAGGGCGCTGTTCAGTGTGGGTAAAACATGGGAAATTCAACTGAATTTACCTATACTAAACAGCGCCCTCCTATTGTGTCTGCCATTTTTCAAAGTTGCTTATTTGAATGATAAGCAGTATGCTTGTTCAATTTATAAGTGGCAAAAATTATTTGGTTTTCATAACCGCACGTGTCAATAAAATCCAAACTTATATGCTTGCGTAAATTCACATTTAGTATGTACCAGTCACCCATTACCCAAAGTGTAACTAAACGCCTCCAAACGAGGACTGAAATTGTGTAACCGCCAACCGAGGAGACCAAGTTTCAGCAAGAGAGGTCGTGATATGATTGTGCTCTAAATAGCCTTTTTTCATCATTTTTATCATACTGCACCCCCTTAGGAACCGTGGACGTCCACGGTTGGAAGTGTGTCCTCGGTTGAAGGTGTGTAAACTTACGATTGGGCTCCTTTGAAGGCGTTAACAAGCTCACATATTGTCCCACATCCCCCTCTGCTCTCCTCCCCTATATACACACAACTCTACATTCCTGTTATCAAATATGAATGATGGGTAAAAACCTTTTGATGAGAACATAACTTTCACTATCTGATGACTGGACAAACTGCAGCAAACCATGGCCCTTTCATAGAACCATGAAGTACATAGTGTCAATTGCAAGTGCTTTCTGAAAGTTCAAAGGTTAAGAATCAGAATATGTGTCCTTGTTTGGCACTGTAAACAAATGCCCACTCCACCCCTCCCCCACACACAAAAACCACATGAACTAAATATAAAAGAACACTAATTAATAATTATTCAAGTGGTCCTTTCCCAATTTAAAGCCATATTATAACATTTTCATACAAAATAGATTAGCCATAAAATGTTAGCTTTTACTGTCAGATAAATCCCCTTTTATTTTTGAGCGGAACAACTAAGGTAAAGCAAAGAAAATTGGAATTTACTACCAGCGCAGATGTAGCCAATACGTACAACTCCTTCGGTCGTGTATTGATTTGAGTGATATTTCTATCGTAATAATAAAACAACGGTTCCTGCGCTTTAATTCAAAATCTCGGATTTTGACAAAACTTCAGCACCTAGAGTCTTGATTTTGGCAGGGTATGTTGGTTTAATAAAGTACAATATAATCGTTTAAAAAGCTTTGATTTGCTCTTGATTTTAACATTGGGCTATTCCAGTTGAAATCCATACTCCCCTATTGAAGACATGTCTCTTAATCTGCCATACAAGGAGTGTGAATTTCAAATGGGATTACCGGAATGGGTGATTCCATTTGAAAGCTACACCCAGTGTATGGAAGATTAAAGACATAGATGATTTCAACTGCAATAGCTGAATAAAGGAAGCCTTATTTGTCAGAAGGAAGTACAGCTGCATATGACTCTACTAAAATACCAATACACAATTTATGTGTCTGTAGTGAGGAATTAAATTTAAAAAATGCCATATCTGTTTAAAATCATTTGTTGATTAGAGCACAAAACCGTCTAGTAAACATAGCTTCTCAAACTGTTTCTCTGTGTAAGATTTATATGTCAGATATCAGGCACTTTATCTATGCAGTTGTTGGATAATTTTATATGCCCAGATGAATTAGAAGATTATTGGTGTCAAAAAATGAAAAGACAAGTTAACAGTTTTATCTCACTGAACTTTGTTCGGAATAATTATCTTGAACCAGTTGAAGTCATCCATTATCTCCCAGTAATGCATTGCGCGACCCGGGAAGTGACAAATTCAGCATGGCAACTTAGGCCATCGTAATTTGATGTTCGTCTCAAAGCCCCCGCATGCATTAATAAAATCTTCCACTTTTGGGGCATTATTCCCACTGGATTGAGTAAATTACATCGTCAGACGTCAAAATAGCCTAAATTGTTAATTTCAATAAAATTCTTCATCTTGACCACAGTGAAACCTCCTTGACAGATGAGAAGGTGGTCAATTTTGGTCAAAAAACTAGTCTCACAGATAAAAAAAATTAAAGTAAACAAGAAAAAAACACCTGAAAAAAACTGCATTCTGCATTAGGTTTTCAACTTATGAAAGATGGCCTTAAATACTGTGTGATGTGTGATCACAAGATTTGAAGCAAAAATTCGATCTATTTGACTCATAACCAAGTAAATTTGTAATAAATAATATTTGTGTAAAACATATACTCTCTTAATTGTGCTACCATAAGTAATTTCGTTGCAAAAGTCTCAAAATGGAGCAATTATTGAAGGTGAAATTTTGCGAATAAAAAAAACATTACAATACGGCTTGATATCTTGATAAATTTTGCCTCAAATTGCGATATGGAAAGCACTGGCGATGCCCAGGCCTAATTGAGGTTGACTTTCCTCCATTGGTTTACTTATTATACAAACGTCTTAACTCTGTTGCTGTCAGTCTGATTCTGATAGTAACGTAATTGACCTGCGCAACTTCCTCTTTTTGACAGGTGAATTCTTGGATAATTCATATGATGAAGAGGAAGAGGATGAAGAGTCAGATGATGATCTCGACATTGTTTCCTTCATCTGCATTTGTCCTATTTCAGACACAGGTGGTTTTGGTGGGGGTGGTGGTGTATTATCAAACCGTATAACTTCCTTAGTGCAGGATGAATCCATATTGAGATAGCTGTCCATGTCTATATGATCCTTGTATTCTCTCAAACTTCCTGCAGTCCTTTTAGATGAAGATGATTTGTGAGTATCTGAAGCTGACTTGACTGATCTATGAAAAAAATAGAATAAGAAGCCAATAGATATTAAATAGGATGTGCTGCTAACTTGAATATGACCAGTCACATCAAAATGGGAACTTTGCATCTAACTGCTTCTCAAGATATGGATGAAATTGTGTGAAAAAATGAAGAACATAAAAAAATCATATACAACTTGTTTTCACTTGCAAAATAATGCCATGATCAAATGTTATTTGAAGTCAATTGTAAAATAGGCTGAAAATTAAAAGTCTGGTCTCCTGTGAACAGTTACAACCAACTGCAAGCAAATTTGGGCCATAGCTGACTTTTGGAACTTTCATGTAATAGTGGTGTTTAAGGTCACACACCTAAGTCAAAGGTCATTTGAGGTCAACTTTTGAATATTGCGAAAACAGGCGGTCACAAAAACAGATAAGACTTGTGGTTAGAGAACCGCCTTTTTTGTACTAATGGCTACCCAGGAACAAAGCAATCAAATATAGTCTTACAAGCCCAAACCATGTGCACTGAATAGGCATGCTAAAAGGTGCAATTGAATTGAATTGAATTGAATTGAATTGCATCTGTATAATGTTTAGAATTTTACTTGAATTTAGATTCATTATTACCTCTCCAAGAACATCATGTCATTGGGTATCTCAATTGGAGCAATCTGTTGTAAGGCACACCCATAGGTGAATTTCTCTAGACTGGTCACTGTTGCAGGACTGAGATGGAACTCTTGTCTATACCGATTCCATTCCCACTTGCGTGAGTAGATGGTATAACTCTCCTTCACAGTACTCAGGTGACATGCTTGGAAGACAGGATCAATGTTGAGCTGGGTGAAGAGGGAATCAAAGCATCCTGCTTCCTTTCCTTGATGAGTCAATGGGAACCCTGCATGCCATACATGCTTGTATGTGAAAACACGCTTCTTATGAATACGAATATGGATGCTCTGACAAGTTGATGGTTGATCATAGATAGCAAAGTCATGAATAGCATTGAAATACAGAAGTGGAAGAATATTGCACCTCTCACCCTGCCACAGGGTCATTTCGAAAACTCTCTCAAGTTGGTCATCTCCATAATCAAACTCTGAATGGAAGATGATGCTCCTGATATCTTTCTGGTCTGCATATTGTAGTACTCTTTGTATTGCTGACCTTATTCTGGGAAACTTTCCTGGCTCATCATCAATGGTGATTTCAAATAGACTTTGGTTTCCTGCTATCTTTATAGAGATGTTATCAGCCAGAAGAGTTGCCCTAATATCTGAGAATAGTTGGCGTTGGCATGGAGTTTTGTCATCACGCATCCATGCTGACGAATGGCGCTCTTTGGTTGCATGTTGAAAGTCTACAAATGCAATCTTAACATTGTGGTTGACATGATGATAATAGTCTGCAGTGGAGTCCACATGAAGACTTACTTGGCCCAATTTGGCATGGAATCCCGAAGTGGTACGATAGAAGCGTGGCAGTTTTCTGTGGGATAATATGCGCACTGCTGTTGGTTGGGTTACAGGCTGTGTTTTAGGGTAAGATTTCCTTGGAGTTGCTTTCCTTGTAATTTTTGCTTTCTTCCATGTCCTTGATTCCCAGGATTCTGAATCTGAGTCTGAATCTAATACACAGATCAGAGATGCAGCCTTTCTTTGTTTAACCTTCCCATGAAACGCAGTCGTAGACACACGGGACATTACCACATTGTTAATCAGTAACTCCTTATACATCTCAAACTCAAGTCTCTGTCTTGCATCCGCATATTGATAAAACCCATCATCATTCGCTAGTACTACTTGGATGAAATGAAGACAAATGGGGTGATCCACTCTAGTGAAGTCATCAAATAATTCCAGTATAGACTTGACTGTTTCCATCGAACAAAGTGTAGCAGGTAGATGGGGAAATGCGATAGATCTTAAATACTGCTTTTCCATCAGCCGAAGAGCAAGAGCAAGTGCTATCCGAAGTTTCACACCATTCTCATACACCAGTAGGTGCAGGATGTGGTGTGGATGCTCTAAATTCCCTGCTCCAGTTAACACAACACCCTTTGCTACATTCCTCCCTCCTTGTGTTTTAGCATGTTGATATTCCGCTTCTATACCATCTCCAGCAGCCTGTAATATCCTCAATGAATCACCTCTGCAATGTCTGTATCTGATCTGAAGACAGCCACAGCATGAACATTTTCTTTAGTGATATCACCTTGTAGAATCTGCAGGTGAACATGTTGACTTGATCCTTGCTGTATTGGTATATACATATCAAAACTTCTTTTTTTGGATGCGATGTTTGCGCTCTCTGACGCCATTTTTTGATTTGTACATAATAGCAGGGATATTCCACACATTTGAGTGTTTGAATTGTAGTGAGGGCAAATCTAATACCACTTTTTAGACCACGCATCTATGGTTTATCAGTGATTTCTGTACTTTGATACCTTGTTTTCCTTAAGTAAATATGTAGTTATTCTGATACGAGAATTTGTAAAGTGATCAAGCAAAATGAGTTGGAAGTCGGAAATTCCAGTTTGCAGGTATGGTGAGAACTGTGCCAGCATTTCTTCCCATTGTTTTTATGACTAAATTTTTTTTATCATTTTAAGAAGGTGACAGAAACATCGAGTTTTCACTGAAACCAAGCTACAAAATTACAGATAGAAATATTATAATCAGGAATTTGATTTGAGTGACATCAAGACTCATTTTGTAAATTTAAATAATTGTGTTATCATTCAAAAAGGATAGGTTTGATTTGATATTTGAATTTGGAAGTTTTGATCAATTAATTTATTGTTGAGCAGATGCGGTGATGACGGACCTTGCAGCCAGTTCTGATCAGGGTAATGCCTGGCTGTTCGTGACACCCTGTCTAGGCCCCTGGGAATCATGTGAGAGCAGTGTTTCAACACTGAATGATTTATCCAGGTTGAATAAGATGAATAAAAATCTTTTCTTTCCTAAGTCTTTCCTAATCACACAATCAAAGGCCAGATGGCCTGAACACAAGCACCCTTTGTACAAATACTTTGTATTCATACTTTTATAGTAATATGAAGGAGGTATTGAGAAATTTAAACAACCCAACAGCCATATGGTGATCCAGAGTTCCGACATCAGCCCATCAACAAACACTTCACATGTTTGGGATGGGTATCACCTGATTGACATGTAGCATGCAACATTGGTATCGCGTGATTAAAAGAAGACTTGAAACACAATGGATCTGTCTACACATCTGTTGTTTTGGCATGCGAGAGAGATACCCATCCATCAACAGTGTTTCTATCTTGCACCTGATGGGTGTGATCTTTCTTAAAATGGAGGTTTTTAAACCAGCTGAGGTACTACTGTAAGGCTACAGCACAGCATTATGATAAATTATTCTACGTACAATCATGCTCATTTGGACCTTGTTTGTTCATCTAAAACGCTATCCCACACACCTGTGTTGACTTTGAGATGAGCTCAAATCAGAATGCTTTGGATTATGATGAAATTTAAAAATCACTACAGTCTTCAGCATCTGCCTGAGTTCCATTTGTTTAGAAAGGACTGTGGACTAGGCAACAAAAAAATTCTTATACCATGTAGCATCAACTATAGTCCTTGGGTCCCATTTTGTTATAATAAGCATAAACCACCGATGACAGTACTGGTAATATCATGTGTAAAATCAATCTGTTATTATGACTTTCAGTTTGGAGTAATTCAGTTAAAGCGCTACACCATTATTTGGCCAGTTTACGTAATATTCAGGTCACCCACTTTACAAAGTGCTCCCCATTCCCCACCATATAGGTGACAATGATTGGAGACAACACATCACTTTGAGCAGACATGACATATCGCTTATGTTGTAAGCCCACGTGCAGAATCAACTTAAATGTGCAATAAGGAAACTTTCAATTCTTGTAATGAACTTAATCTTTTAAACTTTTCACCATAAGTGATATAAATTGGGTTCGCTTAACTTTTGATGAAAAATTGGAATAAAAGAACAGAATTGAAAGACATTCATGAATACACTGACTCACATTCAGCTGCAGACAGAGTTGCTTCTTTTTTTACCAATTGCAACTAATTCTGAGCTAGTATTGAACGTGCATTATTAAAGTTCCCAAAATGCAGAGCACTTTAGTGTTGTCTGAATGAACACATAGCATTTTCAGGCAGCTATTTTGTGCACACAGATGATGCTTATTTTGAGTGAATGCTTGTGATTTGAAGCAACACCTAATGAAATTTGTATAAATGAAACTTCAAATTTATATTTCTTATTATAGACGAATCCAACGAGCCAAGTCATGGTCATGATTGTCGGCCATATTTGGGTACCCGCATGCACCAAACAGGTGTTGTGAGTACCCAATTGGGTGGATTAAACCCGCTTAAAATTCAATGTTAGATCCTTTTGTGTTGTAAACTGTCATCATTCTTTTGTCTACGTGTTACACGGGTGATAGAATGCAGTTTATAATATAATACCCTTCAAGGCCGCATCATCCCACATTTTAGGTGGGATAGTTGGGTACCGTCGCGGCTAATGGCTGCCATTCAGGAGCAGGAATGCGTGCAATTGGATTGTCTTATAAGATACATGCAAACTTCAATCTTTAATTCTTCCAAAGAGCTTTAAACACAAGGAGCCCCTTTCCCCAAACGTCACCTACCTTACCTATAGTGTGTCTCATTTCAAGTTGAGAGTAATGCCATGTTGGATTTCACATTGGCAGATTATATAGAATTAGTTCATTTACAATGGTTGCGTTGTCAGTGTACAGACAAATTGCCCTTCAATACGTGTGTGTATAAATCCTGCGGGATTAGGTGCGAAAACAAATATGGTGTTACTCTCTGTAACTTGAGACTATAGATAAATGGAATGGCTCTGTTGTCATTTCGCATATACTTGAGAAACATACACATTTTAATATGTAATTCCTCCAAACTGCTTTAAAAGGAGAGACCATTTTTCCTTTAAACAAAATAGTAAGGATACATTTCCCATTATGGATCTCATGCAAGTTTCAATTTCTTCCATATTATGTGTTGAAAGCACTACATAAATATTAAATCACTATATGTCTCGCTCAAGTTAGCAAATTTGGTTTTTTACTTGGAAATGAAGTCAATGAAATTGACAATTTAATTTGTGTAAAGATAGTTTAATTTCTGGATTTAATTTGATTGAATTTGTCTCAATTACCTCAATTGAATTAAAGGACAGTGTTGGATAAATAAAAAAATCCTTTAAAAAGGAACAAGCATTGGTCCACAAATTTTCTTTGAGAACACTTAGAACTTGACCTAGTTCTTGGTATCACAATGCCCTATTAGGAGAGATGCTTATGTGATGCGATCAATGAATAGAGATACACATGGGGTTAACCTGTTAATGTTGGTCATACAGACAGCGAAAGAATTAAGGTACCAGTTATTTTCACCCTTGTATATTCTAAATAATGTTATTAAAATCAAGCAATAACTGCTTTAAGACCTCATTTGTTGAAATCATTCAAGAATTAAAGACATGGTGGTCCAAAATCCTAAGGAAGATGCAAATACAAAAGTTGCAGATTGCTCACTTACATGCCCTATTGATTTGTACGTACCGGTACACAAAGCATTCTTAAACATGAGTCGAGAGCTAGCGCTGTGCTTTCTATTGATTAGAACACGAAAATTTTACCCCGCCTTTTACATGCCGATGCCCAATGGGCCAACCATCTTGTTGTCCTGACCGTTGATCAGCCAATCAGTGTGATTATTTATCACTTGTGCGTCTATGCTTGTGTAATCTTGACGCACAGTACATGTGCATTATAAAGAAGAAAAAAAGAAGAATGTTAATAAAATGTGTGTTTTACAGCCTGGGATTCTCGCAATGACTTAATCAGGTGTTGAAACTCTGAATTTGTGTGGAGGAAACCTCTCGTTAGAATATCATTTAAAAGGTAGGAAAAAAGCTATCAGTTTCACTTGGAATGCACTGATAGCACCAGAAATTGCTCTTAATATCATACTTGTTAAGGGTTTGAAATACTGAGTGTAATGGCCTCATGGGTTTAGACATGGGGGTGCAACTCTCATGGAGATGTGGTTAATACTTGAATTTTTTTTTTGCAGTTGCCATTGTATTATTTTCTACATGTAGTTGGGTCACATCACATCTACATTAATGTTGTGATGAAAATCAAAGAATACAATATGAAGTTTACATTTTGCATAATTTTTCTTTTGAAATATGGATCATTATAATATAAGTGCTTTGCACCATATTACTTGCCTGATCACCAATTAATAATATCACTTTTCATTTGCCTTTGACCATTCATGCATGTAATCGTGAATTTCTATAGTGACTTCCAAGATCTGGATTCAGTACCTCTTCTTGAGAACACCATTTGCGGGTTTGTTGATGCAATTTTCTTATGCAGATATTAAAGCAAGGTCATGTCTTTATAATGCTGGTCATGTTGCCATATGAACAACATTTAATACTTCAAAGGGTCTGGATTATGGATTGAAGTACCCAGATCAGAATTCACTGCGGTCTTGTATTTTGGCCGGGTCCCACTCTTGTTCAGGAATACTTTGTAAGATCCTTGGCTCACAACTATAACTATAAGCGACTCATAGAATCATGTCAAATAAACATTGGATCATTTTGACTACTTTGGGGTCCAGTTGGAGATCCTACTCAAGTCCTAAGCCCTTCCCCGGGCAAGACGTCTTCAAGTTCCCTAGGTACATCATGAAGCAGTCCTTTTTTGCGAAGGCAATTGAAATTTGGAACAGGTTCCCTGTGGTACCTGTGCCCGACGACGACAACAGTAAAAGTTTGACCAGCCAGAAGCCCCAACTTCATTTTTGACTAGACAGACCCAGCCAGCACTCAAGTCAACCTCCAGTGATACTCCCGTGTGGATCTACATAGGAGGAAGTTTCAACGAGGTAATGAGGAGGTACCCCGCCATGCAGCATTGAGTTTAATGTCCTATATATCAGTGGGTTTTGTTAGCTAGGCTTCCATTGGATGTGTAAGTGTTGGTTTGTTTAGTTTAAGGATTACCGATGCACCTGCAATAGGAAATGAGATAGAAGTGTAAATTCTGCAACCTAATTTCTTAGTCCTGCATGTACTGCAGCTGGCAAATGTGAATAAGACATTGCTGCACGCACGCAAGCAATGCATGGAAGGAATGCAGACAATAAATGAGTGATGAGTGGAGGTCAGTTTGCATGGGCTCTATCTATTGTTTGCAAGAGTAATGAGTATAGCCAGGTTCCTAGTTAGAGGGTCCGTCTTAAAGAGGAAGACCCGCCAGAGCAGTTCTTCTGTGGTGAACCAAACCTGCCTGGTTATCAAAATAATCATTGCCAAGGTTATCTCTGAATTTGACACAAGATCCTAACAAGTATTCGAGAGTGGAGTGCTCAAGGCTAAGGGTCAGGCCTGCTTAAAGGAAATTTGAATACACTCAGAAACAATTTTAGAATCAACAAGAAAGATTTGTCTTCCATTAGAAACCATAAATACTTGCAAACTCTGCCTTTAATATGCTTATTCTAGCCATCCACACACCCACTCACCCACCCACACATCATTTTGGACAGGCAGTCACCCACCCATCCTTTTGGACAGCCCATTACTCCTGGAATAGGCCAATGTAATGCCTCTGATAGCTGCAGAATTAAACTGTAGCTGTTAAAATAGTTTGATTGAACTCAGGGTAGATCAAATTCATAAATGAAAGGCCAAAGCAGATTAACCATATATGATAGAATAGAACAACTATAGACCATCAACTCAGAAGTACAAAGTAAATAGACCTTGGAAACGGGAGGTATGAGAATAATTATTTCAGTGCAATGTGTGTGTAAATGCTTCTTTGGCGCGCCAACTACTGCACGATTTGTACTTGCTGAGTGCACCACGCTCTTTATGCATCACATTATTTAACACGCAGTGCGTGTGACGCAAAGCACTGACCCCGATGCCACAGATTTACTTTGTACTTCTGAGTTGACGGACTATATGAGTTTGTTTTTCATCCGTAGAAAGTGACAATATTCAATGTTCATAATATTACATTATCACAGAAATCTGCAGCCAGATTCATACGTTCCATTTTGAAGACAGCTCATTGTTCAGTATGTGCTTATGAACTTTGGACATGACATTAGTACTTGCGCTATACCTTAGAAAATGTAACAAGTAAAAAAAATACAATTGTGAGTATAGGTTTGTAACCAGTGCAGGAGGAAATGAGACCTACTTAGCTTCATATAGGTGTTGATCTTTCAGTATCATGCCTTTTGTGATCAGCGCACCTGCTTGGTAATATCGGCTGTGGAAAAAGTTTCCATTCTTTTGTACAATGTCCTGAATTGGCCTTTAAACTTGGGGGAAATAGTAATATCAATACAAGATTTCATCACTCGATGCATTATTAGGATAAGTATTGAACATCTGGTCATATGAACCCATGAGTAGGTCAGAGTAGGGTTTTTGATGTTTGATGTACATAAAGAGAGAATGGTAGGTATATCTGCCTTATGTTAGTTTGCTTATATACATACATGGATTATTCCGAAAGAGAACATTTCCACAATTCTCTGAAGTATTTCCTTCAACATTTGATAGAATAGATAGTAGTAAAAATCGATGTAGGCAAGTTGAAATGCAGATGGACCAGTGGTAAACCACAGCAGTGGCACCGATCTGGGCTATTGCACTAGTTGATCAAAATAGTATGTGTGAGTTTGGTGTGAAATGGCTAGACTTGATGTACCGTATTCATGCCAATAAGCGCCCAGGGCACTTTACAAAGTCATTTTGGGTAGGCGCTTATTTTTTACCTGATTTACCTAATTTCTTGGTAAGTGCCGTTTATTAGAGACAAATTTGCCTACTTTATAAAAGGGTCCCAAGACGTTCTAGTAGGGTTTCTGATGCTGTAAATGTATTGCAAGTTTACAAAGGGCTTCAAATCCTCCAGCTTTTTCACTGTTTCAATATCTATCAGTCACTTCAACATTATAATGAATGGTTGGGCACTTATTGGGGTGTGGGAATGAATTGGAACGAATACGGTAGATGTAAGGAACATAGCAAATTCCACTGATAAACTATAAGGAAAACTTTAAAGTTCTTATAATTATTTGTAAATAGAAGTTTATTCTCATAATACACACAAGTACACATGTACCAGAATTCATTTGCCAAGAATCACCTCAGACATTGACATACTTCAATGATCTTCATAGCTCAAAATTTTACATCAAGTTGTAGAGTGAGTTTTTGTACCCATGTATGTACACAGTCAAACGTCATTATACCTGTGTACTATATAGTTTTTGGCAAAGTTCTTCAGTGGTCTGCCGATTTGCCACTGTTAACAGTGTAAACACAAGTGGGCTGATTGGCTAATTGAATCATGTCATCATCATACCAACACCTCATTCGCCGATCAAGCGTACACGATAAACAGGACGACCAGTCGGATACTGCTGAAGGACCTTGCCGAATACTATAGCATACAGTTAACGAACTGTCCCATACATGTGCATATCATCATATTTCAGATCATAGTGAGACCTATGAAGGTATCAACATGTGTATGACAGATGTGTGCATGGTGTAATGATTGCTGACATTTGATAAGCCCAAGGAGCTTAAGATGATCAGACCTCCAAATTACCCTATGTCTGCAGAGCACACTAGAAGCGTATGATGTGTAATCAACTTAATGTATTGGAAAACTTATGCAGGGATTGTCTGTATGAAAATATTCAGTCTATTGGTCCCAAGAATTGGTAAATGAACATGAATAGGTCAATTTGCTCATAATAGCTCATTTTTATCCCCTTGGCTTAAGTAATAATAAGGGAGATATTGTGATATCATTTTCGGTCATCTATTAGTCTCTCTCCATACAATTGGCTCCTGTACCAGAGCCCCAAGGCCAGCTGTAATGTGACATGGTCTCCCCGTCCGAAACACCATCAATCCGAACCTCTGTCAGTCCAAAAATCTAATTGAAGTTAGGGTTAGGGCTGACGTCTTTTTCAGTTAGATTTTCGGACTGAGGGGGAGTTCGGATTGATGGTGTTTCGGACTGACGGGATGTACCCAATGAGACTTGCACCCAAGCATGATATGAAGTGTGCCATCAACTTTAATATGAGGTGCAAGCCAGTACCTCAAAGGTCAATGTTGGTCCAATGTAATTTTTAGTTAAAATTCTTTAAAGATAAGTAACATAATTTTGCATTACATTGTAATTTTTGACACAGGTACAGAGGTTTAATGAATACTTGTATGGTAAATCAGGTAATTCAATAATGAAGACAGGCACATTCACAAACCCTATGATATATCATTGAGAGTAGGCAGGGAAAAACATTATACCAGCTTATACTGCCCTTCCTATACCAATTGTGTTTTATCTTTCTGAGGGCAATTCCAAATAAAGTGGAGGAGGTAAATTCACAGACAATTATTAAGGTGTGTTCTTATGGGGCATTCAATGTTCATTCACATTGGAGTATGCTATATAAAATTTCCATAAGTATGGGCTGGAGAATTGATTTAAGATAGTAACCAGGGGACTTTTGAACCGATTTGGATGTGATCTTTCTGCACATTAGATCAAATCAAGGGTTCAGTGCCAGAATGCCGTAATATTTGCAATAGCTACCTTGTAGATAGTTGACAATTTCTGCATTTTGTATTGTACACATCTAAAAACTATTACCCCGTTTACATTGGGCAAAAGTCGTAATCGCATTCACTAAAGTCGTAATCGACTTAATTCGTATCATAAGTGTAAACAGGTACAGTCGTAATTAATCGTAATTCAAAAGTCGTAATTCCAATGATGACTTGTATCATCATTCATTTGAAGTGAATTCAAATAAGTCGTCATTAATTAGGACTTTTCGTTAATGTAAACGAACACATTGTTTAATTCGTATTTACCTGCCGTAACCACTGGTAACAAACGAATTCGATATTTGTGAATGGGAATTCAGCCGATGTAGTGTAAACACCCACCAAACGAATTAACCTGCTGTCGTAATTCAAAATACAGCTTAAGTCGATTACGACTTTTGCCCAATGTAAACGGGGTATATGACACCTGGCAGCAATTGCAGATAGGACATTCCACTAACCCCTCGATTTATTCTGTAAATGGTTAGCAAAACTTGTGGGAAGAGGTGTCTTGCAGAACTTGCGCAAGATATGTCATAGAGGTGGGGACTGGGGGCCTTCATTGCCAAGTTACTTGGGTAAGGGATTCATACTTCTTTGACAGTGCATCAAAATCTAGCTGCAGTATGACTGGATTGCCCAAACCTACTGCCAACCAATAAACTCTTATGATGTATTCCATGGTTTGTGAATTTGCCTACTAACTGTGCATTGTTTGCGAGTTAGCAAATTGTTGTGTATTTTGAATCTTGTTCTGTATTCTGATTCTTGCCTTTCTATCGCTAGCTTGATTATATCGGAAACTGCATTTTGATATGATTGCATTAGTCGGATAAGTAGGTTCTATCCAAGTTTCCACTTTCCCATTGAAAATGGGTTAACTTTGGGACCTCTTATGGGTCCTTGGAGATAGTCCTGAGTCCAAAAGCCAATGCTCCCTCCTATTACCATCTTCTTGATAATGCTGTACACCGGTGTGCTATATTTGCCATTCTCAGTCAATGAACATGGTGCCTAGCCTCATGCTTTTTACTGACTTAAATGTGCTGTAAAATTCACTTGCGACTTTAATTGTTTCACTTGTTTTGACTTGCTTTTATCCGTATTTAGGTAAGAAGCACATAAAATAAAAATGTATAGTACATCAACTAGTTACTCAGTGTTTTATAGGTCTAGACTCGTACGTCAGTGTTAATTGTTACCTTTTTGTCTTTTGTACGTTGTGACATACATGGTATAGTTATGACACATTGACATTATTCTATTATACCAATGTACTATTGCTTAGTGTTGCCAGAACGTATGATAAAAAGACATGGTAATTCACCAGCCAATGCTGCAGAAAGGACAGCCAAGAAGTTGGACCATTCTTTGGGATGTCAAAATATTACCAACCTTATTTGGCTATTCATATGAAAACTATACCGACTTTGAGGAAGATTTTGGTATTCCAAATAAATTTTTAGGCCAAATGATGCAAAATACAACTTGGTGGTTTTATTAGTCATTCCCACAACAATTTTCAACTGGTAACACAGAACTAGCAAACAATACTAGCTGGATGGAACACCCGGGATAGAACATAAGGTGCAACTGGAATTGAGCTAGCAGTGAAGTGTTCTACAGGAGGGTGTGGAACAGCCCATTACCAACTTTGTTGTAAACTGTAACTAAGTTTTTCAATAACTGTTACAATTCTAAACTAATTATGTTGAAAACAAGGTTAGTTGCAAGGTTGATAACATTTCTGACATCTCAAAGAATAGCATTTGGATTTGGAATTGTGAAACACTAATATAAGTATGCTTCCAAAGTGATGGAAATACAATGGATCTGCATTCAAAATTGAAAGTATCCTTAACATTTCTGCATGCGTAAATATCGAAAGTTTAATCTTTATGATCTTTGTAACAGACAAAAAAAAAAAAAAAAAACATACAAAAAAACAGGTGTATTTTTTCTGCATTTATGCATGGGGAAATGGGTCCTTTTTTGCATCTTCGTCTATCATTTTCTGCATTTCTAGAAAATACCATCTGGAAACTGCATTTCAAGTTTTAACTGGTGGAAGTGGAATCCAGGGTTTTCTTTAACGCACAAAACACGCGTATTTACGCGTTCAGGCACTTTTCTGACTCCTTCAAATCCCTAGTCCCAAAGTCCAATGCGTACAAAAATCTTGAAAACGTTGTCTGCGTTCAGATATTGCAAGAATTGAATAGAGAAACACCTGATATTGTGTATTTATTCTCGGCTTTTGGCATTTAGGACCTATACTCCCGATATGTAGGACAACGAAAGGCTTTATGGACCGGCATTTCACAATTTCACAATTTTCAGCTTTTCAACTGTTCAAATTTAAATTTTACACAGTAATAGTGCCAAAATGGTCCACCAAATCGCTTCAATTAGGTCTTCATTTTGCAAATTTTTCCAAGTTCTAAGGGGGGAACATCACCCTCATGTAGTTGATAAACAAATGGCCACTTTCACTTCTGCTTTCGACATTTGCCCATTTATGTTTAACACAATTTATAGGCCTACCATAATAGGGAAAACTTGCCGTCCACGAAAGACTCCATGCACCATGGACTGCTCATTTCACAAATGTTCGGCTTTTTTAAACTAAAATTTTACACATTAATATTGCCAAAATGATCCACCAAATTGCTTCAATTAGGTCTTAATTTTGCAAAAGTTTCTTACTTCTCAGGGGGCATCTTTAAATATTATTATTTTCTTCTAAAATTGCCCCCACCCTCTTCTGACTGCTCTAGATCCGCCAGTGCTCCAAACAGTGGCGTAGATTTCTTTGACTCGGGGAGGGTGTGTCTTGAAGTATAGTGAATCCAGCACCTTTTGGAGAAAGAATAAGTTTATGGTACTAAAAATTTTGCCATTTTGAAGCTAAACTGTTGAAATATGGTGCAACAGTGGAATAAATTCGCGAGAAGCGCGCAAAAATGTGCACTTTTGGGGCTAAAATGGCCAAATATGAGGTTAATTTGGTCATAATGATTGTATGGACCATCCCCCTGGCAAAATATTGGGGGAGATTCCTCCCCCTCCCCACCACCCCAATCCGGATCTACGCATGGCTCCAAAAACACACATATTGTTAAAAATGTCTTCAAAAATAATATTATAAAAATACCCCTTGGGCAATGTTTTTGACTCCTTCAGAGGAAAAATTCACAATTGAAAGGGTCAAAAAAATTTGAAAATACCCCTTCAGCAAAATGCTTAAAGAAAACCCTGGTGGAATCTATTCAGAAATAAAATATTGTCTTTTCATTTCTGCATTTATGGAAGTGAATGTTTCTGTTTTGGCAAGAAGCCACCCAATTAGGTGGCTAATATGTAAGGCTGGCAATACCTTTGTTTCATGTGACTGTGTTATATGTAGGCCTACCTATTTTAGTTTGGATATGAACATTTATGACAACTATCAAAATAATAATTCCTTTTCAAAAATAAGTCAATTGTAAATTTTAGATATACTTTTATCAGGCATTTTAAAATAAAAATCAATTTCATATTATGATACAAATCAGCTGATAAGGTTTTATGAAAGGTTTGTTTTGAGCGTAGTGTGAATTTATGCGAAATTTATATCTTGATAAATCATTTGATCATAAATCATTTAAATTTATTTTAAATCGTAAGGAAAGAATTGTTTATACAAAGGAAGGCTATTGTTATGACTCCATACAAAATCAGGACGATTAAGAACTGTCAAAATACGCACCTTTATTATCAACAAAATTATATCGCAATCTTTATGAAAATATATCTTTGTATTAAGTGATTTATGAGAAATTAGTAGCAGACATAGAAGAGAAAAAAAGGAATTACAAGTAGGTTGCTATACTGACATTTGAGAGCTGTGAAAATGAGATTAATTGAGACTTGCCAAAAGTGAGACGTAGTGACCAAGTATAAATTTTCTCATAGTAAATCACACCATTGATCAATGTTATTTTTGGGAAAAAAAGCATGTTTAGTGTATCTTGCAGGTTTTATGTGAAATTTACTGCTTGACCATAAGGAACTACATTAATGGCTAGGCTGTTTTTATGACCTTCAACAAGAAAACGAGATAATTACCAAGGAAAATATTAGCGCAATCAACTTGTTTTTATTGATAAGCTTACAAGAATTTAATTTCCACAGAAACGGGGTTTTGTTGGACACCTTCCTCTGGCTAATTACTTTCCAGGGCAGTATGGGTTGGCTGGGGGAGATAGGGCAGGATATTGAGCATGATGACCAGAAGTTACCTGCCCTCATTTCACACTACATTTAGCACAGAGTGGTTTGAGTGCTTAAATAAAGTCATAATGTGACGTTGTGAACCCTTTGCATGCCTGTCTACATCCTAGGGTTAACTTCTACAGAAAACTTTCACTTTCCTCGAAAATGTTCAATTTTGTCAATATTTAATAGTTTTGTGGTTATATTTGGAATTTACGTGAAATATGGTTCAAAATGAATTCAACAGCCTGTAATTGGTTAGGCTGTGTTTGGAGATAGACGATAACATTATCTAAAAATTAGCATAGAAATTGTTAATGTGTTGGGAAGCGGGGCACCGGGGAAGCATGGGGGAACCTGGCGCATATTATTAAGAAAGATCTATATCGGGTGGACATTGGTTACGTTGCAGAGTGATTGATAGGTTGTTAATGCGAGCCCAGGGGAGGGTCGGCAGGAAAAAGTTGAGGGTGTGGTGGGATGATACAGCAAAATACCTGGCGTATTAACCAACAGTTTAGAAGAGAGGTGATAGTTGTTAATTACAGGGTATTGGGTCTTTCAACGCTTTCATATAGGGAACCTTGGTGATCAAATGATGAAGAGAAATGTGACTGATTGTGATAGAATTGGCTAATTCTGGATGTATTGAACTTAATGATCTGTCAAGGGTGTATGAATTTGAATTTGAGATTAATGTTACCTCCTTGGCCTAAAATTAGGCTAAGAGGGTGCTTGGTTGTTTTGGGTTCGCTAGAGTCAATCAGCAAATTGCTAGATTAGAACACCCTACCAAATATCAAAAATTCAGATTTGGACTCTCATGCACTTTGCAACAAACATTTATGGGTGTCTATATAGCAAAAAAAATGAAAGTACTCTATCTAAAGGGAAAAAAAGTGATATGTAATATGAAGGTAGAACAAAAGTATGTACCTACTTTTACTCTTCAAGTGAGGCTAAACACAGTAGCGTAGCAATCGTGGGGCAAAGTGCCCCCCCTGATAAAAATGAAAGAGAAAAGTGCCCCTCTGACAAAAAATGAAAGAGAGAAGTGCCCCTCTGACAAAAAATGAAAGAGAAAATCTGGAAGGAATTGAAATGAAAAGGGGCAAGGAGCCCGTTTCCCACCAAAGTTCACCCTAATAGTTTAAAATACCAAATTTTTGCATGCTACATGTGCACATTGTAACAATAAAGTCCTGTTTTGGAAGTTCAAAAGACATTCGCATGTACAGTCTCTCTAAAAAAAGTATATACCCCACCGATAATACAGGATCAAAATTCTACATCATGGTTATACACATACAAAAGTGAGCAGTCAACCCTTTGAGGGCGCGCGCACAGTCATTTTAAGGTATTTACGGTTTCAGTGCATTAAAACAAGAAAAAGTCTCAAGACAACCTATGTTGCGAAACTGTGAGAGTTCAGTATATGAGAAAATTCAGCCCAATATTAGCCATTTTTCCACTGAAAATGGTGTAATAGACAATAAAAAGTGTTATTGAACCTCTTCAGACTGTGGTCTTTTAAAACTTCACCATCTATACAGTACTGTGATAAGCATGAATTGTCTTTATACATGAGTGGCCAATTATACAAAAATCAGGTATTAAATAAAATATAATGTTGCTATGTTAGCAAGTTTACATGTATGCATATCATCTATCAATACCAGAACACTTCAACAATTACTTTTCTGTGATGAAGACACATCAAAATCACTGTTGAAGACAAAGATGGTTTGGGTGGGGAAATCACATTTTGCTGATTCAGAGTGAAAACAGGTATTGTTTGGGTATTGATGGATTGCTTTCTTAAATGAATAGGTGGTGATGGACAATGTTCTTTAAATATACGAAGGCATGTGTCAATGTTGAATTCTTATCCTTGAAGAAAAGGTGATTCTGGGAGTGTATGTGGAACTTGGTAATCCAATATCAAAGTCTTCCTACCAAAAAAAAGTTAAAATAACTAGGCAAGTTGAAATGCCAGGGACTGCAACAAGTGGTCCAACCTGGATTATTGTTAAAAAAGTTAAATGCAAGACCTCTTGATAAGCATGGTGGCCTAATGGTTAGGGCGCGAGCTTCATAATCGGAAAGGTTGCAGGTTCGAGCCCACCACGGCCAGTGTGTTGCGTCCTTGGGCAAGACGGCTTAATTCCCAATTGCTCCACTCCATCCAGGTGTAAAATAGGGAGCTGCTGGGGGTAATCACAATCTAAGTTGCTGAGAGTACCTGCGCATCAGTTGCGGACTTGTGGAAGCAGAAATGATTCTGATATCCTAATGGCAGCGGAATAATTGTTGAAGTGTGCTGGCACTTAGGTGTAGCGCACGTTAAATCACAGACATTTATTTATTTTATTTATTTATAATGATACGGCAAAGCCAGTGACTGCCTTTTCAAAAGAGCGAGAGCAATCGCTCCCTTCTGCTCTCCTTAAATCTGACATAGAGTGATTTTTTAGCTCTTCTTACATTCTATTATAAATTGCTCTAAACAGCTCTCTGTGAAGGCTCCAGAAAAGCTATTGAATGCTCTCCTGTAAATTCCGAAAGACATTCCCCTTCAAAGCACCAGTGCTTATTATTATTTTTGGTGAATGTGGTGAAG
This sequence comes from Amphiura filiformis, assembly GCF_039555335.1. Taxonomy (NCBI): domain Eukaryota; kingdom Metazoa; phylum Echinodermata; class Ophiuroidea; order Amphilepidida; family Amphiuridae; genus Amphiura; species Amphiura filiformis. Next base: position 58,328,589 of record NC_092647.1, on the reverse strand, counting down.
GGGTTCACACATGTCACATGTTCCTGTGTCCAGTATTGCTTCAGAGTTCACTTGACATTGAGATGTGACTCATTTCAACAATTACCTTATTATTGAAGACATTGGTAACGTGCATGACTATTGTTTCTGGTTTACATCAATCAACCATTCATTAAGACTACACATACTCATTGTTATAATGATAAAATGATGAATTATTTTAAGTGTGATTCAGATTCTGATGCTTGATAGCCATGGTCAGTAATAGTGCTCTTGGTGGTATATTTTTTAGACCAAATATTTATTTTAATTGGCTTTGACCATGTGTTAATTATTTTAATCGGGAACAGTTGGAAGAATAGTGATAGCAATGTCAAACCTAATCCTCAGTAACATCAGGTTTGAAAAAAATTAATCTGATTCATTTAAAAATATTGTACATGTCTTTAATTCCGAGTGATGCTAATTAGGATTCTATTTCATTTTAGTCCCATCTTATTTGTATTCCTAGGAGAGATGACATTGCTCATCTTAAAATAAAAGAATCAATTAGTAAATTCATTGGTTATTATCACTCTTGTCACTCAAGTGGCCTGTAGTGAATCTTCTCACGCAAACACTCACCAGTTTAATGTCCACTCACTATCAACAGTGTGGTTTCTCACATTTTCCTTGATTTATTTCAGTATAACTTTTTCACACTCTTTCCTTGTATAGATATTTCAATTTTCAAGAGTTTGTACAGAATGTTTCACTTTTGTGTTTTTTATTTCACAAAATAAAACTCTTATTATTTTGAAGCAATTTAGTGGATTTGCCCAGGTAGATTTGTGGTTCTAGAGGAGTGAATAAGCAACAGCAAAAATAAGACTTCTTTTGGCTACATCCATAGAAGCCCTGCATGCCTTTATCAATTGGCTTCAACTGTTGTGATAAATTTATGGTATTTCCTGTGGAATAAACTGGTGTGAATATTAGAGATATTGGTATGATTCTATTGAACAGGGTTGAAGGTTCGACAAGGATTGTGGCCTTCTGCATTACATGCCGGGTCTCTATAGCAATGTTCCAGATATGGAATTTTTATTGCAAGAATTATTACATGTGTTTTGAAAAATTAACAAAATCATGTATGCCACCACTGTGACCATATATTAGCGTAATAGAGGGGCAAACAATGTTATCAACAACTACATAACCACATTGCAAGCCATGATTGTCATTTTCCAAATTAATTAAAACTTTTCCCAGGGGTTCACAATACCAATGCTTGAGCCTTCATTGCTGTGAGTCACGACAGACCTTGATTGAGACCTTGCTCCATTGTGGTTGACCACTTCTGCCCAACTACCTGTGATCCATTATCCTTCACCATGCAGATGCCATATGCTGATGACATGGGGAATTATAAGATTGTCAAAAATATCATAAATCATTGTTTTTAGCATTTTTGTAATTATATTAAAAATGCAATCTAATGAGTGTAAACATGCTTAGGTTTCATGAAGATAACTGTTAGATTGTTTGGGGGAAATTTTAAATTTGGGTGATTTTTAAAAGATATTAGCCCTTTGACTGACTGACTGAACAGGATCAAGCCACCTGTTGAAATGTATAGAAGTTTACTAATTGATCACCTGTGACAGGTATGGATCCTATTGTATTAAATTGGGGCTGGTTTGGATGGCATGTGAGGTCCATGTGGCTATTGTTTTAATCATGAAGGTCGGAGAACTGACTGATCCTAGGCAGATACATAGACTGCTTGCTACTGCTTGGTCATAGCACAGGTACTGGAAAGGGCCAGTATTTGTCAAAAATCCTCGCAAGAGTATATACCTTCTGAAGGGTATTTTACCCTTGTGTAAATTGATTTTTCTTGATTTTTATTGAGATATTTTTTAAGAATCGAAGGAAGGTCATGCGAAAGATCTAATATTTTCTCCTTTTGAAGTTTTGGGCATTATTCATTTAAGGTTAATCATGAAAAAAATGGAACCAGCACACATCATATTTGTTTTGTTTAAATGGTCACAATATCACACTTGGGTCCTGAAGTGACCAGGCTCCAGCAAAATGCTCAAGTCAGGGCTGAAATGTAAGAATGCTTGCATATTTGGAAGTATATAGATCTGCCACTCCTAACAATTTCACAGATCATATCCATGAGTTCTATCAGTTCTTGGCGTCTCTTGACTCAACTTTTATTCACCTTGCTAAGGTACCATGCAAGCAATTTGAGCATCGTAACTTCAAGTACAATGTATAGGAGCTTTGATTTGATCACAGTGTAATAAAATAGTGCACATCGTCAGAGTAGACGGAGTGCTTGGTTTTCCTGTTATTTCAAGAATATAGGGGGCAGTATTTAATGTCCAAAGGTTGCTTACTCACTGGAATTTTTTCTTCTGTAAAGTGATTCAGACCTGAGTTTAGAAAATAAGTGATTATGTTGTTGTACATATTGCCAAGTCCTGATATGTATAAATGTGGCTTCATCATCATGATCATGAGCGAAAGAAGAATTTAGTGTTTACAATATAAATCTGAGGCTGATATAAAATAAATTTTACATTATACATGGCCATCTTCATTTATAGAAAGGAAGCTTAAAGTTGTTGGCATAATAAAGTTTATTGGCCAATGCTTAGGTGCAGCATTCTTAAAGACCAATCAGCATCAAAGCCTATTGTCTGCAAACTTGGAGTAGCATGTGCTTTATTTTGTATGGGGATAATGAAACTTATTATGAAAGGAACTGAACCAATTTGGTAGATATCTAGCTATACTAGTCTTGATCATGTAATATTACCTTATTTTTGTTAACTTTGTCTACTATCCCTGTGGTTTTGGATTTTTACTATGCAGTAACAGTGTACACCATTCTGGTTTACATACTGCAATGGTTTATATCTTGTCTTTGTCCTGGTCCCCACACAAAGTTGATATACCTGGCTTGAATCTTTCTATTATACCTTATTGATAAATTTGTCCATTTTCTGTGGTGCTTTAATTACCATTTTGCATAATTGGGTTATGCTGGCGGACTAACTACTACATTAAAATGTACGGAAATATAGACCAATTCTCAATTGTGTGAGATAAAATGTATTCTCACCTAAAAAATGGTTGTATATTTACTGATTATTTATCACTGGTGTGATTTCATCTGGATTATAGTGAAGTTCCTATCCTTGATGAACTAAAATCAGGGTTTTCACATGCAGACTTCATCTAACATGCATTGGGGCTTCATCATTCCATCATTGTCAATTGCTGCTTGCATACTCTTCATGCTGCTGAACTGGGCCGTTTGCAATTAGACATTCTGTTAATTCTGTACAAAACTTTTGATTGATTTTGTAGTTGAATTCCAAGTTATGGTCTGGCTTAGGGTTAACCTTTGGTACTTCAAGATCAGAATTTAAGTAAATGGATATGGTAAGTATGATTTTAGATAGTAAAGCATTTTGGAATATGCTGGAAGCTGGTTCACTAATAACAGGGATGATATTATAAAAATGTACACTCACCTGTACCTGCACACACCCGAGGTATATTTACAGTTTGTCCACTCTGAAGTACAAAGTGACAACGCGCGCGTATACAACGCGTTAACAGTGCGTAGTGCTGCGTCTTTGCTGCAGGAATGTGTGCCTTCAAAGTCGGCACAATGTGTGCGTCCGCGTCTGTACTTTGTACTTCAGAGTAGACTGACTGTAGTTGTCAAATTGCAGGGAAGAATCGCGGTTCATTTTTACACGCTTTTTAAATAGGGATTTAGGGTTAGGGTTTAGGATTCAGGAACAACTAGAAACAAGTTAGAACTCTTCCGAGTGTAAGAGACTGATTTCAGCCTCTTATACACAATTGCAATTTCACACCTATGCATATGCATCGGAAAGAACCGCGGTTCTTCCCTGCAAAATGGTCGTATTATACAGTTCCACACCCACTGTCCTAATGATAACTGACCTTGTCAAGATCACATTGCTCATATAGGTTAAGTGAGGTCTTACCATATATAGCAGGTGTTGAAGTCGGCAATTTAATTAATTAGGAAGTTTACATGGGAGGACATCAGGAAAACAGGTGACGGATGGGATAGGTTGGCTAGAGAGGTGCAGTGGTACCTAATTAAAGAGGTTACATTAGAGAGTGCAGACTCTCTACAAGTAGCCCATTAATGCTGTGATAAATCTGCCATATTGAACTGCCATGCTTGGGGACCAAAATATACCTCTTAACATTTATTGTTAAGGAGACAAAAAAATCCTGTCCTACGGGCAGACAGACTTGTCATTATTACCAGTCAAATCTGCCTATCCGCCCGGTTATTGATTTTTCCCCCTAAAATAGACAAAATAGCCATAAAAATCACAGAAAGCTTACAAATCTGGCAGGATAAATAAACATTAAGTTCTGGACTTCATTTTTGATGCTATAATTATGATTAACATACTGTTGAGGCCAATAAACTTGCACTCAAAGGTAACAGTGGTCACTGATCCCAACATACAGTGACGTTGATCAACAGAGATTAAACTCGTCATGAGTCAAGCACCTTAAACAATTCAATTAACGATAATAAGCAGGTGATTACTTGACTGCTTGCTTAAATGACCGATTGTTTATTACTAAATACATGGAGAAATACCAGAAAGAAATGTGTCAGATTCTGGACAAAATTTTGGAGTGAAAATGGAAATGAGCTGTGACACGCAGTCTAAATTTTGGTATGGATTTGTCACTCTTCTGGTTTCATCGGATACTAAACAGATAAGATCATCGTCCATCATACTGAACAGATAATACATTTCATTTTTGGTACTAGAGAACCTTTTGCTGCAAAAATAGATATTGCTAAATGTGCCTTTTGCCAGTGGCGAAAATTTCAGTCAGTGACACAAAGGCATAACTCCATTTTTTGTGAAAATGCGATTTTTACATCAAAATTTTCAGAAGCATGAGCACTTTCCAATAAACGCAGAAGTAACTCCATTTAGCACCCAATTGAAATCAATGGCCAGTGAAACAGAGACAATACATAAGGCAATGTGGACCATTATCTTTAAACTCATTTTATTCAGAATGGTCAAAAATGGAGTTGCATCTTGTGTCACTGACCCCTCAATTTGTATGTCACTATATTTATTACTGCATAATTTGTTCAGTTTTAAAAGTTTCAGTTTATCCATTATCATTTAATATCATCCTCTGGTGATATCCAAATTTTAAAATGGGCTCATCAGGTGACAAACTGTAAAAATGCTCTTAGTAATATTCGTCAATATGGGGCATTCCAGTGACAACTTACTCTAATAGGGGGATCATTTTGGTGGCACTTGGTACATACTATCTGATATATTTCATGTGCTTCCCCCCACACCAAAAATTTTAAAACACTGTAGAATAATGAATGCTGTAGGTAATATTCTGTAATAAATCATCAAAAGTTCTGGAATCAGTTAGTGCGAGCCTAGGAAATGACACTTGATGTTTTAACGGAAAGGTCAGTTTTCTTGATAATTGGAAAGTAGACTTCCTGGGTGATGGTCTGGAACATGCAAAGTGTAAATGTGGGTAATTTCAAAAGTTTGGGGTGAAAAATTCATTGATGCATAATTTATTGAGAAACTAAGAGTAATAAGTTGGCACAATGCACATGAAGATACAACATATGAATTAATCATCCGAGGGTTAAGCATATTATAGAAGTCGAGACTTCCAATACCATGTGGTGGGTACTGGGTGGGGTTGACTGGGTGGGGTTGACACAGGTAGGGCATTTCCTCCAAAAACGGTACTTTTGCACCAGTTTCCCCCAGGCAGAACAATAAAAACCACTGAAATTTCCCCATATTTTTAGCCCCTCTCCTGAAATTCCCATTCCCTCCTATGCCCACTGGAAAAACTTCAGGTGGTGCTACTTTCGGTATTACATAACACCACAGACCAGAATAACATGTCTGAAAGTACATTTTCTAGACAAGTTTTACATATCTAATTGAACATTTTACATCTATATAAAATCAAAGTGCAAGTTCTGATAGGAAATCAAAGCTGACTTGTTGCCATACAGGTGGCTCACATTCATCATTTATAGAACATCACAGACAAATTGATTGGAATTGTGGTAAGACATGTGAGAGGAGAAGAGCTTGTTATAGGTATTATGGTTTCAGGACTAATCTAAAGGATTTAATTTTCTTCAACATAAATGTTATTTGACATACATTTTTATTGTATTTCCAAAATAACCTTTCTATTTACAAAAGAAAGCACATTGCGAATATGCTACAGAGAGTCTATAGTTACGTGGTACGTGTCATTATTAGGAAACTGCCCTGATGAAAGAAGTGGGGTTGTGCGCAGTTTTAGTTTTTATTGGGGGTGGAGAATAGAAATCGGGGAGGGGGAGCAAAAAAAAACAAAAATTTTACTTAAAATTTGGCATTTTTTGCCACAATTAAGTATTAATATTTGTGATTTTTTTTGTGCTGATTGGGGGAAACCAGGGGGGATCCCAAGTTTTAGGGAAAATATCCTCCATTGTTAATTCTTAGTCAGTGGGAGTGGTCTAGTTCAGACACATTTAGAGAATAAGCGATAGGAATTTTTATTTTGCCTATCCTCTACCGTGTGATAGAGCGACAGGCAGGTCAATATTTTGAGTAGTGGATGCCGGCGCGGCGGTATCCACTACGATAAAAATATTGAACCTGCCTGTCGCCTATCATAAATGAGAGATAGGCAAAATAAAAATTCTATCGTTATTCTTCTTAATCAGTTAAATATTATTTTAATAACTGTAAACAAATTTTTTAAGCAAAAACTAAGCTACCGTCATAAAAACTCCCTCATTATAATGATGAGCGAAAAATGAGCGGCACTAAATCATGTTTACAACTTCAGTATTCTGTTGCGGCGTATTGCTAAGCGAGTTCAGACGTATTCCCACTGACTAAGAATTCTGATTGACAATCGCGATACATTTTGGGTGCCCTCTATCAGGCCGTAGACGCATTATCAAGGCCATCATGCGCGTGATAATGCGTCACGCCTGATAGGTGGCACCGTATCATGCGATTGTGCGTCAGAAATAGTGTCTGAACTAGCCAACTCCCAATACGCCGAACAGAATACGTGAAGTTGTAAACAATGTTTTTGCTCATTTTATAATGAGGGGAGTTATAATGAAGGGAGTAACTTAGTTTTTGCTTAAAAAATTTGTTTACAGTTATTAAAATAATATTTAACTGTTTAATGAGAATAACGATAGAATTTTTATTTTGCCTATCCTCTACCTATGATAGGCGACAGGCAGGTCAATATTTTTATCGTAGTGGATACCAGCTGCGCAGGCATCCACTACTCAAAATATTGGACCTGCCTGTCGTCTATCACACGGTAGAGGATAGGCAAAATAAAAATTCCTATCGTTATTCTCTAATTCAATACTATACATACCAGTATGTGGCTTGCTCCCACAAAATGAGGGTAAAGTTGCAAGTTGGGAGTTTCGAGACATTTCAACTGTTGAGTTGTTCTCAGTTTGAAAACACCTGTCTAGTTAGTGGTATGTCCTTTGTGATTGGGGACATAATATGCTTTACTACTTACTCTGTATTCAATTCTGTCCTCATTTACAAAGGACAGGTGTACTCATTCACAAAGGATACCACTGCTGATTCAGGTGTCTTCAAACAAAGAACAGCAACTCAGCATTTGGAACGTCTCAAACTCCAAACTTGCGACTTTACGCTCATTTTGTGGGAGCAGGTCAAATATTAATGACTACATTTCACTCTAATAAATAATAGTATGACATCATGATTAGACGTTCATTGTTGGTTCCTTTTACTTTTCTCAATATCAACATGTATTAGCTTACAAATTGCTTAATTAATAATAAATTCGCCCTTTTCAAACCAAGAAGGAAATTCTGATTGATAACCTTCCGGTAATAATTTTATACTTACCTGGGCATATTTACCCTAACCCAGCTATTAATGTTACTAAATATAAATGGCAATTGTCATCATTGGATAGCTGCCCATCATAATTGACGTTCTACAACTATGATGCAAGACCAATGTGCGTAAAACTCTGATTTTCTTCCTGAGTACTCTTGAAGCAATTAAATTAATCGGTACCATTAATAATTGTGTCTAATTAGTATTACCAAATATTAAAGAGGAATGACCATTGTCCTTAAAATTCCATTATTAAGGTAGCACTGACCATGGACCTGAAATAGTACAGTAAAAAAGTACCTAATTAGATGTAGGTAGTACTGACCATAGACCATTCTCCAAGACAACATGTAGTTTCTATTTAAGATTTTTAGATCATTTACATGTTACTTTAATGAAGGTTTATTTAAAAAAAGCACATCGTAGCCATTTGCTGAATTATATACAGATAAAAGCAATTTTTTATCAGAAAATAATAATTAATGCATACATAAATTAATAAGTATAAATAAAATTTAATCAAGAAGGCCAGTTAGCGTCACCTAAACCTGCCCAAGCCACTTGTTCCATCCATCACTTAACACTATGGTACGCAGTCGTCACCTCCCTCCATTTCCTCATACTACGTCTCGATTGGCCGCACCCCATCAAAGTGGCACAAAGTTGCGGTGATCAGTCACAAACCTGATTAATTAACCGTTACTCATGTAAACCTTTGTAAAGATGTACACAGTGATTATGCAGCATTAATTGGGTTAATTAAGAGGTCACAATTATATTGGGTAGACGTAGATCAGAAGTCGCTGAATGTAAACCCAGAATGCATTGCGATTGTAGAATGCAACATGCGTAAAAAAAAAGCTATTTCCAAGACCGATTGCTTAGAACATATTCAAATCTACATGTAATTTGTGCAGTTTTATAACCAGTGCCTAAATTGTAGGCCTATAGTTTGATCAGCTTGTAATCGGTGGTCCTTATAACATCGCAGATTAATATCGATATTTCAAGAATTGTCTTGCAACATCTCCCCAGAAGCATCACAGATTATATACTTTGGTCTAAATTCTTAAAAACGCACAATATAAACCAGACAGGTGAACTATAATAGTACTACTAACGTGGTTTTTTTTCTGGCGTAGTAGTAAAAGCCTAACAATTCTCGATTAGGAGCTGATCAAACTATACAGGCTTTACCATATTTACAGGCGCTTATGACAGCGTTCAAGATTTGACTTACGTTTGGCGGACACGCGTGTGAAAAAAGTATTTAGGGGTGAAAAGAACCAAAATTCTTGAATGTTTATATGTTTCCAAGGGTAAAATGTCATCTAGTTTCAGATTTTGGCACTTAAAACTCCCTATCTTTTATAGATTTTGAGAAAAATCATTTTTGGTCCGATTTTGGCGAAAATGGCCATTTTGGGGTGACAAAATTTTGACTTGCAGATTTCCTGTGAGTATATGAACATGAAAACTATCAAATAGTGCCCAATTTTCTATTCTAATTGTGTAACAAGGGTACAATTGTGATATTAAAAGCATTGAATGGGATCCATATATTTCTTTATTTTTGTAGCAGGGGTAGAAACTTGAGGGTTCGGGTGACAATTGATTTAGAAAAATATACAATATTCGCATCATTTTCAATTTGAAAACGCCATATCTCCACAATGGTATGAGCTATAGGGATGCTTTAAGTGTTTATTTGCTCAGTATTTCATTAGCTAAATGGTGATATAACAAACAAGTAAGCTAGATATACAGAAAATAAAATAACTTGCAAAATGCTACCCCCACCCCTAAGGATTTTGAGGGCGTGAAAAAAGTCACAGATTTTGCAAAAAAATAAGTCCTTCAAAATTGGGAGGTTTGAGGCGAAACAAAAGACATGTTGCCCTTACCAATGCCTCCCTCTAGAGCAACATGTTTTTTGTTTAGCCCTGAGTATCCCCATTTTGAAGGACTTATTTTTTTGCTCCAATTTGGGGACTTCGGGCAGAAATATGCCTGTACAGTGCTATGGGGAAAATTTTCAAGTTGATAATTATGCATTTTTTATGTCAGATTCAGTTTCTACACAAATTTCACCCTAGCAAATGTTCCTTTAAGTAGGATATCTTTCACTTTAAGTTTCCACCATTCTGTCCGCCAAACGCAAGTCAAAGCTTGAACGCTGTCTTATGGAATTTGATCCCTGTGACAGATTTAAAGATTTTCTTCCCATCCCATTTTTTGCAGCCTGAAATGAGACACAAACTATTTTGTTTATTATTTGACAAAATTTCATTATTCAGACCTGAAACTTTTCCTCTTTTCAGCTGATTTCCTCTTTTTTTATTCCTGAAATGTACGCCTTTTCTTTTCTTTTCAGCCCAATTTGAGCCATTTTACCTCAATTTATGCTGTTTTTCAGTGTTTTTTGAGCATTTTCAGCTTCTTTCCTCTTTTTTTTATAAAGACCCTGTTTCAGGTATGATTATTTCACAAGTTGAAAACATGGATTTATGCTTAAAACATTGTATCAAGCACATAAAACTGTTTGACAAAAATAAGTGCTTGTGTTATGTATAGTTCCAAGTTATAAAAGCACCGTGATCATCTTGAATGTAAGAATGATTATTTCAACAAACCATGGAAGTTTTGGCAAAAAAGTAAACTTATGGAACAAGGGTGGTGGGGAAACTAAGAATCTACTTTCAGGGCCTTTGCAAAAGTAATAATGCTAATAAATTGACTTGGGTATTCTTTCACTGAATGCAATGGTGCCAAAACAACAAAAACAGGTGATCAAATGTTACAGCACAATCATAATGAAAACTATTCTGTCGGTCCGTGTCGCGTCACTTCCGGTTGATGATGTTCGAGTGAAAACAAGTCCCTGATTCGATTTTGTTGATGATTTCTGTCATTGGTGTAATGTAAATTTCGATCGCAAATAGTCAGTGGAATCAAACAACCGTTTCTAAGTCTTCAGAGTGAAAGAAACTTACTTGATTTACTGTTATATACTGACAAACTTAAAATTAAATTCCATGGTCGAGTGTCGTTTTTTCCGAAATTGAATGTCACTCCAGCAACATCGCTATGTAGCCTCCTTCACAGCCGGTTTCTGTTGTTCACAACAAACCGTGAGCCACATGCAGTTTGGGCCCGAGACTAGAGATAGCCCGGATGTCCGACCGACAGAATATTGTAATTTTTATTTCAATCTGGAATCACAGATTATAGAAGGTGCTGGAATCATGGCTGAGGGCTGAGTGTATAATATTTTGCATTGCATTGTGGGATAGCATGTGTGTCTCCTATAGGTATAGATAGTTATGCACCTGTAGGATGCTTATGGGTGATTTCCACTTTGGTGAATGATAGATTACATGCTTAATTGATTGGCTCATTAAGAACTGATTGGTACTGATCATTTGGTCTTGGATGATTAAAATACTTTCCAATAACCTGCACGGGGATATTTGTAAACAAATATGATTGAATGTGAAGATTTCATTGATTTGTGTAACTTTTACGTCCCATTTACTGATGGAAAGAGCCAGCAATGATTGGTTCTGTAACAACATGAACATATCAGTTATGCAGGGCTGAAAAGGCTCACACATGGGCCTTTGCCTACAGAGCCAAATTTGCTGATCTTTTAGAGGAATTCAGCTGATCCTTCCCTTTTATGGTCAATCTATTTTAGGTAAAATTAGGAAGGCTTAGGTATTATTTTTTACACCTTTTAATGATGTAAATTTATTTGTGGTTGTAAAGGCCTTTAGATTATTGAGCCCAAATCAACTTAAATTGTAATTGCAGTAACATGTGGGCTTATTTTCAATAGAAGATATTAGCCCACATAGCACAGGCTCTGTGCGCTATGCTCAGTACTCGCTATTCGAGAGGCGTCACAGTTTGTGAATGGGGTAGTTCTAGGCCCACATATCACACATTGACTTTCCCATCTTTTCTTTGGCCATATATCTATATGAGTGTGACCTGGTCTAGTCAGTCTGAAGAGGCAAAACTCGCTTGTTGGGAAAATTGTTGTGGTCAGAGAGCTTCTTTTTTTTCTCCAAAAACGAAAGCCCAGTTCATCCTTTTTCTTTTGTATAATTCTTGAAATTAGAAATATTTGTAGTTGCAGAGACACCCTAAATTTGGCCATACCTTAATTTAGCTCGTCAAGATTTTCACAATGCATAATGAGTCTGAAGCTGTACTCAATGTACATGTTCCCTGGGCATGTTTACAGTTCTTTATTGCATTATGTAATTGGTTCAAATCTGATTTTATTCTACATGTTAGAATAACATTTTGCGTCATCAAGAGTATTTTCTGTGCATTTTGTTACACATTTGTAATAATTAAGTAAAGAATCTTCCAACGTCTTTGCTTTGCATGTAGCTTTCATTTGTAGGGAAGTTGATGGTTAAATAAACCAGGGTTAAGGTTGAGTGTACAGGTAATTGGGCATGAATCAAATGTAAGGACATTGGATACACATTTCAACAAGTAATTATGACACTTGTAGAGTTTGCTGGTTGTATCATAGCATACTGATACAGACCCATACCATGCAGGTTATTCATGGTAGGTTTGCTATGATATGAACCTACTCATCATGCATATATCCTTACAGAGATATCTGTGCTTCAACCTCTCTGGTACCGTATTAATGACTACATTTTAGTACTCACTATATTAAATAGACTAGTACAAAATAAATGTTTTGTAAGCACTAAATATGTGCATGATTAAATAGTTTGAAGCAATGCACATTTTATTATAAAAGCGGGTTGGAGTGAGCATGACCTGTTTGTACTTACATATCAAATAAAGCTGACACACAAGAGGAATGGTATGGGTTCAGTAAAGGAGGCCCCAAGGGCTGTCATTTCAGCCTCATGTGCATTACATTATTGGCTTTAACTCAAGAATCGCAAGACCTATGGAAATATAAATGTGATTATTGGCATCTTTGACTCATTAGCTGTAGATCAATGTATTAATATTAAGAAGTACACAGCAGTTTTTTTAGTTTCAATGGATCAAAACCTGGCTCTTACCATCCCACTCACCTTGATTTGGTTTAATGTTTCTTTGCTCTTTATTTTGAAGTTGAACACTCACACAAAAGTGTATTTGATAAAATGGATGAAATATCAACCAGGGACTGATTTTTATATCTGTAATTAATAGAGGATGCATGCACTCTCAAATGCATTTAGGCTGTGTGGGGATTGTATCCAGTTGAAGTCACGTCCAAGGTTGGAATTCAAAGTTCAATATAATGATCCCCGTTTGCCGGCAAGCACCTGTAGCACACACTCCAGCATACATCCCTTCATGCACCCCCACACACTGACAGAATCATATTTAATTTTTACAATCGCAAAATTTCCAATTCATGAGTGTTCTGTTTTTTGGTCAGTTCTTCTTTCTTTCTTTCTTCTGTCAAACTTTTAACGAGCCATCGTAGCCATATGCTTTAAGCCAATGTGACCATATTTGGTCACAAGGACCATTGGGTGGGGGCACAAATGTTACATGACCAACTCGGGGTCAAAGGTCATCCAAAGGTCATTATGGCCCAAATGTGATTTTCACTAAAAATGCTTCTTCTTCCACAAATTACATAACATAATGTCGTCACTTGCATACCTGCATCACCTTTAGCCAGTGTCTAAAAGTTGTACAAAGAATTGGGGTCAAAGGTCATTAAGGGGTAAAATCTTACAATTGCATTATCTCAACATCCGTAAGGGGTATGGGGCTCAAACTCAGTGACAACAAATCTCATGACCAGGGGAACATTTTACAGGGGTCAGGTCAAAGGTCATGCAGAGGTCAAATTTAAGAAATGCATTTTCTGTACATCTGTAATGGGTACGGACTCAAACTCTGTGACAACAAACTTAATGACCAGGGAATATTTTGGAACACTTTGCAGGGGTCAGGTCAAAGGTTATCTGGGGTCAAATCTTATAATTTCTTTTTCTGGACATCTGTAAGGGGTATGGGGCTCAAACTCAGTGACAACAAATCTCATGACCAGGGGAACATTTTGCAGGGGTCAGGTCAAAGGTCAAATTTTAAAATGCATTTTTTTGACATCTGTAAGGGGTACGAGGCTCAAACTCTGACAACAAACTTAATGACCAGGGGGAATATGTTGGAACACTTTGCAGGGGTCAGGTCAAAGGTTATCTGGGGTCAAATCTTATACCGTAATTTCTTTGTCTGTAAGGGTATGGGGGCTTAATTTCGATGACAACAAAACCTCGTGACCCAGGAAACATTAAGGTTAAAGGTCAGGTCAAACGGCCATTAAAGGGTTACATGCCTTGCGATTGTCTGCGCTCTGTGAGCGCAAATTATCTCTAGTTTCATTTTGTATGCGAAATCATTTAATTTGCAGCTTGTTTTGCTCTCACCTGCTCGATTTTAGATTTCACTCAAACACTGCACTAGCTAGCTCCTTTCCCCCACCCACTAGTCCCTTCCCCACCCTCTGGCTCCTATCCCCACCCACTATCCCTTCCCCACCCACTGGCCTCTCAATTTCACAAGTATCTGCTTACACCATTGGTGCTTAGCTCTTGTTAAACATGGATTGGGTAAGGTACCTATTTGTGAAAACTTAGTAATTACCCTCAGACCGAGAAAGCCAAAAAGGACAAGGACATAAAGATTTTGCTAATCATGGATGACACTCCATCAAGTTGCCTTTTATTGACCGTTTGAATTTGTTTCAGAATTAACACCAATTACCTTTGATCTCAGCCGAAATAAAATTAACAAAATATATTCTCATAGAGAAAATGTTATTGGACACATTTGGAACCCGACAGCCGCCATCGAATTCCCCTTACCCCAGTGACCCCGACTGGAGTAAAGTGTTACACTTTGTACTACTGAAATCAGATCAAAACCTATCCTAGGGTAGACCCACCCCCTAGAATTAAATTCCCGAGTGTACAACTCTGAAACCGTTGATTAACATAACATATCATGGCTGAGACCCACACAAGGTATATATACTACTGGTGCATACAATTCAATATCTCCGAGGGTGACTGTGCCTGGGATTCCACCAACAGGTGTGTAATTGACCTGGAGGTTACAATGGATAAAAGGATTATTGTGACTTACTCGCCTACCTGTGCATGTGTATCATTATAATTTACTTAAAAGAATATCTAAAAATCCCAATCTTCAACAATTACTAATGTACTATACTCGAGCAACAACTAAATTTTTGCACATATAACTCATTTAACATGTATTGATTATTGACAGCTCTCCATTTTCTAGAACTGATATATATGGAACAATATTATATTGTGACCATTATCTTTGAAGATCTTGTGCATATTTGAAGATCTCTGAAATCCTTTCTCACGATTACCTATGGCATCTGTGATAAACACATTTGGAACTTACAGGCTGGTTAATTTAAAATAACATTCTGAAAATTTGTACCATTTTGCTTGTACTCCTGATCTATTGAGACTTTCTGCTTATCCAGTATTTCTCTATATTGCAATAACGTAATTTATATAACATTTAACGATAATGTCCTCACTACTTTACTTGCAGCTATTTCTGTAAAGGATTCCCTCTTCGCATGTGCTGATTTAAGCCCTTAAATCACCTAAGGACAATTATAAATAACCATGCTAATGCAACATAATTGACATACCATAATACATTATCTATGCCCGTGGAACGGTGGCATAGATATTGTATTTGTTGTGTTTAGTCTTCTCCGTCTCCTTCTCCTTATCTATGCCCGTGGAACGGTGGCATAGATATTGTCTTTGTTCTGTTTAGTCTTCTCCTTCTCCTTCTTCTTCTTCTTCTTCTTCTTCTCAAGATCACTTTTTGCACCCCTCTAGCTCAAGAACCAAAGCAGCCTCTGGGCCCAAACTTGGTATACTGATGGCCCATGGCCCTTAGCATCATCCTAGAGTACCTCGACCCCAGAGGTCAAAGGTCATGGGCTACAGGGGGGCAATATGTGTAAAATTTCAAACAGCTCTAGCTCAAGAACTACAGCGCCCTCAGGGTTCATACTTAGTATAATGATGGCCCATGACCTCTAGAAGTAACTTATGGTAGCCACGACCCCAGAGGTCAAAGGTCACAGGCTACAGGGAGCAATATGTGTAATTTTTTAAAACCGCTTTAGCTAAAGAACTATAGCACCCTCAGGGTTCATGCTTGGTACAATGATGGCCCATGACCCTTAGATATTTCCTGAATTAACATCGACCCCAGAGGTCAAAGGTCATGGGCTACAGGGAGCAATATGTGTAAAATTTCAAACAGCTCTAGCTCAAGAACTACAGCGCCCTCAGGGTTCATACTTGGTACAATGATGGCCCATGATCCTAGATGTATTCTATGGTAGCCACAACCCCAGAGGTCAAAGTTCAAAGGCTTTAAAAAGCAAACTAGGTACAACCTATTAACACAGTGTAACGCAATAGGTAGCGTTTTGTTAGCTACCTGTGTTTGCAATGATAACGGCCCGAATCGTACGTCAAGGAAATTGATCACTTAACAAAAATATCCTTAAAAGGGAATGTGTAGGCATTTTGATATTGGTGCCTTGGACCACCTCAAAAGGCTGTCATTGTGGGACATGGAGTATGGTTGGTTAATGGGTGTTAGGAGGGTTAAGGGTTGTCACGGTGGTCACCAGTTTTTTTAGATTTGGCGCCCAATTGGGCGCTTTTTTAAATATTTTAAGTGCTATGAGGATGATTCTTATATCAATTAAAGCTTATAAAAAGGGCTTCCATATAATGGTCACCAACTTTTGATTTGGCGCCCAATTGGGCGCTTTTATATTTAAGGTGCTATGGGGATAATACTTATATCAATTAAAGTTTATAACAAGGGCTTCCACATGGTGGTCACCAACTTTTGGATTTGGCGCCCAATTGGGCGCTTTTTAATTTTATGTGCTATGAGGATGATTGATACTTATATCAATTAAAGTTTATAACAAGGGCTTTCACATGTTGGTCAGTAACTTTTGCATGGGGAGTGCTTGGTTAAGGGGTGGGGTCACGGGCATAGATATTCGTGTTTGCTCAAACACAAGTGGTTTCTAGTCCTTCTTCTTCTCAAGACCACTTTTTTGCACTCCTCTATCTCAAGAACCATAGTAGCCTCAGGACCCATATTTGGTATACTGATGGCCCATGACCCCTAGCATCATCCTAGGGTACCCCGACCCCAGAGGTCAAAGGTCATGGGCTACAGGGGGCAATATGTGTAAAATTTCAAACAGCTCTAGCTCGAGAACTTCAGCGCCCTCAGGGTTCATACTTAGTATAATGATGGCCCATGGCCCCTAGAAGTAACTTATGGTAGCCACGACCCCAGAGGTCAAAGGTCACAGGCTACAGGGAGCAATATGTGTAAATTTTTAAAACTGCTTTAGCTCAAGAACTATAGCGCCCTCAGGGTTCATGCTTGGTACAATGATGACCCATGACCCTTAGATATTTTCTGCAGTAACATCGACCCCAGAGGTCAAAGGTCATGGGCTACAGGAAGCAATATGTATAAAATTTCAAACATCTCCAGCTCAAGAACTACAGCGCCCTCAGGGTTCATACTTGGTACAATGATGGCCCATAACCCTAGATGTATTCTGTGGTAGCCGCAACTCCAGAGGTCAAAGTTCAAAGGCTTTAAACAGTAAATTAAGTACGAACTATTCACACAGTGGTGCGCAATAGGCCGCATTTTGTTAGCTGCCTGTATTTGCAATGATAACAGCCTGAATTGTACGTCAAGGAAACTGATCACTTGACAGAAAGTCCCTTAAAAGGGAATGTGTAGGCATTTTAATTTTGGTTCCTTGGACCACCTCAATAGGTTTCATGATGGGACAAGGGGTGTGGTTGGTTAAGGGGTGGGGTATAAGAGAGAGTGTGGTCAAGTCTGGTGTTGTTTAAGAGAGAGTGAGGGTCTGATGGGATATAAGAGAGAGTGAAGGCTTAGTAGTGTATTAGAGAGAGAGTGTGGGCCAGTCTGGTGTGTTTTTTAGAGCGAGTGAGTGTCTGGTGGAGTATAAGAGAGAGAGTGAGGGTCTGGTGGGGTATTAGAGAGAGTGTGATCCAGGCTGGTGGTGTTTTAGAGAGATTGATGATCTAATGGGGTATACGAGAGAGTGAAGGCTTGGTAGGGTATAAGAGAGAGTGTGGGCCAGTCTGGTGGTGTTTTAGAGAGAGTGCGTGTATAGTGGAGTATAAGAGAGAGTTAAGGCTTGGTGGGGTATTAGAGAGAGTATGGGCCAGCCTGGTGGTGTTTGAGAGGGAGTGAGTGTCTGGTGGAGTATAAGAGAGAGTGAGGTCTGGTGGGGTATTAGAGAGAGTGTGGTACAGTCTGGTGGTGTTTTAGAGAGAGTGATGGTCTGGTGGAGTATAAGAGAGAGTGAGGGTCTGGTGGAGTATTAGAGAGAGTGTGGGCCAGTCTGGTGGTGTTTTAGAGCGAGTGAGTGTCTGGTGGAGTATAAGAGAGTGTGAGGGTCTGGTGGGGTATTAGAGAGAGTGTGGTCCAGTCTGGTGGTGTTTTAGAGAGATTGATGGTCTGATGGGGTATAAGAGAGAGTGAAGGCTTGGTAGGGTATAAGAGAGAGTGTGGGCCAGTCTGGTGGTGTTTTAGAGAGAGTGGGTGTATGGTGGAGTATAAGAGAGAGTGAAGGCTTGGTGGGGTATTAGAGAGAGTATGGGTCAGCCTGGTGGTGTTTTAGAGCGATTGAGTTTCTGGTGGAGTATAAGAGAGAGTGAGGGTCTGGTGGGGTATCAGAGAGAGTGTGGTCCAGTCTGGTGGTGTTTTAGAGAGAGTGATGGTCTGGTGGGGTATAAATGAGAGTGAAGGCTTGGTAGGGTATTAGAGAGTGTGGGCCAGTCTAGTGTTATGAGCATTACAGGTATATCAAATGAAAGTTTAAAACAAGGGGTTTCACATGGTGCTCACCAAGTTTTCGCTTGTGAATAGGGGAAGGGGTTAGGTGTGGTCACGGGCATAGATATTCGTGTTTGGTCAAACACAACTGTGGTTTCTAGTTCTCCTTCTCCTCCTTCTCAAGATCAGTCCTTTGCACCCCTCTAGCTCAGGAACTAAAGTAGCCCCTGGGCCCATACTTGGTACAATGATGGCCCATGACCCCTAGATACATCCTAGGGTACCCCCGACCCCAAAGGTCAAAGGTCATGGGCTGTTTTAGAGAGAGTGAGTGTATAGTGGAGTACAAGAGAGAGTGAAGGCTTAGTGGGGTATTGGAGAGAGTATGGGTCAGCCTGTTGGTGTTTTAGAGCGTGTGAGTGTCTGGTGGAGTATAAGAGAGAGTGGGGGTCTGGTGGGGCATTAGAGAGAGTATGGGTCAGCCTGATGGTGTTTTAGAGCGAGTGAGTGTCTGGTGGAGTATAAGAGAGAGTGCGGGTCTGGTGGGGTATTAGAGAGAGTGTGGTCCAGTCTGGTGGTGTTTTAGAGAGAGTGAGTGTCTGGTGGAGTATAAGAGAGTGATGGTCTGGCGGGGTGTTAGAGAGAGTGTGGGCCACGGGCATAGATATTCGTGTTTGGTCAAACACAACTGTGGTTATCTATGCCCGTGTTAACGGGGCATAGATATTGTATTTGTTGTGTTTAGTCTTCGACTTCTCCTTATCTATGCCCGTGTAACGGGGCATAGATATTATCTATGCCCGTGTAACGGGGCATATATATTGTTTTTGTTGTGTTTAGTCTTCGCTTCTCCTTCTTCTCCTTCTCCTTCTCAAGATCAGTCCTGTGCACCCCTCTAGCTCAGGAACTAGAGTAGCCCCTGGGCCCATACTTGGTACAATGATGGCCCATGACCCCTAGATACATCCTAGGGTACCCCGACCCCAAAGGTCAAAGGTCATGGGCTCCAGGGGGCAATATGTGTAAAATATCAAACAGCTCTAGCTCAACTACTATAGCGCCCTCGGGGTTCATACTTGGTACAATGATGGCCTATGACCCTAGAAGTATGCTATGCTAGCCGCAACCCCAGAGGTCAAAGTTCATATGCTTTAAAAAGCAAAATAGGTACGACCGGTTAACACAGTGTATCGCAATAGGTAGCATTTTGGTAGCTACCTGTATTTGCAATGATGAAGGCTTCAAATATACGTCAAGACGTACAATGGTGGTTAAGAGGTTAACCGCTTAAAGGGACACAATGTTTTGGGATTAAAGGGGTATTCTCCAGTCTGGTGGTGTTTCAGAGAGAGTGAGGGTCTGATGGGGTATAAGAGAGAGTGAAGGGAGTATAAGAGAGAGTGATGGCTTGGTGGGGTATTAGAGAGAGTTTGGGTCAGCCTGGTGGTGGTTTAGAGCGAGTGAGTGTCTGGTGGAGAATAAGAGAGAGTGAAGGCTTGGTGGGGTATAAGAGAGAGTATGGGTCAGCCTGTTGGTGTTTTAGAGCGAGTGGGTGTCTGGTGGAGTATAAGAGAGAGGGAAGGCCTGGTGGGGTATTAGAGAGAGTATGGGTCAGCCTGTTGGTGTTTTAGAGCGAGTGAGTGTCTGGTGGAGTATAAGAGAGAGTGATGGCTGGGTGGGGTATTAGAGAGAGTTTGGGTCAGCCTGGTGGTGTTTTAGAGCGAGTGAGTGTCTGGTGGCGTATAAGAGAGAGTGAGGGTCTGGTGGGGTATTAGAGAGTTTGGGTCAGCCTGGTGGTGTTTTAGAGCGAGTGAGTGTCTGGTGGAGTATAAGAGAGAGGGTCTGGTGGGGTATTAGAGAGAATGTGGTCCAGTCTGGTGGTGTTTGTAGAGAGATTGATGGTCTGATGAGGTATAAGAGAGAGAGAAGGCTTGGTAGGGTATTAGAGAGAGTATGGGTCAGCCTGGTGGTGTTTTAGAGAGAGTGAGTGTATAGTGGAGTATAAGAGAGAGTGAAGGCTTAGTGGGGTATTAGAGAGAGTATGGGTCAGCCTGTTGGTGTTTTAGAGCGTGTGAGTGTCTGGTGGAGTATAAGAGAGAGGGTCTGGTGGGGCATTAGAGAGAGTATGGGTCAGCCTGATGGTGTTTTAGAGCGAATGAGTGTCTGGTGGAGTATAAGAGAGAGTCTTGGTCTGGTGGGGTATTAGAGAGAGTGTGGTCCAGTCTGGTGGTGTTTTAGAGCGAGTGAGTGTCTGGTGGAGTATAAGAGAGTGATGGTCTGGTGGGGTGTTAGAGAGAGTGTGGGCCACGGGCATAGATATTCGTGTTTGGTCAAACACAACTGTGGTTTCTAGTTCTCCTTCTCCTCCTCCTTCTCAAGACCAGTCCTTTGCACTCCTCTAGCTCAAGAACCAAAGTAGCCTTGGGGCCCATACTTGGTACAATGATGGCCCATGACCCCTTAAAACATCCTTGGGTACCCTCGACCCCAGAGGTCAAAGGTCACGGGCTACAGGGGGCAATATGTGTGAAATTTCAAACAGCTCTAGCCCAAGAACTATAGTGCCCTCAGGGTTCATACTTGGTACAATGATAGCCCATGACCCTTAGAAGTAACATATGGTAGCCTCGACCCCAGAGGTCAAAGGTCATGGGCTACAGGGGGCAATATGTGTACAATTTCAAACAGCTCTAGCCCTAGAACTATAGCGCTCTCAAGGTTCATACTTAGTACAATGATGGCCCATGACCCCCAGAAGTGACCCATGGTAGCCTCAACCCCAGAAGTCAAAGGTCAAGGGCTACAGGGGGCACTATATGTAAAATGTCAAACAGCTCTAGCCCAAGAACTATAGCGCCCTCAGGGTTCATACTTGATACAATGATGGCCCATAACCCTAGATGTATTCTGTGGTAGCCGCAACCCCAGAGGTCAAAGTTCAAAGGCTTTAAACTGCAAATTAGGTACGCGAACTATTAACACAGTGTAGCTTAATAGGCCGCATTTTGTTAGCTACCTGTATTTGCAATGATAACGGCCTGAATCAAATACGCGTCAAGGAAACTGATCACTTGACAAAATCTCCCTAAAAGGGAATGTGTAGGCATTTTGATTTTGGTTCTTTGGACCACCTCAATAGGTTGTCATGATGGGACAAGGAGTGTGGTTGGTTAAGGGGTGGGGTATAAGAGAGAGTGTGGTCAAGTCTGGTGGTGTTTAAGAGAGAGTGAGGGTCTGATGGGGTATAAGAGAGAGTGAAGGCTTAGTAGTGTATTAGAGAGAGTGTGGGCCAGTCTGGTGGTGTTTTAGAGCGTGAGTGTCTGGTTGAGTATAAGAGAGAGTGAGGGGTGGGGTATAAGAGAGGGTGTGGTCAAGTCTGGTGGTGTTTTAGAGAGATTGATGGTCTAATGGGGTATAAGAGAGAGTGAAGGCTTGGTAGGGTATAAGAGAGAGTGTGGGCCAGTCTGGTGGTGTTTTATAGAGAGTGCGTGTCTAGTGGAGTATAACAGAGAGTTAAGGCTTGGTGGGGTATTAGAGAGAGTATGGGTCAGCCTGGTGGTGTTTTAGAGCGAGTGAGTGTCTGGTGGAGTATAAGAGAGAGTGAGGGTCTGGTGGGGTATTAGAGAGAGTGTGGTCCAGTCTGGTGGTGTTTGAGAGAGAGTGATGGTCTGGTGGAGTATAGAGAGTGAGGGTCTGGTGGGGTATTAGAGAGAGTGTGGTCCAGTCTGGTGGTGTTTTAGAGAGATTGATGGTCTGATGGGATATAAGAGAGAGTGCAGGCTTGGTAGGGTATAGGAGAGAGTGTGGGCCAGTCTGGTGGTGTTTTAGAGAGAGTGAGTGTATAGTGGAGTATAAGTGAGAGTGAAGGCTTGGTGGGGTATTAGAAAGAGTATGGGTCAGCCTGGTGGTGTTTTAGAGCCAGTGAGTTTCTGGTGGAGTATAAGAGAGAGTGAGGGTCTGGTGGGGTATCAGAGAGAGTGTGGTCCAGTCTGTAGTGTTTTAGAGAGAGTGAGGGTCTGGTGGGGTATAAATGAGAGTGAGGGCTTGGTAGGGTATTAGAGAGAGTGTGGGCCAGTCTAGTGTTATGAGCATTAGGCCTACATGTATATCAAATGAAAGTTTAAAACAAGGGGTTTCACATGGTGCTCACCAAGTTTTTGTTTGTGAATAGGGGAAGGGGTTTAGGTGTGGTCATCACGGGCATAGATATTCGTGTTTGGTCAAACACAACTGTGGTTTCTAGTTGTATTTGTTGTGTTTAGTCTTCGGCTTCTCCTTCTCCTTCTCCTTCTCAAGATCAGTCCTTTGCACCCCTCTAGCTCAGGAACTAAAGTAGCCCCTGGGCCCATACTTGGTACAATGATGGCCCATGACCCCTAGATACATCCAAGGGTACCCCCGACCCCAAAGGTCAAAGGTCATGGGCTACAGGGGGCAATATGTGTAAAATTTCAAACAGCTCTAGCTCAAGAACTACAGCGCCCTCAGGGTTCATACTTAGTATAATGATGGCCCATGACCTCCAGAAGTAACTTATGGTAGCCACGACCCCAGAGGTCAAAGGTCACAGGCTACAGGGAGCAATATGTGTAATTTTTTAAAACCGCTTTAGCTAAAGAACTATAGCACCCTCAGGGTTCATGCTTGGTACAATGATGGCCCATGACCCTTAGATATTTCCTGAATTAACATCGACCCCAGAGGTCAAAGGTCATGGGCTACAGGGAGCAATATGTGTAAAATTTCAAACAGCTCTAGCTCAAGAACTACAGCGCCCTCAGGGTTCATACTTGGTACAATGATGGCCCATGACCCTAGATGTATTCTATGGTAGCCACAACCCCAGAGGTCAAAGTTCAAAGGCTTTAAAAAGCAAACTAGGTACAACCTATTAACACAGTGTAACGCAATAGGTAGCGTTTTGTTAGCTACCTGTGTTTGCAATGATAACGCCCGAATCGTACGTCAAGGAAATTGATCACTTAACAAAAATATCCTTAAAAGGGAATGTGTAGGCATTTTGATATTGGTGCCTTGGACCACCTCAAAAGGCTGTCATTGTGGGACATGGAGTATGGTTGGTTAATGGGTGTTAGGAGGGTTAAGGGTTGTCACGGTTTGTAAGGGGGTGACCAAGGGGGTGGTCACCAGTTTTTTAGATTTTGCGCCCAATTGGGCGCTTTTTTAAATATTTTAAGTGCTATGAGGATGATTCTTATATCAATTAAAGCTTATAAAAAGGGCTTCCATATAATGGTCACCAACTTTTGGATTTGGCGCCCAATTGGGCGCTTTTATATTTAAGGTGCTATGGGGATAATACTTATATCAATTAAAGTTTATAACAAGGGCTTCCACATGGTGGTCACCAACTTTTGGATGTGGCGCCCAATTGGGCGCTTTTTAATTTTAGGTGCTATGAGGATGATTGATACTTATATCAATTAAAGTTTATAACAAGGGCTTTCACATGTTGGTCAGTAACTTTTGCATGGGGAGTGCTTGGTTAAGGGGTGGGGTCACGGGCATAGATATTCGTGTTTGCTCAAACACAAGTGGTTTCTAGTTCTCCTTCTTCTCCTTCTCAAGATCAGTGCTTTGCACCCCTCTAGCTCAAGAACTAAAGTAGCCCCTGGGCCCATACTTGGTACAATGATGGCCCATGACCCCTAGATACATCCTAGGGTACCCCCGACCCCAAAGGTCAAAGGTCATGGGCTACAGGGGGCAATATGTGTAAAATTTCAAACAGCTCTAGCCCAACTACTATAGCGCCCTCAGGGTTCATACTTGGTACAATGATGGCCTATGACCCTAGAAGTATGCTATGCTAGCCGCAACCCCAGAGGTCAAAGATCATATGCTTTAAAAAGCAAAATAGGTACGACCAGTTAACACAGTGTATCGCAATAGGTAGCATTTTGGTAGCTACCTGTATTTGCAATGATGAAGGCTTCAAATATACGTCAAGACGTACAATGGGGTTAAGAGGTTAACCGCTTAAAGGGACACAATGTTTTGGGATTAAATGGGTATTCTCCAGTCTGATGGTGTTTCAGAGAGAGTGAGGGTCTGATGGAGTTAAGAGAGAGTGAATGCTTGGTGGGGTATTAGAGAGAGTTTGGGCCAGCCTGGTGGTGTTTTAGAGCGAGTGAGTGTCTGGTGGATTATAAGAGAGAGTGAGGGTCTGGTGAGGTATTAGAGAGAGTGTGCGCCAATCTGGGGGTGTTTTAGAGCTAGTGAGTGTCTGGTGGAGTATAAGAGCGAGTGATGGCTGGGTGGGGTATTAGAGAGAGTTGGGGTCAGCCTGGTGGTGTTTTAGAGCGAGTGAGTGTCTGGTGGAGTATAAGAGAGAGTGAAGGCTTGGTGGGGTATTAGAGAGTATGGGTCAGCCTGTTGGTGTTTTAGAGCGAGTGAGTGTCTGGTGGAGTATAAGAGAGAGTGAAGGCTTGGTGGGGTATTAGAGAGAGTATGGGTCAGCCTGTTGGTGTTTTAGAGCGAGTGAGTGTCTGGTGGAGTATAAGAGAGAGTGATGGCTGGGTGGGGTATTAGAGAGAGTTTGGGTCAGCCTGGTGGTGTTTTAGAGCGAGTGAGTGTCTGGTGGCGTATAAGAGAGAGTGAGGGTCTTGTGGGGTATTAGAAACAGTGTGTGCCAGTCTGGTGGTGTTTTAGAGCTAGTGCGTGTCTGGTGGAGTATAAGAGAGAGTGATGGCTTGGTGGGGTATTAGAGAGAGTTTGGGTCAGCCTGGTGGTGTTTTAGAGCGAGTGAGTGTCTGGTGGCGTATAAGAGAGAGGGTATGGTGGGGTATTAGAGAGAATTTGGTCCAGTCTGGTGGTGTTTTAGAGAGATTGATGGTCTGATGAGGTATAAGAGAGAGTGAAGGCTTGGTAGGGTATTAGAGAGAGTATGGGTCAGCCTGGTGGTGTTTTAGAGAGAGTGAGTGTATAGTGGAGTATAAGAGAGAGTGAAGGCTTAGTGGGGTATTAGAGAGAGTATGGGTCAGCCTGTTGGTATTTTAGAGCGTGTGAGTGTCTGGTGGAGTATAAGAGAGAGTGGGAGTCTGGTGGGGCATTAGAGAGAGTATGGGTCAGCCTGATGGTGTTTTAGAGCGAGTGAGTGTCTGGTGGAGTACAAGAGAGAGTGAGGGTCTGGTGGGGTATTAGAGAGAGTGTGGTCCAGTCTGGTGGTGTTTTAGAGCGAGTGAGTGTCTGGTGGAGTATAAGAGAGTGATGGTCTGGTGGGGTGTTAGAGAGAGTGTGGGCCACGGGCATAGATATTCGTGTTTGGTCAAACACAACTGTGGTTTCTAGTTATCTATGCCCGTGATAACGGGGCATAGATATTCTGCTTATGCTCTTTATTCTTCTCCTCCTCTTTCTTCTTCTTCTTCTTCTCCTTCTCAAGACGCTTCCTTTGCACTCCTCTAGCTCAAGAACTAAAGTAGCTTCGGGGCCCATACTTGGTATAATGATGGCCCATGACCCCTAGATACATCCTAGGGTACCCCCGACCCCAAAGGTCAAAGGTCTTGGGCTACAGGGGGCAATATGTGTAAAATTTGAAACATCTCTAGCTTAAGAACTATAGCGCCCTCAGGGTTCATACTTAGTATAATTATGACCCATGACCCCTAAAAGTATTATATGTTAGCAGTGACCCCAGAGGTCAAAGGTCATAGGCTACAGGGAGCAATATGTGTATATTTAGGAATGTCACCATCTCTACGTATATAGGATATATATATATATATAGGTATATAGGATGTCAACCTTGAAGGTATATAGGATGTTAGCCTTGTGCTCATCGTGCTATTGCCAAGGATACTTAAATCAGGATGTGACAATAGCTTATTAGCATGTGTCCAATTGATTCTTATGTATATAGGTATTGTTATAAAGCTATTCCAGATGGAGTATGTAAATTCAATGGAACAGCCATTAAAGGGACACTCCGTTTTAGGATTAAAGGGTATTCAGATTTTTGATTTTTTTTTGATTTTTTTTTGCATGGAACATGTTTATTGATTTATTTAAGGAGGAGCGCCTCAAGCGTTTACACAGCAAATGCAATTAAAGGTGCATTCCTTGATTTTCAAGTTAATATTTTAATATTTGAGTCAGTATACTGATAGCCCTTTTAAAATCAAAAATATTACAGAGTGTCAGGGTGGATTAAAGGTGTCATGGTAAGTTCAGGGACGATGGGGTGATGGAACAGCCATTAAAGGGACAATCCGTTTTGGAATTAAAGGGTATTTAGATTTTTTTTTTTTGACTTTTTGTTTGGAACATGTTTGTTGCATTATTTAAGGAGGAGCGCCCTCAAGCGTTTACACAGCAAATGCAATTAAAGGGGTATTATTTGATTTTTAATTAATTAATTTTAATTTTTTTCGTTGGTATACTGATAGCCCTTTTAGAATACGGGGTGTCATGATGGATTAAGAGTGTCATGGTAGGTTAGGGTGGGAAACACGGGCATAGATATTCGTGTTTGGTCAAACACAACTGTGCCATCTAGTTATCTATGCCCGTGTTAACGGGGCATAGATATTCTGCTTATGCTCTTTATTCTTCTCCTCCTCTTTCTTCTTCTTCTCCTTCTCAAGATCAGTCCTTTGCACTCCTCTAGCTCAAGAACTAAAGTAGCCTCGGGGCCCATACTTGGTATAATGATGGCCCATGACCCCTAGAAACATCCTTTGGTACCCCCGACCCCAGAGGTCAAAGGTCATAGGCTACAGGGGGCAATATGTGTAAAATTTGAAACATCTCTAGCTCAAGAACTATAGCGCCCTCAGGGTTCATACTTAGTATAATTATGACCCATGACCCCTAAAAGTATTATATGTTAGCAGTGACCCCAGAGGTCAAAGGTCATAGGCTACAGGGAGCAATATGTGTATATTTAGGAATGTCACTATCTCTACATACGAGGTATATAGGATGTCAACCTTGAAGGTATATAGGATGTTAGCGCTATTGCCAAGGATACTTAAATCAGGATGTGACAATAGCTTATTAGCATGTGTCCAATTGATTCTTATGTATATAGGTATTGTTATAAAGCTATTCCAGATGGAGTATGTAAATTCAATGGAACAGCCATTAAAGGGACACTCCGTTTTAGGATTAAAGGTGTATTCAGATTTAAAAAAATTTTTTTTTTTTTTTTTTGCATGGAACAAGTTTATTAATTTATTTAAGGAGGAGCGCCCTCAAGCGTTTACACAGAAAATGCAATTAAAGGGGCATTTCTTGATTTTCAATTTAATATTTTAGTCGGTATACTGATAGCCCTTTTAGAATCAAACATATTACGGGGTGTCAGGTGGATTAAAGGTGTCATGATAGGTTAAGGGCAGAGGGAGTGTTAGGGTGATGGAATAGCCATTAAAGGGACACTCCGTTTTGGGATTAAAGGGGTATTCAGATTTTTTTATTTTTTTTTTTTTATTTTTTTTGTATGGAACATGTTTGTTGATTTATTTAAGGAGGAGCGCCCTCAAGCGTTTACACAGCAAATGCAATTAAAGGGGCATTCCTTGATTTTCAATTTAATATTTTAGTCAGTATACTGATACTGATAGCCTTTTAGAATCAAACATATTACGGGGGGTTAGGTGGATTAAAGGTGTCATGGTAGGTTAAAGGCTGAGGGAGTGTTAGGGTGAAAGTCATCACGGGC
This sequence comes from Amphiura filiformis, assembly GCF_039555335.1. Lineage (NCBI taxonomy): Eukaryota > Metazoa > Echinodermata > Ophiuroidea > Amphilepidida > Amphiuridae > Amphiura > Amphiura filiformis. The sequence continues at coordinate 58,300,023 of NC_092647.1, read as the reverse complement.
ATAGATATTCGTGTTTGGTCAAACACAGCTGTGCCATCTAGTTCTCCTTCTCCTTCTCCTTCTTCTCAAGATCAGTCCTTTGCACTCCTCTAGCTCAAGAACGAAAGAAGCCTCGGGGCCCATACTTGGTACAATGATGGCCCATGACCCTTAGATACATCCTAGGGTGCCCCCGACCCCAAAGGTCATGGGCTACAGGGGGCAATATGTGTAAAATTTCAAACAGTTCTAGCTCAAAAAATATAGCGCCCTCAGGGTTCATACTTGGTACAATGATGGCCTATGACCTTAGAAGTATGCTATGCTAGCCACAACCCCAGAGGTCAAAGTTCATATGCTTTAAAAAGCAAAATAGGTACGACCGGTTAACACAGTGTATCGCAATAGGTAGCATTTTGGTAGCTACCTGTATTTGCAATGATGAAGGCTTCAAATATACGTCAAGACGTACAATGGGGTTAAGAGGTTAACCGCTTAAAGGGACACAATGTTTTGGGATTAAAGGGGTAGTGTCTGGTGGAATATAAGAGAGAGTGATGGCTGGGTGGGGTATTAGAGAGAGTTTGGGTCAGCCTGGTGGTGTTTTAGAGCGAGTGAGTGTCTGGTGGAGTATAAGAGAGAGTGGAGGCTGGGTGGGGTATTAGAGAGAGTTTGGGTCAGCCTGGTGGTGTTTTAGAGCGAGTGAGTGTCTGGTGGAGTATAAGAGAGAGTGAAGGCTGGGTGGGGTATTAGAGAGAGTTTGGGTCAGCCTGGTGGTGTTTTAGAGCGAGTGAGTGTCTGGTGGAGTATAAGAGAGAGTGGAGGCTGGGTGGGGTATTAGAGAGAGTTTGGGTCAGCCTGGTGGTGTTTTAGAGCGAGTGAGTGTCTGGTGGAGTATAAGAGAGAGTGATGGCTGGGTGGGGTATTAGAGAGAGTTTGGGTCAGCCTGGTGGTGTTTTAGAGCGAGTGAGTGTCTGGTGGAGTATAAGAGAGAATGAAGGCTGGGTGGGGTATTAGAGAGAGTTTGGGTCAGCCTGGTGGTGTTTTAGAGCGAGTGAGTGTCTGGTGGAGTATAAGAGAGAGTGGAGGCTGGGTGGGGTATTAGAGAGAGTTTGGGTCAGCCTGGTGGTGTTTTAGAGCGAGTGAGTGTCTGGTGGAGTATAAGAGAGAGTGAAGGCTGGGTGGGGTATTAGAGAGAGTTTGGGTCAGCCTGGTGGTGTTTTAGAGCGAGTGAGTGTCTGGTGGAGTATAAGAGAGAGTGAAGGCTGGGTGGGGTATTAGAGAGAGTTTGGGTCAGCCTGGTGGTGTTTTAGAGCGAGTGAGTGTCTGGTGGAGTATAAGAGAGAGTGGAGGCTGGGTGGGGTATTAGAGAGAGTTTGGGTCAGCCTGGTGGTGTTTTAGAGCGAGTGAGTGTCTGGTGGAGTCTAAGAGAGAGTGATGGCTGGGTGGGGTATTAGAGAGAGTTTGGGTCAGCCTGGTGGTGTTTTAGAGCGAGTGAGTGTCTGGTGGAGTATAAGAGAGTGAAGGCTGGGTGGGGTATTAGAGAGAGTTTGGGTCAGCCTGGTGGTGTTTTAGAGCGAGTGAGTGCCTGGTGGAATATAAGAGAGAGTGAAGGCTGGGTGGGGTATTAGAGAGAGTTTGGGTCAGCCTGGTGGTGTTTTAGAGCGAGTGAGTGTCTGGTGGAGTATAAGAGAGAGTGATGGCTGGGTGGGGTATTAGAGAGAGTTTGGGTCAGCCTGGTGGTGTTTTAGAGCGATTGAGTGTCTGGTGGAGTATAAGAGAGAGTGAAGGCTTGGTGGGGTATTAGAGAGAGTTTGGGTCAGCCTGGTGGTGTTTTAGAGCGAGTGAGTGTCTGGTGGAGTATAAGAGAGAGTGATGGCTGGGTGGGGTATTAGAGAGAGTTTGGGTCAGCCTGGTGGTGTTTTAGAGCGAGTGAGTGTCTGGTGGAGTATAAGAGAGAGTGAAGGCTTGGTGGGGTATTAGAGAGAGTTTGGGTCAGCCTGGTGGTGTTTTAGAGCGAGTGAGTGTCTGGTGGAGTATAAGAGAGAGTGATGGCTGGGTGGGGTATTATAGAGAGAGTTTGGGTCAGCCTGGTGGTGTTTTAGAGCGAGTGAGTGTCTGGTGGCGTATAAGAGAGAGTGAGGGTCTGGTGGGGTATTAGAAAGAGTCTGCCAGTCTGGTGGTGTTTTAGAGCTAGTGAGTGTCTGTTAGAGTATAAGAGAGAGTGATGGCTTGGTGGGGTATTAGAGAGAGTTTGGGTCAGCCTGGTGGTGTTTTAGAGCGAGTGAGTGTCTGGTGGAGTATAAGAGAGAGTGAGGGTCTGGTGGGGTATTAGAGAGTGTGGTCCAGTCTGGTGGTGTTTTAGAGCGAGTGAGTGTCTGGTGGAGTATAAGAGAGTGGTGGTCTGGTGGGGTGTTAGAGAGAGTTTGGGCCACGGGCATAGATATTCGTGTTTGGTCAAACACAACTGTGGTTTCTAGTTTCTAGTTCTCCTTCTTCTCCTTCTCAAGATCAGTCCTTTGCACCCCTCTAGCTCAGGAACTAAAGTAGCCCCTGGGCCCATACTTGGTACAATGATGGCCCATGACCCTAGATACATCCTAGGGTACCCCCCGACCCCAAAGGTCAAAGGTCATGGGCTACAGGGGGCAATGTGTGTAAAATTTCAAACAGCTCTAGCTCAACTACTATAGCGCCCTCAGGGTTCATACTTGGTACAATGATGGCCTATGACCTTAGAAGTATGCTATGCTAGCCGCAACCCCAGAGGTCAAAGTTCATATGCTTTAAAAGGCAAAATAGGTACGACCGGTTAACACAGTGTATCGCAATAGGTAGCATTTTTGGTAGCTACCTGTATCTGCAATGATGAAGGCTTCAAATATCGTCCAAGACGCATACAATGGGGTTAAGAGGTTAACCGCTTAAAGGGACACAATGTTTTGGGATTAAAGGGGTATTCTCCAGTCTGGTGGTGTTTCAGAGAGAGTGAGGGTGTGATGGAGTATAAGAGAGAGAATGCTTGGTGGGGTATTAGAGAGAGTTTGGGCCAGCCTGGTGGTGTTTTAGAGCGAGTGAGTGTCTGGTGGATTATAAGAGAGAGTGAGGGTCTGGTGAGGTAGTGGAGAGAGTGCGCCAATCGGGGGTGTTTTAGAGCTAGTGAGTGTCTGGTGGAGTATAAGAGAGAGTGAAGGCTTGGTGGGGTATTAGAGAGAGTATGGGTCAGCCTGTTGGTGTTTTAGAGCGAGTGAGTGTCTGGTGGAGTATAAGAGAGTGAAGGCTTGGGGGGTATTAGAGAGAGTTGGGGTCAGCCTGGTGGTGTTTTAGAGCGAGTGAGTGTCTGGTGGAGTATAAGAGAGAGTGAAGGCTTGGTGGGGTATTAGAGAGTATGGGTCAGCCTGTTGGTGTTTTAGAGCGAGTGAGTGTCTGGTGGAGTATAAGAGAGTGAAGGCTTGGGGGTATTAGAGAGAGTATGGGTCAGCCTGTTGGTGTTTTAGAGCGAGTGAGTGTCTGGTGGAGTATAAGAGAGTGATGGCTGGGTGGGGTATTAGAGAGAGTTTGGGTCAGCCTGGTGGTGTTTTAGAGCGAGTGAGTGTCTGGTGGCGTATAAGAGAGAGTGAGGGTCTTGTGGGGTATTAGAAAGAGTGTGTGCCAGTCTGGGGGTGTTTTAGAGCTAGTGAGTGTCTGGTGGAGTATAAGAGAGAGTGATGGCTTGGTGGGGTATTAGAGAGAGTTTGGGTCAGTCTGGTGGTGTTTTAGAGCGAGTGAGTGTCTGATGGCGTATAAGAGAGAGGGTCTGGTGGGGTATTAGAGAGAATGTGGTCCAGTCTGGTGGTGTTTTAGAGAGATTGATGGTCTGATGAGGTATAAGAGAGAGTGAAGGCTTGGTAGGGTATTAGAGAGAGTATGGGTCAGCCTGGTGGTGTTTTAGAGAGAATGAGTGTATAGTGGAGTATAAGAGAGAGTGAAGGCTTAGTGGGGTATTAGAGAGAGTATGGGTCAGCCTGTTGGTGTTTTAGACCGTGTGAGTGTCTGGTGGAGTATAAGAGAGTGGGGGTCTGGTGGGGCATTAGAGAGTATGGGTCAGCCTGATGGTGTTTTAGAGCGAGTGCGTGTCTGGTGGAGTATAAGAGAGAGTGAGGGTCTGGTGGGGTATTAGAGAGAGTGTGGTCCAGTCTGGTGGTGTTTTAGAGCGAGTGAGTGTCTGGTGGAGTATAAGAGAGTGATGGTCTGGTGGGGTGTTAGAGAGAGTGTGGGCCACGGGCATAGATATTCGTGTTTGGTCAAACACAACTGTGGTTTCTAGTTTCCTTTGTTTTTGTTTGTTATTGAGCTGTTAACTTCTCTCTATTCCCTTTACTTAGGGAGTGAATTATCACTCTTAATTATGTGTTCACTAATATATACTTTTCATTGCCTCCATACACTTATTGGGAGTGGTGGGTGGGGAAATTTCTTCCCGATGTTAACTTGATGGAATGGCATTCATAAATGACCAACAGACTCAATCACACACTACATGTAGAATAGATGTTTACAAAATCGATGTCCCTATTGATCCCCATGCCAACACCACAACACGCACAGCAGGGAGCTAGCATGACCGTACCCGGATCGACAAACAATTGGGATCGTCCATTTCTTGCCATGGGTAAATTTGTTTTCCTTTCGCTTTGCCCGTAAAACATTATTTGGGAGGGGTTAGTAAATAAAAAAATAGTAATGTAGCCACTTTGATTTGGATGGGGGTATTAGTACTGCCAACATGGGGGATACCCTCCAGACACAGGCCATGAGGGGGCACAGATTAGAGACAAAGGCTAACTATACAGTTAACCCATTTGCCTTTTTGAAGGACCATTTTTGAGTTGCAAATTTTAATTAATTTTTTTTAATAGAGCTTGATTTTCATCTACCTTGGGCACAGGTGGGTGTGTAGAATGAAACGGATTAGAACTGATTGGTACTCTTTGGTAGCATCAGGTTGTACAAATTCATAGACAATATAATACAAACATACATACATGTTTATAACTACCCTGTAACCACTCGGGTATAAGCCCACCCCCCTAGATGGGCAATTTCACTTCAAAAATGGGGGGGGGCTTATAACCGGGGAGAGGCTATTAGTTGAATTTAAAAATGAGAAAAATCTTCCCCATTTGAATATGCCCTATGTCTCAGTAATTTCTATCATCTTTGTCAATTATTTTTAATCAATTTTAAGTATGGAATGTTAATTTTAACTGATATTTTTTAAATATTTGTTCTTAAATGTGAAAGAAAAGCATTGATATGATTTAAAAACTTAGCCAAAATGATTACTGGGCTTATACCCGAGTACATCCTTGTTCACCGAATGGTTTGTAAAATAGGGGTGGGCTTATAGCCTAAAGTGGGCTTATACTGCGAGTGGTTACGGTAGGAACATGGTGATGGTAGTTTCACATTTCATGGGAAAGTACATAAAATTTCTTTTTGCTTTTGGTGATGGTTTTGCTGTAACTGTGGTGATGGCAAAGATAGCAATTAGTGAGTTTTCTGGTGGTAGTCAAGGTACTAGAATTTAGAGGGGACTCTCAAACAAGGCTCAAAATACTTTTTTTACGATGGATATATTGAACAGATTCTATTTTGTAGCTTTTGTGTGTGTACAATTTGCAGTTCACAATTTTTATTTCATGGGGCCATTTTCATGAAATTTGGGAGAAAATAACTCCGAACTCATGTATTTTGAGCCCTGCTCTTGAATATGATTTGCTGATACTTGGATAGTATTTGACATCTTTAGTATTTATGTCTACAAAAGTTTAAAAAAATGTGTGTAGTGCAAATACATCTGAATGTATTAGAAGTAGAATGTTATTATCATGGTTATGATACATATGTATGATATGTAGCTATGCTATATTCTTCATGACAATTCTGGAGCACAATTTCGTTTTCATTTTCTGGAGCACAATTTTAGTGCTCTTTTTTCAAGCTATGCCACACAAATGTTTTCTTGCTTTTTCATTTTTGTGCATTTTTTAAACTTTTTACTTGACAATAATGTGAAATTCAAGCAAATTGTAACCTCTTATTGTCATCAAGGTAGCTGTAGCTGTGATTTGTTGCGTATTGATCGGCAACTTTGTCACCATGCTATAATTCCTTCTGATGCGCATTATGTTTTGCCACTGCCTATTCCTTTTCAAAATAGCAATCAAGTTTTTAGTGCCATTTTGATGTATTATTACTGGGATTTTTCTGGGCTTATGTATAAATTTATTTAAAATGCACCTGAACATAAATTTTGACAGAGAAAAATCTCTGAAGCATGGCATCATTGTCTATAAAAAAATTAAATGTTCAGAAAGCCACCAAAATATCTCATTTTATACTATTGATTTTTCTTTAAATTTGCATTGAAGTGACCTAAAAAGTTGGTACGGGAACATTTAAGAGAACACCACCTTGCTAGTTACTAAAAGCATGTATCCAATAATAGGAAACTGCCTGCAGAGGGGGCTATTGCAGTTTTCTTAGCAAGAACTTACTGACCAGCTCACACAGTCACAAGTTTGCATCCTGACACTGTGATTTTATGAAAAATTGAAACTCCTGTAAAAGTGTTGAACATTTTTAGCTTGAAAATGAAATACTTTTACAAATTATTGTTGTTTTACAACTTTGACATTGACAACAACAGCAAAAAATCATAATAAAGTAAATGGACACGAGACTGGTGATTATGCTCATGTTGAAGTGAGATGAAAATTAGCATAATAATTAATGTTGGCTAAAGACATGCCCATTGAGGACTGCCTTAAATTTTATGTTCTTTGATCAATATTGCATTGGTTTCTGCCTGTGCTTTTTGTCAATATAATTTGTTTCTGTTGTTGTTCGCTGGAAATATCTCTGGCATCCAGAAGGATACAGATCTAACTCATGCCATTTTTTGTGTGTCTTTTCCATTCATTACAGGTTCTCCAGTCAGCTAGGGATCAGCTCAAATGGTCACTTCTGAAATAGTACACTTTGGAACCAGGGACAAGCTCAACAACTGGAGAAGGATTTTTATGTTAAATAACTTTGTACATATCAGTTAGACTTGCATCGGAGTAAAATATCTTTAGGACAAAAAAACTGATTGGTAGTACCATATTCAACCTAATTAGCACCTGTGTGCAAAAGTCAAGAGTTTACACACATATAATCGTTAAATGCGTTGGTTAGGCCCAGTGGCTAGGTGAGCTTAAAATTATCATTTTACCGCATAGCAAAAGACCAATATACTTCATATAAAATATAATTGAAGGGCTTATTTTTTTGTGATACAAGAATATGTTGCACTTGATACAATAATATAGCATTTTTCTATCTGGTGCAATATATATTATACAATTATTATACTAGAAATTAAAATGAATGAACACAGCCTGACAATTATTCCTGTATGACTTACACCAGGGGGTGCGCCTGTGTGGGCCGACACGGAAGTGAATCCAACTTTACCAACATATTTGTCATTGTATCCACGGTTGTGCATTCTTGTTGTAGTTGTAAATATGGGATATACGATCACGGTTGGACCGTGTACAGCTATTGAAAGCTGTGTTCATTCAATTGAAAGCTATTGAAATTTCTAGTATAGTGTGAATTACAAGATTGTTTTGCATTACCCATTTTACATAACAAGCACTAGTACTCTGTGGAATGACTTAGAGCATGCAGAGTGGTGATAAGTTTTATGGTCATAGTTTCTATTAATTGTCCCAAGATATTTCACTCTAAAGTAGACTAGTCTTCAAACTTGTTTCAGTAATGTGTTATTTATCTCTGGACCAAAGATTTTGTTTGGTCAATATTAAAAGTAAAAAGAATGGTGACTTCAGTATGTACATTGAATAAGGAAGAAGATTTCAATGGGTATAATTAATAGGCATTGCAAATTGTACAGATCTAAATGATAATATGTCAGTTAGTAACTGTTTAAAAAAGAACATTATTTCAGCTGTAAATTACAGAATTCCATATGTGGATCAATGCCCTTACAGTTGGGTGTTACTAAAATAAAAACATTGTTTTAGACTGAATGGTAGATCTGTAGCGTGCTAGGGATAACAACATTAAAAGAAGAAATTCAATCAAAAGAAAATATTCCAATTGTTCTTTTATTTTCCACCATTAGTTCAAAGATGACATTCATGTTGGTGTATAATTTGTGAATCAAACCAAAATGATATATAAATGGTTAAGGAACAAACCTTAAGTTTGATGACATCTTAGAGACAAAGGTGCTTTCGTTGGGAGGCTGACATCTCCCTCCATGAAACGGAAGTGTGAAATGTTGACAATTCCAACTCGAAAGATAACTTTCACCAGTATTTTGACTAGTTTTCACAAATGTAATTTGACTTTACGAGAGTATTTTCATTTATAGAATGCCATCAAACTTTTGGTTTGTTCCCCAACAAGGCAACATTAGAAAAAGGATAAACTTCCATGTGTTCAAATTGTTCATACATGTAATAGTGAAAGAAACATATACATATGTGACCTGATCAAGGGTAATGAGTCACATGTCGACCCTGGTCCAAAATGAGTTTTACACATACATTTTTAGGACATTTAGAGCTTTCGGGAACTGAAAACCCCATGTTGATTTCACTGAAAACAGTATTTAACACTAACTTTCTTTGTCAATATTACCGACATCTGACTCATTTCCCTTGATCGTGTCACATATATCCATTATGGATTAAAAAATGTAGATTATATTTTCTCTTTTTACAATAAGCCATATGATATCACCAAGTTGAAACATAATGGTTCTAAATTGAATGAACAAGTGTAGTAAAGTAAGAACAAGAAACAAACAAAAAACAGTTGGTGTCATATTTAACAATTTGAGGGTCATTGACACAAAGACGCAACTCCATTTTTTTGTGAAAATGAGATTTGATATCAAAATGTTACGAAACATGATGAGCACTTTCCAATAAACACAAAGAAGTAACTCCATTTAGCACCCCAATCAATAGCTACATGTATAGTGAAACATAGACTTAACCACATTATGTCAATGTGGACCATGGTCTTAAAACTCATTTTTCTCAGAATGTCTTTGTGTCAATGATCCCTCGAATTATTAATTATACACATATCTCAAAATGATAAGTACTGGCCAAGACTCGAAAATTTGCCTCCAGTGTACTTTCAGAGATACGTAGTGGGCCAAAGCGGTTTTCCTGAAGTCATTTAAAATAGTTGATAGAGAAACCCAAGATCCACATATTGAAAATCACTATTTTGAAATGTAACATTGGGTAGACTTAAGGCCCGGCAAAAAACGCGATCTCGCTTTTTACGCCGTGATTCTCGCTATTAACCAATTATCTCGCTTTTTAAAAAAGTTTCCAAGCAGTGCACTTACTATAAAAATGTTGCTTTTATGCTTTATGCCATAAAAGTTCGCCAAATTCCATTAAAATGCAGTTCCAACTTCGCCAAAGTGCAGAATTCAACAGCATTGCAAGCACAAGGTCGAGTGAAAAAGCCATCCTTTACTCAATAAAAACTGACATTTCATTTCAAATGAGTTCAAGTTTAGGCCAAATATCATTATATTTATTGAATTACTGGAATATTTTGACCATAAAACATAATTCAAGGTCAAATTTTTGTCACTTTTTTCTTCGACATCGGCCGGCCGGCCGTCGGCAGGTTTGTTATTTACATAGAGGGCAGCAAATTTTTTTTTTTTTTGATTTTTTCGCATTTTCTGGCGTTTTTCGGGGAAAATCTCGCTTTTCTCGCTTTTCAAAATTTTGGATCTCGTTTTTACTTCAAAAATTGCGTTTTTTGCGGGGCCTAGGTAGACTTATTCGCTGGCGTAGTGCACATTAGAATATGACTGTTGCTTGGTCAACTGGCTCATGCTTTCTTTGTTATGAACCACTGAAATGATCACAACACAAAGCCTATGGCATATCATAATTGAACAGGTGTATGAGCCTAGGCTTGAACCAGTAACCAATGGTTACTAATGTGCACTATGGCAGCGAATAGAGTAGTGAAGACCATGATACATATTATTAATCTAATGGTACGTATTGAAATGGTAGTCTTTGATTAGAAAGTTACTTGTTTTTAAAAACATGGATCATGTTAAATTGAAGTAAGTTTTCTTATCAGCTTGCAGGATGAAGACAGAAATGGGATAATCCAGTTGAAATCCACACACCACCTATGGAGGACATGACCTTAATCTCCCACACAGGGAGTGTAGATTTCAAATGGAGTTGCCCATTCAGGTAACCCCATTTGAAATTCCCATTCCCTGTGTGGAAGATTGAGGTCATGTCTTCCATAGAGGGTGCATGGATTTCAAATGGATTAGTCCATTAAAGTTTAAAATGTGCAGTTCTTTGGTGTACAGGTGGAATTATTGGCATCAAATAAAACACTGTATAAAGTACACACTTTTGATTTGTATTTATTTCACATTGTGTCTAGAGTTATATGGTTCAGCATCATAGTTATATAGTTAAACACTGACATTAATTTGTTCATCAAACAGAACAAAATTACAACACGGTGGCCTATGGAGCAGTACAATACACAAACGCAAAACTGGAATAAATTGAAACTTTTTTGTGGATGTCAAAATGTCATATAAAGAGGATGCTAGAATCACAAAACTTTTAAAAGTAATTTGCATAATTACTGCTCAGAAGTCATTGGTCATTACGCTGGATCTGGCCTGCAGGCCCTGGGCTCATGCAGGCCGCCTAGGGAACCCAACCGGTTGAAATGATTTCACATATCGCCTGCTATACTAATTGCCGAAGTCATTTTTTGTAATTTTGAGAACAAAATATAGTTCAAGCATGCATTTTAACATATTTATTCACCAATCTTTACACAAGAACAAATGATAATGATACTTATAATCCAAAATAATTAGGGTAATAACATTACTGATGCATGCTTGAACCACATTTTGTTCTTTCAAAAAAATGACTTGGGCAATTAGCGTAGCAGGCTGACGATATGCATTTTGGCGAAAACATGAAAAAGTGTTTTAACATAGGCCTATGGTTTTAATTTAAAATTAAGATTGGCTGCATGGTTTGTACAACATTCTGTTTGGAAAATAATTAAAACTAAATAATTCTAACCATGTATACAACAAGAAAAAAATCAAATCTCAATACAAATAATTATTAATTATCTAGTAATCTACATGTACAAATGGAAATTTGGCTAGCACTAACTTCTAAGAATAAAGTTAAATAATTCAATGAATTCAGTTGATTCAATAATACGATGCGTTGCTGGGGAGAGGCCAAAATGTGCAGTCCATCATGGGAAATAGTCAATACAAAGCCTGCGTAATACGAATATCATTCATCATTGTGTGTTTAAATGTCAATGCTAAATGATGTTGTATGCGAATGCATTCTAAAACAGCAATTTCGACTGCTCGGTGCTTGAAGTGGGTAAGTGCAATAGCTGCCTTGTGAACATTTGGCAATTTACACAAGGTATATTTTCCTCATCTATTAAAACATGGCAGCTATTGCACTTACCCCATTTCTGGCACTGAGCAATCGATTTACATTTACAGGGTAACAGTAGATCCATTTATTTTACTGATCACATGGCATCCTTTGTGGAACTGTTCAACATATAATCACACTTGTGTGAAAAGCCAATGGTAGCTTTACGGCGATGTTGACCCTGGAGGTCAAAAATTGGACTGGCAGAGAAACTGCTGGTGGCGCATTCATCATATTGTATATCATGAGAATTGTTAAAACTACATGTATAAGAACATAAAACCTAAAAATAATCATTATTGTGCAGAAATATTTAACAAAATGGAGTCAACAATCTACATACATGTACATAAAAGTGATTTACAAAACTAAACAGAACCCAAAAAAAACAATTGCCGCATGATTTGATCCTGGTATAGTTAGGTGATCAGAAAGACTACTTGGAAATGTGCCCCCCTTTTGGCCTTTTTGGAAATTTTGCCTAGTATGGCGCTGATAAGTTTATGTATATTATGCTGTGGGTCAAGAAAAAGTTATTTTCAAGCAAAAAATGAATGACATTTAATCATGCTGCCATTCCAAGGGGCCAGCAAAAGGTAAATCTGGATTGGCAGTACCGCCGACAAGGGGTGGGGGTGGGGCAAAAAGATAACCCTGGGCCTGGAGTCAAAGGGGCCCTGAAAAAAATGAAAAGATGGCTGACAAATTGTTTTGAAAGATTTTTTTCTCGTACATTGGTTTTGCAAGCAATAATAAATCCTATGAAAATCAATTCTTTTCCTAAAAGTTTCACCTCTAACCTACTCAGCTCTAGCACTATTTTGACAATAAATAGGCCTACATGTACATGTATACATGTACGCGAGGCATACGTTATAATTGAAGACCAAATTAAAAAGACCAGTTTGCATATGACGTCCTGTCAACCAGACCAAAAATGCCATACTGCGCAGGTCAGCAACCAATCACGCCGCATCTTTCCCTGACGTCAGACGCAAACTAGTCTTTAATTCTGTGTTCAATTTTTGTTGTCACTAAAATTAGAAATACAAAATCACACGTTGAGTAATGAACCATGATCAAAACAATCACCACACAAAGTATATGGCACTCAAAGGCATACCAATATAGCATGATCCGGTAACCAAGAGAATTGCATTTAAACCACTTTGATGCTGAATTAATTATTGTGGGTTTCTCAATATTTATGTGATCTTGTAGATTTTAATAGTTTTATAATCAGCTACTGCAAGCAAACCATCTGATGTAAAAGTTAACCCACAAGGCATGTACAAGTTCTTTGCTATGCACGCCATCTTCTTGCCAGTCTTCCAGCAGTGCTTCTCTATCACACCATTACCAGTGCCATTTCCTCTCTTCTACCAGTAAATACACAATCACTATATTTATCATAGCAGAGTGCACTTAGCATGTCTATACCAATGTTGAGTGTTTCCGCACCTGTTATCATATTCATTACAATCAATTTACCTGGTTGCCAATTACTTACTGCAACATGAGAATTCTGAATGACAGTTATCCTGCATGGTCTAATGCTCGTCTTAAGTGTTTTTATGATAGTTCCTGCAGGATCATGTACAGTAATGACATTTCTCACAGAATCACTTGCCAGTATCCTGCTGCCATCTGCGGTGATTGCCAAACTACACACACCTGATGCCGGTCCTGATGCAATACCGGAAGCATTGACCTTGGTGCTGATTGTCTTCTCAAATTTGCCTGTAGAAGAGTATACCTCAATAACAGTTTGCCGTGCTACCCAGAGTTTATCGTCAGAAACGAATACTACACCTTCAAGCCTATTTGTGTTTGTTATGTTGAGTTCTAGAAACCCCTTCTTCTTATATACTTCATTTTCCTTTAGGCAGATGGTCACTTTCTTTCCATTCTTCAAATCACTAACAGCCAGCAATCCATCTTTCGAAGAGGCAACATGAGTTGCCGATTCAAATTTGCCAAATTCTTGCCGAAGTTCCACAACTTTACCAAATTCAGCACTACAAGTTGTTGCAGTCTTGACAAACCATGCTCTTCCTGGATTCAACTTAACTTGCGGAGGATCCTTTTCTTTGACACTCGTTAGCTCCTTCTTCATCTTCTCCATCAACTCTGCATGCTGTGTAATATAGGCGTGATCTGAAGATTCACCTGTCTGTTTCGCGACATTACAGGCAGCTTGCAGAGTGGATGTCTGATTCTCTAGTCTTGAAATCTCCGTCTGTATTTCATTTAGCTTGGCATCGCTTGCATTTTGTACCTCACTTTCTAATCTTCGTATATTTTTTTTGACCACCTTTATTAAATCATTCCCGCTTCTGCTGATTTTTCTTTTCTCTACTATTGCTCCATTCAACACCTTAGCTTCAAGTTTTTTCAGTTCTGCTGTTAATTTTTGGCATGACTTGATTTCTTTGTCGGTATCAGCAGCCACTGTTTTTAACTCTTCTTTACGCTGTTTCGTCATATCCTCTACATCGGTAATAACATGTTGTGTTCCTGTGTGGTAAACAATCACACAGTTATGACAGGCTAAAGTATTGCAATGTGAACAATACAGATGCAAGTTCTCATTATGCTTGTCACATTTTGGAACTATAGGCTTTGCTCCATTTGCGTAATTTGGGTGTACTTCGGCTAAGTTGCGTATGTTTAAATTTGTCCGCAAGTTCTTGACTCCTCCAACAGGGACACTGGTTTTCTTTGCACATCTCATAGGGCAAGTAATAGGCTGATCAGGATTTAAAGTCACAATGTTCTGAAGACACACCTGGCAGCATGTATGAGGACATTCCAAGTCTTTCGGTACGTGTGGATCCACAAAGAATTCAAAGCATATAGGACAAGTTACAGAACGTTCCACAGTTTCTGCAAATCCAGAGGTGCTAGCCATTTTTATCAGTGGTGGCTGGGTTATACTTCAGTACAATATTATAAGTCCTTGTATACCCCAGGTTGTATTCTAAATGTGCATTGCTTAAAATGATTAGTAGGCTTACGCTTGACTAGAATCCACCAATGCACTGTATACCACGTATTCCGACTGAGGACACCGCACACTTTTAAGTATTACAATACCTCTACCACTAAGATTTTTGAAAATCTATGGGTTGGGTTGCTTTCTATTTCTATAAACAGCACTGAAAAATTAAATTACGTCTCTGTCATCACTCATGATAAGGATAGTCTGCACACAGAGGTAGGCCTACATGTAGTACACTGAAAAGACGTCTCGTCTGAAAAGAAGAATATAAGAAGCTGTGAATCAATATGCACATGTTTGCTGGCAGTTCCCCTAGAGTAAAGGCACAAAATCTTATTTATTTCATTGTTGACTTTGCTCTCCACTGGGGTAAAAAAATAACGGTACAATAGTGGGCAAGTAAACCTGGAGGATTTATCACCCAAATCCTGGCCCCTTTTTTAACATTTCAAGAACACAGCGGCCAAGCTGGGTCTCTAGTGACGTAATTGCACACTCGAAACAAAGTAAGTTGCTGAATATTAGGAAGGCAAAAAAGTTCCACAAAAGTGAAATCCCGGAGTAAATTGAGCAAGAAATGGAATTTTTTAGGATTTCAACATTCTTACGATTAACAAAAATATACCAAATTTTTAAATTCCTAGTACACTGTCATCAAAAACAACTCTTATTTTTCAAACATTGCGAACATTTTATGTTCGCAACATAGCTTAAAAAATAAACCTGGGCCCTTTTTTTCATGAAATTGAGAGCGATCATGCGTACACATAGTCAATGTTAAGTGATAATACCGGGTCTTCGCAAGTTTTTGCGCGCTTCGTGTCTTAGTTCCAGCAATGAATAATTTGCTGTCAGTCTGTGTAGCCAGAAAAGGGGGGTGGTCATAAAAATTTTCGACCTGAGATACGGAGGTTAGCCCACGATACAAGGGGGTCATAAAAAAATTTACTCCGGTCACCAACATATTCATGACCCCCAAAATGACATCCCCCCCTAGGACTAAATGAATGTTTAGGAATGTGTTTCATTTGGCAGAACTTGATATTTTTTTAATCCCAAAACATTAGTGCTGTAGGCTATTTTTCTACAAGCGGCTACGGGATGGACGCCAGGTAACCTCGGTATTTTCTTGTCAACCTAACCTGTGATATAATTTGAAGGCCCTTTACAATTGATTCTATAATAGTTTATGCAGGGGTCCCAGGGTTTTAACAAATAATCCATAGAATTTTGCGGCTCGCGTTTATCTTTCGGATGAACGAGAAGGTTGCGTAAAGTGATGTGAGGTTTCATGGCGGCATGGATGTTATAAGATGACTCTAGCGACACGCTCGGACACCCCTTCAACATACGGTAATGTCACCAATCCCCTGGATGTTTCACTGTCGTCTTTGGACTTCTTTCCTTTTACTTAGGAGTAGCCATTTTGCTCTTGATTTTTTTTCACATCAACAGTAGCATTGAGAAAGATAGCTGGTAGCTATCGAAACGTCTGTACGTGTGTGTTTAACTTGGACTAGTATATCATGAAAAAATATACAGTTTTATGGAACAGTCCTGATGAATTTATTCAAAGATCTTAAATAATTTCATGGACATAAACTACAAGGACTATATTACCCCCAAAATTGACAGAGCCAGACGCGGACACAGTAACCAATTTCAACAACACCATACCAAATCAGATGCCTATGCAAATTCTTTCTTTCCCCGCACAATCAAAAAAGACTACCGACCGACTTAGTTTCTTCACCAAAGCCCGACGCCTTTAAACATGTTAAAGCTGCCCCCGAGAAGCTACGTGACACCAATGGACAGCCTTAGACCCCACTCTCCTAGACTCGCTTGCCAGTCCTATATACGCCGTACCTATGTATATTGAGGACTGGCTTACGCCATTTTGGATGTCAATGGGAAATACACACTTAACGATTTGCGCCGGTTAGAAACTTGAAAAAAATCTTTAAAATTTCATCAATGTATATAAAAGTGGTACCAACCTTATTGTGCTTGCTAATTTAAGACTAGGTTGAAACAAAATTAAGGATCGAAAGCATTTTAGTGTCCAAAAAGGCAAAATTGTCGTCAAAGTTCTGCCGAAATCGGCACCCTTGCGAAGGGTTCAGAATTCGAATCGGGAACGAAAATATCCGATCTTTGCGATCAAAAACACAAAATTACAACTTTAAACATACTATTGGCAAAAGACATTATTACCAAACAATACAGAATAGAAAATTTGACATCATTTTCTCAAAATATTGAAAAATTTGCTCACTAGACATCGAAAAAGTACGCAATCCAATTCCCGTTCAAACGCGTGGGAAACTGAAAGTGCGATAATCGTGACTACACTCTCCTCACCTCCAGTCAAACCACCTTTATGGTGTCCTCATCAGGAGGATATCAACCAAGTACCAAGTAAGTAAGTATATGTACCGGTACTGAAAAATGTCTTAAAAAGAGGATGCTAGGATCTTAAAAGTATTAAAATGATATTATATCTCTTACCTAGGCCTACATGGAATACGATATCACAAGACGTGGCGTGTATCTGGTCATCTGGAAATGAATGACGAGATCGATAAAGGTGATCGATAAATTTCGCGCCGATAGAAGCAAAGGGTTGTTTAGGGCTCACTGCAACAAGTGATTAGTGTTGGGTGAACAGGAGACAATAGCATAGCATGGATCACCCGGGGGGGCCACTGGTCATTGACAAGGGGGTATCATGCGTGGCCACGAAGTTTCGAATAGCACCCTAAACAAGTATTTACGAGGTCTGAAAATGCACCCCTAAACAAGTATGACAAGTGCAATTTCATACCCTAAATAAGTATTGACATTATTTTTGCCCCCATTAGAAGCAAGTAAATCAGTCATATTTTGACTCTAAAACCCTTCATGATAACTGGGAAAACACAAATTCAAAAGTTCATAATTTTACCCTTTATTACATACTACATTTGTCTCAAAGGACCCTAAACACTGATTTATTGTACAAGATATACCCATTTTCTCAAATTTCCTTGTTTTAGATACCCTATTCACGATACTTAAGTACAGTGCCTGATCATGAAAAAAGACCCTTTTTACTTGAATCTTTGGCCACGCATGATACCCCCTGGTCTATGACCAGTGGCCCCCCTGGGATGGATCATTAAATCAGAATTTGACAATTGCTTATTAGCATGTGTCCAATTGTTCTTTAAATTGCATAATATTATGAAGTCGTGACCTTGCTAGATGTTGCCGATAACATATGCAGGCAGAGCTTGATTCGAATTCTTTGTTGATCGGCTTCCATTTTGTTATGTAACAAGTTTCCGGGGGGTCACTCCCATTGTGGCCTGTACACCATCCGCGATAATGAAAACGCGTAAAAGGGTAGTTTTTCGTGGGTAAGCACGATACGCGCGTAACGCGTTTAGGGTGTCAAAAACATGAAATATTGGAAAAAAGGGTAGCAAAATTGCAATTGCTAATACGCGGAAATGAAATTTAGGGTATGAAATTTGATGCAAGGAATAAAATCCCTGTTTAGGGCATTGTTTTAGCCAAGGGTTAAATCCTTGGTTAGGGTGCTTTTCAAAAGTTGATTATCGCGGATGGTGTACAGGCCACAATGGGAGTGACCCCCCGGGGCAAAATTTATTGTGTGTAAACTTTGAAGTTTGTACGTGACACAGACTTTTTTGCATCTAAAGTGTCGAGTTCGAGACAAAACTAACTAAATCTGGTGTTGTCAAATTCTGCTGCACCACCCCTTCTGCATGATAGAATTCCATTAAAATCATCTTAAGGGATCTGGAATGAGCATTTCGACAGTATTTATGTGGGACATGAGACCACATGAGACATATCGAATCGCATTCTGAATACGAAGAATGCCTTTCTGATATCAAATAATTTTCATTTTTTGAAATTCATGATATAATACAAATTTTATGACAAATTATCAAAATTTGATATTTTTCACAGTTTTGATATATAACAGTCCTCGAAGTAAATTCTATCTAATGATATATTCTTAAAGTGTATGTCGCTGGGAGGAAAAGCCAACGATCAATTGAAAATTTGAAGATATGGATTTTTTCCCCAAAAGACCTAATTTGTTTGGGTGTTTTGGGAAAAAAAATTCATACCTTCAATACGAAAGGTCAAAATTTTCAATTGATCGTCGGCTTTTCATCCCGCCTACATACACTTTAAGTATAAATCATCAGATTTATAAAGTTTACTTCAAGTACTGTTAAATATCAAAAATATTAATTTTAATCATTTGCCATAAAATTTGTATTACATTGCGAATTTCAAAAATCAAAATTATTTGATATCAGAAGGACATTCTTCGTATTCAGAATGCAATTCGATATGTCTGATGTGCTCTAATGTCCCACAATAAATACTGTCCAAACGTTCACACCCCAGCCCTTATGATATTCTGTAGAAACCACGATTTTATCCGCAATTAGGGAAACAATCGAATATACTAATGACAATTAATGTGTTGGTAATATCTTCCAGAGGATTTTCATGAATGGATGAGGGAGGTTTTTTTCCCAATCTAATGTAAAATGAGCATTGTCAGTAGTTTTCGGTCTTTTCTAACAGTGCTTGAGAAAACGATGAGGTCCCCTTTTTTTCAAATGTGAGATTCTGAGGGATAAACCCACTAGAGTACCAAAACAGACTTGGAAGTGATCCTTGTTCTCTAATAAAATTGTTCAATGTATGAACATTTCATAAATCAAAGTCTAACGGCCTTAAGTACATCATGTAAACCATGCCGCGAATCTTAAAATGCTGGCCCGCGCGATTTCCCGGCCATCCGCTGCAACCTGTGATTTTGTTTGACCCACTTATAAAAATGCGATGCGATCAAGCAAAATCAGTCTGAAGTAAGCCAAGGTCATTTTGGGATTCTTATAATTTCATTTTTAACATATTCAAACTCCAAAGTGATAACCCCATGTCAATACGACCTTTGTTTACAAAGTTAAACAATTTGATCACCGTTAGAAAGAAACGGAGGAAATCAAGTTTAAAGATAGAGTACTTAATAATTGAGTCATTTTAGCACACCTAAAATGCATGTTAATACATAGTCAACTTAGCAACGATACCTTCCGTTTAAAAGGGCATTTCGTGATCCACAGCCTCATCCCCCACTTTTTTCAACAACAAAAAAAGATTTTTATACCACTGGAAACCTCTGGCTACATAATGTTTCACCTACCTTGACCTAAGGCGTCGGCACTAATGCTGCTGCACACTGCCTTGCCATCTGATCCATGTGAATACATGCCATACCACTCGGGTCTTTGACCAGCCCAGGCCAGCCTTCCTGCTGTTGCTATGGAGGTGATGTTTCTAGCTATGCGGTCTGTTTTTACATTGTCCATTCATCTTTTCGCGGTCTTCCTCGTGGTCTTTTTCCATGTACATTGTCCTACAATTTTGGGTTATCTGTCATTTCGCATTCGGTGTACGTGGCCAAAGAAGCGAATCCTTTTTTGGGTGATTTTATCAATGACTGTGTGCTTCAGTCCAAGTGTGTCCCGTATTATGGTGTTACGTATTCTGTCCAAGCGTGATACGCCCATGATCTTTCTCAAGCACATCATTTCAAAGATCTAGGAGGCGATTTTCGTCTTCTTTCTTGATGGTCCAGGTTTTGGCTCCATACATTAGAATCATCTTGGTGGCCTGTTCAATGTCCTTGGCATTCCATATGCTATGAAGTCTTTGGACCGCTCCTAGTGCTTTTCCTATTCTGTGTTTGATGTCTTCTCTGCTTACGCCCTTTTGAGATATGGTGCCTCCCAGGTACACAAACTCATATCCACTTGCTTGAGCTGGTTGCTATTAATGTTGATGTTAAGGTTGTCTTTTTGGCTGCTGTTAACTTGTACTTCGGTTTTACCAATATTGATCTTCAGTCCGAGGTTCGAGCTGCTACGAAAGACGTTGTCCACTGCAGTCTACAGTTAAGTTACTAGCAGAGTCTGCTAGCAAGACATCGGCGAAGCGGATGTTTGAGATCAGATGTCCCTGGATCAATATTCCTATGTCGGTGTCATGGGTTGCATAAAGCATAACAAGTACAAGAAGTATGTTGCAGAGTTGTGGTGATATCACACAGCTTTGCCGCACTCCCACTGTTGTGTGAAACCAGTCAGTTATGTCGCCATTCATACGCACAGCAATGTTCGATATACTGTATAGTGCTTTGAGAAGCCTGATGATCTTACTTTGGAAGCCGAAGATATAATGTTTTTTCTTGCAGATTAATTCGTTTAGTAAAATATCGTCAAATTTAAATTTCGTTCTGGTATGCCAGAACGAAATTACAACAGTGGCCTATGGTTCGTAAACGCAATATCGCATTCAACTGATATTTTGGGAATAAGCTTTTTTCGTGGATATCTACTGAAAAATGTCATAAAAAGAGAATGGGATCACGAAATCCTCCTTAAGACATGGCTACGAAATTTGGCATAACAAAATGCTAAATCCGAGCTTCTTTTGGAATAATTTCAAGATTTTTTGACAATCTAATATCAAAGTTGGGTTAGATGGGGTCAAAATTTATTAACATTTTTCCTTCGGAATTTCATCAAAAAAAATTTTAATGTGAAAGAAGAATGTCTTTTCCTTCCACTTTTGCAAAAGAGTCAATTTTGATTTTCCACCTCTACACACATTATTTGGCCCATATCTCAATTTTGCTTGATCGCATCACAAATCAATAATTCATACCGGGATCCAAAATACCATTATATTTGATTTGTGCAGACAAGAACATGATACGCGTACACACAGACAAATACATCGCCATGGTTGAAGGTCACGTGAGGTGTCAAAGGCTTTTGCGACTTCAAATACTAGCATGCATTTCGTCACAGGTGTGTTCCAATATGTGATTTCGTATCTTATACCTGTCACGCATTTCCTTCGTAGGCCTATTATTCCCGGGTATTATACACAGTAATTCCGAATTTCGACATAACTGGCAAAAAGTCATTCCCAAATTAGAAGACTGACTTTCTTGGGAAAAGTAACTGCTGCATATGCTGCCTGCCGGTATCACAATAGTTAACGGGCACTGCCGGCCGTCGGACCATTATGTGGTGACATCAATTGCCTCAATTACATGGGCCGAATAAGAGGTAAGTGTGAATAATAAACGATAGATACCTTGCCCCACTTTGTTGAGAGCAAACCAACAAAATTCACCATAAGTTTTCGTTGCTAATACAAAAACCTTTAATTTGATGTCACCCCTAACAACAGCAAGGGGGTGACCATGGTCGTAGTGTGGAAAGCAAGTTTGACTGTTTTAAAATGTCAATAATATTAGTGCTCACTTCTTTCAGTTCTTCATTGGCATGATTTATATGACTTTCAATGTTTTCATGCGAAGAATGTATAGCAATATCATCAGCAAATAAAATTAAATCAAGTACATTCGAAAAAATAATTATATCATTTACATAAGAGTATAGAAAACTAAAGGGCCTAATATTGAACCTTGAGGAACACCATAAATGATGTCTTTCACAACAAACAACATTCTTGAATATATTCATCAGGACTGTTCCATAAAACTGTATATTTTTTCATATACTTATAGTCCAAGTTAAACACACTTTCGTGCAGACGTTTCGATAGCTACCAGCTATATTTCTCAATGCTACTGTTGATGTGAAAAAAAGTCAAGAGCAAAATGGCTACTCCTAAGTAAAAGGAAAGAAGTCCAAAGACGACAGTGAAACATCCAGGAGATTGGTGACATTACCGTATGTTGAAGGGGTGTCCGAGCGTGTCACTAGAGTCATGAAATCTTGTAACATCCATGCCACCATGAAACCCCACAGCACTTTACGCAACCCCGGTCCCCGCACTCCGTGCATCCGCGGGTATTCATGCTTGTCGGTGAACTTTAAAAACACCCCTTTTGCATCTCATTTCGCGAAGTTTTAAGGGGAAAAACACCCCTTTTTTTTTAGCAATTTCGCGAATTATTTGCCCTTCGATAATACCCCTATTTTCACTAAAACGCGAACGATATTTCTAATATACCCTTTTCTGGCAGAAACACGTAGGCTGCTTGATGAAAATACCCTTTTTTTTCAATTTCGCGAACATGTTGTTTGAGAAAACACCCCTTATTTTGTGTGTTTCGCGAATCGCGTTTCTTCATCTGAAAACACCCCTTATTTCGCGAAATTTTCGACGAGCATGAATACCCGCGGGTGCACGGAGTGCGGGGACCGGGACGCAACCTTCTCGTCCATCCGAAAGATAAACGCGAGCCGCAAAATTCTACGAATGTCATTTATTCTATCCCATGCAAAAACTGCGATCTCACATACATAGGTGAAATCGGTAGAAAATTCGGGAAACGTTTAGATGAACATAGAAGTAAGGCAGAGAAAGTCGCTACCAATATCCGCACCAGAGCCAACAGGAAAGCTTCGCAATCTACCATCCATAAATCTGCGATAACCATGTTGTGGACAATAATCATATCATCAATTGGGAGGAGGCAAGGATTGTCGGAAAAGAGAGTGACAAATACACAAGATGGATAAAGGAGGCCATCACCATCAGAAAGCAAGGAGCAACAATGAACCGAGACTAGGGCCAGTACAACCTAAGTCACATCTATGACGACCTATTGATGGAGAAATCGTCTGGCAACTCCGTTGCCAAGCAGCTGTTCAACAACAGCTGTTCAGCGATCATTACATCAACAGTAGCATTGAGAAAGATAGCAGGTAGCTATCGAAACGTCTGCACGTAAGTGTGTTTAACTTGGACTAGTATATGAAAAAATATACAACAAACAATATTTCCTTTTAGGAAAATGTGTATTATTTCTCTGGTATCTATATTTACTATGTGTAATTACGTTATCCTTACTATGAGGATGTTTTCCAAAATAATTTTAATTGATTAATTATTTTTGTAGTTATTTATCTATTTATTGGTTCTTTATTCAGCAAAATAATATAAACACATAGCACATCATCCAATAACACAGGTGTCCGAAGAGAAGTCTCTTTACCATTCTGAACCGTCTTATTTTTCCAGGATTGGTCGAGAGAAATCGGGATACATATTTGGAAAAAAATAGTTGATACAATTATTTGGATACCAAACCACGAGTGTACACATGTGGTAGCACACCCGGGTACCACGGTGATCCTGTGCGGTTTTCTACCAAACAAAATCGCACAAAATGACGACACCCAGTACAAAGAAAACGCCCTATCTTACAATAACATAGATCTGTCCGCCTTCTTTGCTAGTGAAATTTCGATGAAAAACCTTTTCTTATTCTGTTTTCTTCAATGTTGACCTCCCCGTCTTTCATCCACCAATTACTGAGAGGTTATGTCCAGGTGTAAGAGTCTTGTGCCTTAGCATAGAAATAAAGGATGGAATAGTACCTAACTTCAAAAGATACTGGCTTGATTTCTAAAGAAAATCAAACCATAAGTGCACATTGCTCGCTGTCATATCATGTTGACAGGTTATTATTATTAACATGAAAACTGTTTAATGTTACAATTAAATGGAAGGGGGGAAGTTAGTCTGGATAAACTTATTGTGTGTATAATATGCACAACTTACTGTAGTTCATTTATTTTCGCTGTATGTTTATATAATGTCAAATTTGGTGTCAAAATATAAATTGCACTAGTTTTCTCTACTATGCAAAGATACCTTTTTGTTTACGGTCGGCTGTACCCAATACAAGAGTTATGCACATTTAAACTGGTAAAGGGACTTTTGGGACACCCTGTACACAATACCGCACCACACCACACATCTGATCAAAAAACGATCCACAAACGATCTGCTTTTAAAATTCCTAAACCCAATATTTTCCGTAAAACCCGCTATACATCTACTAATTCCAATCAATGTTCAAGTCAACCAGCTCCATCATCCATTCTACATCCTCTTTCTTTATTTCCACTTTCTCGACTTCCCGGGCTTGACGAGATCTACCCTCATCACCTGAAAAGAAATTGAGAAAGCAATTGAATATATGAATACAAAACCCACCCAAGTCCATACTTTGGCCAAATTGAGTTAAGCATGCCAATTGTTGCTATACATAGGCCTGTCATATGTATGAAAGAACAACTCAAAGTCATCCTCTGTGTCTATTGAGCATGTGAAAAATAGCATGTATGAAAGAATCACCCAATTCCATGATTTGAGTCTTGTAACACATTGATTGAAATCCAGTATGTATAAAAGTCCACTTGCAACACATTCATTGCTAGAGAGTGACTTTTGAAAAAAAATGGGTTTAATAAAGGAAAGTGTGTGGTTTTATATTACATGGCAGAATGCTTATCAACATTATACATACCTGTGTGCTTTATTTTGTATTATCTTACTAGTGGTAATCTCATTCTAACATTGTTGTCTTTGTATATGATTCAAAAACCACCCAAGTCCAAAATTTAAAATGAACCCCACGAAGTCCCTGAAATGCTAATCGTCATACCTAACACAGGTTAATCCACTCATTTGCACGTAAAACTTACCATATTGACCAGGTAAATCTAACTGAAGGAATTAAAATGATACACAGGTTTTTCTCTCAAAATCACTTCCCATGGACTTGGGTGGGTTTTGTATTCATGTATTCAATTATATAGATATTATTTCCATTAAAAACCTAGCAATTAAGTACGGGATAGAACAAAATAAAACACAATGGGGAACGATTGCTCGCTACAAATGGAAACTGAAAATAATGATTACGAAAGCACAATTTACCAGTTTACCAACCCAAAGACGTTTGACTTATTACCTGGGTTACCTGATATGCATTCAACTCCCGCATCTTTCGAATGATCACAATTGTGATTTCCAACTCCATGATGGCGACAGAATTCCAGACCATCCTCGTCGCCATCACATGCCACGTTGTCAAAGTAAATCGGTAGCGACGCATTTCCTGGTGTAACGGATCCCTTTGTGAGAGCCTTGGCAGCCCCAGAGTATCCCAAGCTACTACAAACCACCTGGGCGTCTTGAAGGTCCCAATCATCGTCACATATCGTACCCCATCGTCCTCCAATCAGTACTTCAATGCGACCATCACTGGGTAAATTACCATCTACTAATCGCAATGGCAAAGGAACTTCACCTTCTGTTTTGTAAAAATATTAGAAATGAGCTATTCATTGGTATTCTTCTTGTCGTCTTCTTTCTTCCCTCATTTTCCCTCTTCTTTTTTCACTTCTTCTCATTTGTCGTCTTCTTCTTGTTCGTTATCTCTTTTTATTTGTCTTGATTTCCAGTTAACGAAAAAACCGCAGTGTACTTCTAATATTAATGCTCTTGTCTTATAATAGGAAAAAAACGCCAAGAAGCCAATAATCGCATTTATATCTCCATAGGTCTTGCGGTTCCTGAGTAAGATGAGTTATTAAATGTTAATAAAATATCAAACGAAAGTTTAGGACGTTTCCCTCTCTCAAGAAAAATCACGCACCTTGGGATCTCTTTTATACGTAGAACCCACACCATTTCTCTATGTGTCAGCTTTATTTGTCTCAATACAAATAACGCACTTGTCTCAATACTTGAGTGCAAATAACGCTAGGTCATGCTCCTTAATTAGTGTCTCACGATTTCGAAACCTTGGCCGACAAGAAAATTGCAATTTTCCTCCCCCGCGTTTACAAATTGCACCACGTGGGAAACTATGACATACTTTGATAGCACACAGCACTAGCATCTTCTCTGTGATGGCAGATATTTTGTCTCCATCCACTGTGTTGACACTCTTCTATATTCAATTCCATACCACTACAGTCAATATCATTGAGTAGTACTTGTCTGTTGCCTTGGCCGAAGTATGCTCTGGTAGGGGCCTCTCTTGCTGCTCCATAACCCAGCATTTTGCAAACGATAGATGCGTCTTTGGTGTCCCATTGATCATCACACAACTGAAAAGAAGGAATTATACCCTGAATAATTATTATCAAGGGATCGAATGGATGCAAACTACCTCTGTCCGGCTGCCTCATTTTCACAGAATAATTTTAGCAGCTTTGAGCTAGGTTTCAGGCCACGATAGGTCTCTCTCTATGTGCCATATCCAGTGACGTGGGCGACCATGGAATGCCAATCCATCCTGTTCTTTGCCAATCTCAACAGCTTGATGTTATCCACACCCGTCCAGGCTGCGATACTCTGGAGATATGTTGTCCTCTGGCGCCCTCTGTCTCTCTTTCCATTAATCTTCCCCGTAAGAAACAAACACTCAAGATCATCTTTCCTCATACGGTGGCCCAGGAAATCAAGTTGCAGTTTCCGGATCTTCCTCAGGAGCATCCGTTGCCTGCCAGCTCTATGCAATACTGTTTCATTTGTGATGTGACTAGTCCAAGGGATCCTCAACATTCGTCTGAGGAACCACATTTCCGTTGCTTGCAATCGATCTTCCATTGCCTTTGAGACTAGCCAGCTCTCGCAACCATATTTCAGAATTGGTAGTACATAGCAATCTAAGACACTGAGTCTTGTACTCATGGTGATATTCAAATTACAAAGGAGGGTGCTCATCCTTGTGAAAGTCTCTTTTGCCATTGCAATTCTCCTATTGATTTCTCTGTCACACCTCTCATCTGTTGTGATCCAGCTTCCCAGATAGCTAAACCCATCAACTTGCTTCAGATTACCCTCATGGATTTTAATGTTGCAGATAGGAACATCCTTTTGCTTTGTAACTACCAGACACTCGGTTTTCTTGCAGTTGATGAACAGTCCTTTCTTCTCACTTTCAGTCACAACTTTGTTGACTATTTGTTGAAGATCTGACTCAGATGTAGCTATCAGGACAGTGTCATCGGCGTACCTTAGATTGTTAATATTTGTCCCACCCATCTTCACTCCTGGTAAATCCTCCAGTTCTCTTAGTATCCACTCGCTGTACAAATTGAATAAATCTGGCGAAAAAACACATCCTTGCCGCACTCCTTTCTTGATTTTAACAAACTCCCCTACATCATTGCCCACTCTGATTGCTGCTGTCTGGTTCCAATACAAATTTCTGATAATTCTCAGGTCTTTTCCATCAATATTAATCTCACTCAAAATATTCAACAGTTCCTCGTGTTTTACGGTGTCAAATGCCTTGGTGTGATCAATAAAACACATATACAGGTCTTGCTTCATTTCTATCGCCCTCTCACATAACATTCTCAGCATGAAAATTGCGTTCCTGGTTCCACAATCCTCCACAAAGCCACACTGCAGATTTGGTATTTCTGGTCTGATTTTATTCCTTGCTCTCTTCATCAACACCTTCAGCAGGATCTTCACTGCATGACTCATTTTGCTTATTGTCCTGTGTAACTCACATAATATAGCTCCAGGTTTCTTTGGTAAAGCGATAAAGATGGACTTGCTCAGCTCTGGAGGATAGGTCAAACAGGTCAAATATACGGCAAAGAAAATGTACCAAGGATTTATTTTAACATTCCTTGATACATTTTCTATCGTATTAAAAAAGCAGTCTGTGTAATAAGGCTAGTTCATGTAGTTGGGAATAAGCGTTGGTAGCTGTTGGTGCAAGGCTGTCTGATAAATACTTCATTTTGTTAAATCCATCAAATATTCAGAAATGGCAAGTTGGTCGATATTTGTACTAATACAATGTATATAACAAAATTTTTAAACAGCAAATAGTGGTAAACATAGCAATATTCATCAATAAAATTCAACATGTGCTCAAAAATGAGTTTTGACGACAAAGTCTTCACATACCGTGCCTCTGCCATACTTGGGATGAGTGATCTCTATTCGTCCTTCGTTGGGCGATCTTCCACCGACTAAGTCCGCCTTGACAGCTGTATAAAAAAACGTGATTTTACAATCATTATTTGATATATTGTTCATCCAACATGACAAAGCGCTATCATCATAGAATCATAAAAAAAGGCAGAAACTATACAACCAAAAATGAATTTAGAAAATATGAATATGAAGAGTACTATTGAACCCGTTAATAGTGGGATGATCTGAAGCTATCTGATGATTATATCATTCCAGAGTTTCGATCCTTGCACATACTAAACGACCCAGCATCAATGCATCATATAATTCCTGTTATACGTCTTCCGACACCAAGACGGGAAATATAACAAGAAAGACTGAACTTGACATATCTTTTGACAGCTAAAATGCGCTTGAAAAAAAAAATTACGAAGGTGAATTAATTCCAAACCTGTAACAAATGTCACGTCTGCCTTGTATCCCTTTCCGTTCATCAGGAAATCCGAAGAAAACACAAGAAGTAGATTCCTACCAGACGATCGGACGGCGGGCAATTCTGACCCGCAAAATTCACCAATGAGAGCGTCAGGATTAGCCACACCACTATCATAAACTTCCAACTTATCATGACATGATCCCTCGCTTGATCTATCCTCTAGATCAAAATCGGTAAATGTAAGATGGACTTGCTTCCCTGGTTTGGCTCGTATTCTTGTAGAACATCGTTCGTTGTTGTAGTACTTTGAAGGATAATTACTTGAAGACACGGTTCCGGGAGATGTGACTATGGAGTCACATGCTACATCGATCAGGATGAAAACGGCAACATGATTATTTTGTACGTAGAAAGCAAATTTAAAACAGTATAGATCTACGATACAAATTTTTACACTCACTGGAACGCCGGCGTCTTCAGTGGATGTTATTGCGATGACGATTTGATTATTGATACGACCTATGATTACGTAATAATAAGCTGAAATCTCGCAAAATAATAATGCCTGTTTTACCACAATCAAATATTTTGAATATTGAGAACAAGCAGCAAATTGGTCGAAGTGGTTTGAAATTGTGTTTCCTTTTACATCAACATGATCAACGATCAAATCAACTTACTTTTTACAGTCGTTACAGTTGCATTGTATCCTCTTCTTTCCAATATAGAATATCGAAAAAATAAAAGTACCAGAACTAAAGATTGACCTGACGATTTTAAGGGTGAAAATAACATCGAAGTCCCACATGCTCTACCAATGAACGCTTTTCTAGTAGGCGTTTCACCATCAAAGAATTCTAAGTAATCGAAGCAGTCATTTTCAAATGGGATTTCTTGGACTTCGAAGAATTCGAAATCAATGACAATTTGTTCAATGTTTCCAGTCGTTATGATTGTAAAGACTATCTCTTGTTTCGGGTAACTCTCTGGAAAATTCGCAGAGGTGACGTAACCAGGGGCTGTGACGTCATTTTTCCGTACTGTGCGTAAAAATGTAGTTCATAAAATATTTCAACTATGTTTGTTCATTATAAGCAAATGATGTTTTCTTTTAGACATGAGAGGCTCAGGAGATCAAAAACTATTGTGACCACCACATGAGTCGACAAAGTAAAAACACTCCGCTTTTACCCAAAAATGTGTCAAAATGTTCGTTCTCATAAAAAAAACCCATTATGTTAAAGAATACATTGCATTTTCTAGGATAAATTGGCAACTTAGGTAACGCGGCAAAATGTGTCAACATATTTCCTTACTACCAGTACAGAACTATATTGACCCCTTTGGAGGGCAACTTGGCCATTGACCTTTTGGTAGTAACTCGATAACGGTGCATCCTAAAAAAGACAAACTATACATTTTCTGAATCCTTATGAGTCGAGGAATATGCTGATATACTTTTAAACATGATTTACTATTGCCGGGTTACACAAAGTCTAACCTCACTTTTTAGCAAGGTCTCGTTGTCTACTCAACAACTATGAAGAGAAAGTTAGGCACAAGAAACAAATGTGTTCGATCTTTGGATCGACCGTCGATTCTGCTTCAATGCTTGTTATTAACGAACTATCAACTAATTAATCAGAATTAACGCTATTTATATTGGTCAATATCACTACAGGCACAAATATACTATTTTGTCAAAATTAAAAATAGTAAATTAATTGGTTTAATAAATAATAAGGATCGAACAAGCATCGATGATCGATCGAAAGATCGAAGTAATATGTTTCTATTGCCTTAGGGGATATTTCTGGATCAGATTACGGAAACAAGGGACACTAGGGTTGTTATTCATTTTCTATTTAATATTTGTGCATTGTAATGTTAATTTGGGGGGGGGGGGGTAAATTCAACCCAGATTGAATTCGTTTCATTAATGCCTGTATTATTACCTGTCCCGAACACGGCTCTCAAACTATATCCTGCACTTGTTTCAGATGAATCGGTATCAAAAATAAGAGTTGCATTAGGTCCAGTAGACGTCACAAATCTTGGTATATCAGTACCACAATACTCTCCAATAAGTGGACTCATTTCATCGTCGCCGTCGTAAATGCTTAGACTATCGGCACTACAATTATCAGATTCTTGCAGGTTGAAGTCATCAAAGGTAATGATTGTTTGAAAAGTGTCGTTCCAACTTATAAGCAATGTGCGACAATTGTGGTTGTTGAGGTAGTCATCGGGGTAATATGGAGAGTAATATGAGCCTACTCCAGGCCACGGGGTCGTATAATCACATGGTAAATATGCTAAAAGAGGCAGAAAAACGGAAACTTTGAATTTACATCTATTTACAGCAACATGATCTTAAGATTTTTGTTTCTGTATAATTTAAATAATAAAAGTTGGACTCAGTTAACAATGGTTAACCAGAATCTACGTTATTGATCGTGTTTTAGTTTCACATGTTATTAAATCAAATGTTTAAAAAAAAAAAGCGTGTAGTGATTTATATTGCGCTACGCACAGGCACAATGCCTAGACGTTGATCCACAAGCCTCAGCACACTTTACAGTCTATTCAACAGGATACAATAGACATAGCTAGAAGTATTTTGATTTTGTTTTCAGTGTAACCATGGTAACTAATTCCATTGTCATAATTCGGCTTGGCATCTTACATTAACCCTGATCAACTCTATTTTATCTCCTGTTTCTTATTTAACAATTATTTGCACTGAAGTATTGTAATACACCTTTTGACAGTTGATACAACTCATACATTCGAACCGAGTCGATGTAACAACAACAACAACAAAAAAAAAAAAAAAATTTATCAAGCGACAATATACAATAAGTCAATTGTTCAAAGGCGCTGAAAGGCAGACATAAGAATTCAAGTCTGATAGGCTTGTTGGAACAGATGGCATTTTAGCCGCTTTTTGAAAACGCCAACAGTCTGAGCATTCCTAATATGGATGGGAAGTTTGTTCCACTCTTTTGGTCCAAAGCATGAAAAAGATCTGTCTGCGAATGTTTATGTAATAATGCTTACGTCGACACAGAAGATAGTAATCTTGACAGCAATCGTGACGTGACACGCAGGACTCATCACACTGACAGGGGTACGTTGTCTCATCGGCGGTATCATAACAACGATCATCACATGTTGGCGCTGTAAGAAATAAAAACAAGAATAATTAATACCTTCACAGTTTGTATCACCCTTAATTTAACATAAGAGTTAGGTTCTTTGGGCTACAGACGTATTGGAGCTAATTAAACAAAACGAGGCTGTTCACAACATACTGCAGTTACTGTTCATTTTCCTATACATAATACACAATACTCTCACCATTGACGCGTGACCTCTACAAACAGTGCATGTTATAGGTATATGGACATTGCCTAGTTAACGTCACTGTGTGAAAAATAACCGGCCAATAACCGGCCAATACTTAAAGTACTCTCTGAAATTCTAGAAAATAAAGTTTTGTAACTTTAGGTGTTTGGAAATATTCGCACTATTGTCTCATTTCGTAAACAAAGGCCCACACAGTATTGTTACCTTGCGTCTGCTTTATAATCGTTCACCCAACTGAAACTATAATACCAGCTCATTGCTCATTGCACAGGTAAAACAGAAACATGTGTAGTGTGGATCTGATTTAACATAGTTGAGCTGTTTTCAATGAGTGTTATCTTGGTTTAATAGCTTTTTATGGGGTTTAAGTCCTGCAAAGGTCGTGGTGAATTCTACTGTAGACATGACTGCATCATGAAGGACAGCACGCGTTCCCATGAACGATTATAACAGAGAAAGCAGCCCAACAGCACAAGTAATGCAGCCGAATGCGATTCATAATATGATGTGCCTCCACCGTTTGCTGGGGGAGAGGCCAAAATACGCCGTGCATTAAATGGGAAAATGTCGACATCCAAAGCCCGACGAATACCCCAGGGGCCACTGGTCATTGACAAGGGGTATCATGCGTGGCCACGAAGTTTCAAATAGCACCCTAAACGAGTATTTACGAGGTCTGAAAATGCACCCTAAACAAGTATGACAAGTGCAATTTCACCCTAAATAAGTATTGAAATTATTTTTGTCCCATTTAGAAGCAAGTAAATCAGTCATATTTTGGCACTAAAACCCTTTATGATAACTGGGAAAACACAATTTTACACTACATTTGTCTCAAAGGACCCTAAACATTGATTTATTGTACAAGGTATACCCTTTTTCTCAAATTTCCTTGTTTTAGATACCCTATTCACGATACGTAAGTGCAGTGCCTGATCATGAAAAAAGACCCATTTTACTTGAATCTTTGGCCACGCATGATACCCCCTGGTCAATGACCAGTGGCCCCCTGGGACGAATACAACACAGGAATTTAACATAATGTCATTATAATATCAGTATAACGACGTTACACGCAAAATGCGCAGCAAAACAGTCATTTACAAATTATAGTAGATACATTTTCTATCTATTAAGCACACGGAATCCTTCATGGAGCTGTTTTCACTCATTATTATTATCACTCTCACGTGAAAATTCAATGGTGGCTAGAACGGCGATGTCGATCTGAAGGTCAAAAATTGGACTAGCAAGAGCAGCCGTTGGCGGCGCATCGAATTGTGAATCACCAGAATTTGACATCAACTCTTGCAGGCAGTAGGGTTGCCAAATTTTGTCGCTATTTGTCAATTTTTGTCCCATTTTTTGGTCATTTTATGGACACTTTGCTCTTTGCCGTCCCCATTTTATCCCTGAAAATTATCTGTGGGGGCAATCCCCTCTCCCCGACCTCCTCGGCTACGCCCCTGGGTGAAGGATAGCAAAGGTAACCTTGATGCACAAGATGCCAATGGACAGGCTTCCATCCAGCTTCCGAAGACCCACCATTTCTAGTTCCGTGGGGACCATATCAGCCAACAAATCAATGTGCCGCCCTCGGTACAATAGCAAGGTATATGTTATCAAAGTTTTATCAGGCGGCGGATGACATGATCGAGCCGGCAACTCGTGAAACCGCCCGGCCGTATGGGTCAGTCCATGTCGAAACAGATTGAGTGTACACCCACCCTCTTGGATTTTGCTCTCCTTTGGCTCAGGGGTACCTTTCATGGATCCCTAGGTGAGGTCACAAGAAAAAATTCAAATTCCATTTCGTTTGCGAATGGCGGGCAATCAAAGTTTGGCGACCTCGACCAAAATTGTGAATTTAAGGGGTCCAAATGACAAAGTGCTCTCTTTGAGGGCACTTTCTTCTTAATTGAATCAGTTGTGATCCTCTTTTTTTTTTTTTTTACTCACTGGCTGTGTCTGAAATACCTAATGCCAAAAAGATAGATTTCGGAATTTCGTTGGGATTTCAGAGGGGGTCAAAATCAGCACTTCGTACTGTTCAATCAAATTATTTTGATTTTGAAGGACCCATGATAATGTCACAGTGCACTTATAGGTCCTAATTATGTTCAGAATAGATTAACCATATGCCAATGTCTATGAGCAATTAAAAAAAAAGAGAAATTTCTAGACCCCTACAGAATTTTAGGCCACCCCTAAAGTGGTTCAGCCACAAATGGCACTTAAAGTCGGCAAATTTTGACTCCTAATAACTTAAGGTGTACACCAGATATGAATTTCTAGTCTTTTGCATCTGAAAGAATGTAGTTTAATGTTACTAGGAACATAAGATTTGTTTTGTATTTTTTGTGTTTTAGTATTAAGTTGACGCTTTCAAAAAATAGTCATTTTTGCCTAACATACCATGCATACAGGATACGGTACAAAATGCCAATTTTAGTATGATATTTTTGTATATTTTTGATCACTTTATAGCCATTTGTATTATTTATCCTCATATTTCAAGTTACTCTTGAGTCAAGTAATAAGAAAAAACTACTTTCTAATCCTCTGTATGGATTTTTAAGAGGTGTTAAAAATGCACTTCCTGGCAACGATGCACATGCAAAGTACAGGTTATGGGGGTCAATTTTCAGAATGCTCCCAATTATGTCAAGTAATATATCAAATTACTCGTATGGTCATGAGGATTCCAAAAAGGTATAGTTTGTTATGTGTCAGACCTTTCAGGAGGGCGCTATGACGAAAAATGTTCATAGGTCAACGACCTTTTTGAAAGTATCAAAACACAAAAAATACAAAACAAATGTTATGTTCCTAGTAACATAAGACTACATTCTTTCAGATGCAAAAGACTAGAAATTCATATCTGGTGTACACCTAAAGTTATTAGGTGTCAAAATGTGCCGATTTTAAGCGCCATTTGTGGCTGAACCACTTTAGGTGGGCCTAAAATTCTGTAGGGGGTCTAGAAATTTCTCTTTTTTTTGAATTGCTCATAGACATTGGCACATGGTTAATCCATTCTGAACATAATTAGGACCTATAAGTGCACTGTGGCATTATCATGGGTCCTTCAAAATCAAAGATAATTTGATTGAACAGTATGAAGTGCTGATCTTGACCCCCTCTGAAATCCCAACGAAATTCCGAAATCAATCTTTTTTTGGCATTAGGCATTTCAGACACAGCCAGTGAGTGACCACATTCAAAAAAGAGGGTCACAACTGATTTAATTAAGAAGAACATGCCTCTCAAAGAGAGCGCTTTGTCATTTGGACACCTTAAATTCCCAATTTTGGTCAAGGTCGCCAAACTTAGATGGCCCGCCATTCGGAAACGAAATTGAATTTGAATTTTTTCTTGTGACCTCACCTAGGGATCCATGAAAGGTACCCCTGAGCCAAAGGAGAGCAAAATCCAAGAGGGTGGGTGTACACTCAATCTGTTTCGACATGGACTGACCCGTATGGCATTTTCCAATATAGTCGGTTAGTTTTGTGGGGTTCATTATCGAACCCCAACGGTTTTAGCTTGTATTTATATTATTTATCAACATAAGCCTATTTGTTTGTGATATTTCAAGCGTTTTAAAATTTCAAAATAATCCCATTCAATTACACGGTTGACGATGAAAAATTTACTGAATTTAGGGACTGCACGTCATACACCACCTGGTTTTATATAGCTTGCTGAATACTCCACTTAACCGCAACAGGCAGAGGGCGATTATTGCCAACTCTCGATCTCGGGCACACATGTTTCATGTTGTAGATATTATGATGATAACAAACTCAAGATAAATCCAAATGTGATAGCTATGATTTACATTCCACTGTTCCAATAATTCCCAGAATCGTTTGCAAAGAAACTAATACTTCGTCATCGTCGATGCGCCGATAGTCAACGCGCACGTGCTGGTCGAACGTGCCCAGTATCTATGTCCACATCGACGACAACGTACTTTCAGTTTCATTTGCAAAGGCTTTCGGATATTTAATTATACCAAAATCGACAATACCATTTTCCCAGCAAAGGTAAGAATAGTCCGGACAGCAATCTTCACGGCTGGAACATTGTGGATCACACTGACAAGTGAAGTCATCATTAATTGGCAAACCACATCGAGTCATGCAGGTTTCCTCTGGAAAATGACAAAAAGTACTCAGTAACCATGGAAACGTAATAACTGTTTAGAACATCCGCTAAAAGCTACTTTTAAATATCTCGGCTCCAAGAACAGATGGGTTTCGTTCCCATGAATATACTGACCAGGTAACGTTATGAGAATGGAAAGTAACTTATGAATTTCATAGACATTCAGGTGGACAGGTAGTTTCTTTGGAAAACCATGTACCAGTGTAACCTGTCCCCAAACTGATGGTGCAATAAACAACGTATGATTTGTACCAAAAGTTGCAATGAAAATATTTAGCTTTCAAATACTTTTTATTGATCAAATTCGGTGAACACTCTATATGCTTATAGACGAGGTTTGACACATGTTGTTTTATACAAAATCCTCTAAAACTTATCCCAGTGGGCACAGATTAAGATTTCGACGTCGGTGTAATGAACAGCTTGGTACTTGGCAATGGGTACAAAGGCTTTACGTTATTGATTGCAAAAACAATGGCACACAATTATACACCTGCTGCCTAAAAGAGCATCCGTTTAATACAATAAACTTTCTTTTTTGTTCTCGAAAATTTGCAATTCCAGGAAAATATAATAACGTAAATTGAAAATGTGTGGGCCCACTTTAAAACTATAACCGGCATCCCTTCGATCATGCTTGGAAACGCTTGGACAACAAAATTACACTATAGGCTCCAAATAGAGTAATTAAAATGATGTGGTACTTACTTCCAATATAAAGCAGTCGATTTGGTGTTAAGAATCGAGCATCTGATATTTTGTTCAGAGAAGCGCCTCGGTAGAGAAGATCACTGACTTCTTCAGGAGTGAGTGTATTGTCAATGCCCAAAAGCACAGCTGCAGCTCCTGTTTAAGACAAGAAACAAGAAACCTTAATACTGTAGCAATGATGATGAATTGATAATTGTCGGATTCTAACGTTTGCGTGAGATCTCTGGAATAGGTAAAACTCAGGGCGAGGGCGTGCTGGCAATCCACATTTGTCTTACAACTCTCCAACGACTTATTACCTCGGATTTATACATATAGTCGTATCATTGCTCATATAAAACCACATAACTTCACTGTAATACTTTTCCGACAAAGTACCGGGTGTCCCAAAAGTAACTTAACATTGCGAATATGCTATAACTTGCGTTTGGTTAGTAGTGTTGTTACAAAAATTGCACAGTATGTAGATAATTCCTTTAGAAATGTTATGATACCAAACATACCGTACCGTAAAACCCACTTTTATAAACGCAAAATAAATCTCGTCATTTGAGACGTGATAACACGATATAACGTTTTATCGTTTTAAAATCTGTTTTGTTTAATTTTGCTGTGTTTGTTAGATTGTTTGTTTGTTTGTTTGTTTGTTTTCAATGCGTAATCTTCATTTTCTTTTTATCTGGATTTTATATGGAAACTGGCTAAGATCTTTTCTGAGGATTCGATGAACAGTTGTAAGCGGTACGTTGTTCTCCATTAAAAGTCGACGTACTGATCGTCTTGGGGTTTTCGCCACAGCTCTTTGTATGACATCGATGTTTATAGCCGATCTTCCTGTTCTTCCATGTCCTGCCTGAGATAGATCATGAACAAATCCAGTTGATAGGAATTTCTGCAATAGTTGCTGGATTGTATTTCCGCTGGGTGCATAATTTACATTAAAATGTTCCTTAAACTTTGCAAAGAACCATACCATCTGAATCCGTTGATCTATAGGAAATTCATCTTCACTTAAACTGTTTTAAAGTAAAGTTTAATATTGTCAATATATCCTACTTATAATCTAAAACAGCAGTCACGCTTACGCTAGGCCATGTAATCCATAAATGTTCTTACGTAAATGTTGCGTGTGCAGTGAGTGAACCAACTCTATTGTTCAGGGAAGCACATCATTCATGTACTTGAACAAAGAACATATGTGATGCGATCAAGCAAAATCAGTCGGAACTCGCAAATATTGATTTTGAGATATAGCCAAACAAAAGTTTTGTTTTGGAAACTGTATAATTGCTCATATCTTTGAAATTGGTTGTTAAAATTCAATGGAGTTTTCTTCAAAATACAGCTTTGTAAATGCTTTTAACTATTTTGTAAGAAACTGAAAAATTAATATTTCCGAGTTCCGACTGATTTTGCTTGATCGCATCACATATGAGCTTGCTTTTGTGGGTTTGATACACACATATGTACAGTCGCACAGTAAGGTCAAGGGGTCATCAATAATGCTGTTTTTGGTATCAAAATAATTCTAAAAGATCAATCTATGTGAATATGTTGTCCATTGTGGTATGAAGAAGGAAATATTTGAGATATGGCAAATTCACAATGTTAAGTTACTTTTGGGACACGCTGTATATACTTTAAGCGTATAGTTGGGCATAACATCGGGCCACCTATAAGCAGCATTAATATAGCCACTGAAATAGCAAAAACCTTCAAAGAAAGGAATTAAAGATGGACGTACGCAGATAGAAGTAGAAACATGACGGGTTCTAACGCCACTAGATTTAATTTACCGGTCACTATTGGGCTTGAAAATGAAGTTCCAGAGCTTATCGAGGTTCCGTTATCGGCATTGATAGTGCTGACAGTGTCCACACCTGGAGCAATAATGTCAATACATCGGCCAATGTTGGACCACCAAGCTCTGACGTCTTCTATGTCAGATGCTGCCACGGTTATTACCTGCAATTGTATTAATTTGTTTTGATATATAGCTGTCAATTACATTCGGAGTTATTTAATCAGATCTCTATATTAATTTGACATAGAAGTTACAAAATATGTTACCATATCTTTGCTAGACGAATCCAACGAGCCAAGTGATGGTCAGATTTCAATCGGCCATTACTGGGTCCCCTCTGCACCAAACTGGTGTTGTGACTAGCCCAATTGGATGAATCAGATTCATCAGGTTTGGTAATTAACGAATCAAGAAAGAGTTTTTCTTTTGTCAAAACCAATTTGAAGAAAACTTACTAGTTTTTTTTGCTGACAGTTTCGTCAGTGAGCCACTGACTTTACCTAAGCTTGGTGTTGTTGTGATGATCCAACAGCTGATGACTGGCGCTACCGAACATCATGTCAAAAATTCGTATGATTTAGCGGAAAAATTATGTGGGGTTATGATCGAAAACAATGAGCAATTCATCTCACATGATGTTGTATCCCTATTTACGAATGTGCCTATAGGCGAATGCCTTGCCATAATCCGTGACAGACTCGAAAAAGATCCGGATCTGAAAAAACGCACGCTGTCAGAGGTCGAAGACATTATGGTCTTAATGAAGTTTGTTCTGACAACCACTTACTTCACTTTTCGGGGCACCATTTACAAACAAAAAATTGGTGCAGCGATGGGTTCACCGGTCATTCCCCTCACAGCGAACATCTTCATGGAATGGTTAGAACAGCGTGCCATCCTTACTGCCCCCTTACAGTGTAAACCCCGCCTCTGGAAACGCTATGTCGACGACATTTTAGAAATTGTTCAAAAAGACTCAGCTGAAACATTGACGGAACACCGGAACCAGGTCGACACCACCTCCAGTATTAAGTTCACGTATGAGGAAGAACAGGACCACCAAATCCCCTTTTTGGATACCCTCATAATCCGCAAACCTGACAATTCAATCAAACTCATGGTCTGCAGAAAAAAGACCCATACAGACCAATCTCTGTCTTCGATGTTATATTGTATTGTGTTGTAAACCTTTATCATTCTTTTGTCTACGTGTGACACGGGTGATGGAATTCAGTTTAAAATTCCCACTGAGGCCACATCATGTCACATTTTAGGGTGGATGGATCCAGACGGGACCCAGCTTTGGCTGTCATTGAGGCGTAGAATTGAATTCGTCTATACCAACAATTTAAACCATTAAAGCAAATTACTAAGTTTAGAAAGGCATTTTGGAATGGTCCCACTTTCAAAAGTCAAAGCCTGATTATATCTTCAAACTTACACTAGGTGCAGCAGCCGGTGTTTTCTCACAGGCGTCAAGGTTGTCATTACCAGCAGAAACGCTCAAAACGAAACCCTCTTTGACTAAACTTTCAGCAGTGTCATACATAGCTTGTGAGAATCTTGTACCAAATGACATCGAAAGAATGGCAGGCCGCATTGCATTCTCAGCTATCCATTCCAAAGCTTGACAAAAAATTATGATAAATTCATATACAAAGGATTATTTCAGAAAAACACAACACTAATTCTTTGAGATTAAAAAATATTATCAATTTCTGCCAAATGAAACACAGGTCAATCAGTAGGGGGCCAAAAACGTGCATTTTAAGAGTGTTTTTATATGCTGTGACAATCAAGTGTAAAGACTTGTAGAAGTCCAATTTCAATTTCTGCATTCCAATTTTTGGAAAAGATATGTTTCAATTTTTTTTTTAAATGCATGTTTTTGGCTCTTTTATATAGAAAATAGTAAAATAGTGAACTTTTTCTTTTATTTCCAGTTTTGCGGTTTACAAATCTGGATTTTCTTTGCTTGTATCTATGAAAGCATTACAGCTCAATTTCTCGAAAGAAACAACGTCTAGAGAACGTAGCCACGTTAACTAACCAGTAATAATGAGTGAGTCAGGGGTGAAGCCAACGCATCCAAAAATCCTTATGCTATGCAATGTAGCATTAGTAGCTATTCCATATGTGGTTCCAGCTGCGATTCCAGCAACATGGGTGCCATGTCCGAAGCAATCCTATTAGAATAATGTGAAAAAAGAATCGAAAATCTTTTCCCATAAAAGATGCTTTTTGATCTCTCTTCCTGTCCCTTTACTTTGGAAGAAATTCGCGCGAAGCGCGCAAAATGTGGTATTTTAAAATTGAAATGGTTAAATATGAGATTAACAGTCCTGGTTTAATCCCTAAAGACGAATATGTTTGATTTAGAGAGTAAAGATCCCGGGTAAAAATCTGCACATTTTAATTAACAAGCATCCAGCGTTTTTACTCACAACACCAACTATTTGCGGGTCACCTATCAAATCGATACCATCGCCAGTTCGTCCTGTGAAATCCTCGTGGCCGTAATGAATTCCAGAATCAACCACGTATATATGGGTATTGGTACCATCACCTACAACGGAAAAAAAGAAAAAAAAAAAAAAAAGGTTGTTATAATCTTTCGACAGAGAGAAGGAAACAAAATCCTTATTTTACCGCATTTTTAACTTCTCTTCATAAGTTGATTGTCTTACGCCCTGCTAGGGTGAAGCATACAGAACACCTCCTTATTCATTATTTTTAACTTCATAAGTTATAACGTTGCCTTAAGGGATCTAGAATGAACGCTCAACCAAAAAGAGCATGTAGCCTTAAGGGAGGTGTAAAGAGCGAACCGTGATTCCAGAGGAGGGTGTCTGTAAGAGGCACAGCCATAAGAAAATGAATAACTGAGATCGCTCGCCAAATAAACTTACTGCAGTAATTTTACAAGTCTTTAAAAAAATTAGGCATAGGTGGGAATCGAACCCGGCAACTTTCGGTTCTGAATCAACGGATAGTACCACTAAGCCAACTTCCTATCTGCACTAAAACCTGTGATATTAATTCTTGATAATGCTTAACGGAAAAAATCAATACTAATATACGATGTCATTCAAAATCAAATAGAAGTCCCACAACTGAAGTAGCAATCAATAAATCTGCTCACTCAGTCATCAAATAACCAATCAATCAATCATAAAATAAAATAAAATAAAATAACATAAAATAAAAAAAAATAAAATAAAATAAAATAAAATAAAATAACATTAAATTAAATTAAATTAAATTAAATTAAATTAAATTAAATTAAATTAAATTAAATTAAATTAAATAAATAAATAAATAAATTAATTAATAAATATTACAAAAAGAAAGTTTAAATTAGTTTTTCTAGGCCCTACGCTGGAAAAATAAATAAATATTACAAAAAGAAAGTTTAAATTCGTTTTTCTAGGCCCTACGCTGGAAAAATAAAGCAGCATTTATTATAAGAAAAGTGATAGACGCACGGTTTCGAACAAGCGACGCACAGAATAGCAATTAAAGAATCACAACGCCTTAGACCACTCGGAAACAGAATCACACAGTCTACTCAATGTCAAAGAAATATATTAACCTTTAACGTTACGCAATATTGGCACATGACACTGGCACATGTCTGCGGGTAAAGATTCTGCATAATAGAAAGGCGCACAAAGGGTCTATCCCTGAAGTCATACTAACCAAATGGTCATTGACATGTAACCAATTCTTTGTATACCAGCTACAGTCAACATATACAAAGAAGTATATTATTAGTATAAAACCATAGTCGCCACTCGTGCACTTGTTTTATTCCACGGCTATTCCGAAAACAGCCTTGAACCCGGAATTCAGAGGTAGATTTTGGGTTGTTACATGCAAATACAAACTAATTATATCATAAAAAAACCCACCGAGAGGATTACGATACTTATTCAGAGCCAATCTACATTCTGTTATTTACAAAAGCCGACGATCAAAGTAAAATTATAAAAGGAGTAAGGCCAGATATCAACGTTAAATCACGGTAAGCCTAAAATCGCATCGAAAACGCCAAAATGCAGTCACAAAATTGTATATTAGCAATAACAAAGTATGTGCAAAAAGATTTGTCTTTGGCATGTCGCTTTTTTGAAGTATCACCGGCACCCAAAATATCAAATTTTGGAAAAACGCCCCAAAATTTAAAACAAACACGAACCTTCCAAAATAAATATATATTAGCACTCGGCGGCCCAGTCAATACCTGTCGCTGTGATTTAGGGTAACTCGTTGCTTCCCTTCTCCAGATACCAGTACTTCAAGTTCGCCCATACCCCACGCCTTAACATGATTCGTACAAATATTTAGACTATCTTTTTCATGCAGATCGTGATGAGATACTATCATTCAGTTTTGGCAAATTGAAACTCTGACATTTTCAGCATTACATTTATCATT
The DNA here is from genome assembly GCF_039555335.1 of Amphiura filiformis. NCBI lineage: Eukaryota > Metazoa > Echinodermata > Ophiuroidea > Amphilepidida > Amphiuridae > Amphiura > Amphiura filiformis. The sequence goes on along the minus strand of NC_092647.1, from coordinate 58,256,752 downwards.
ATACAATAACCATTAGCCTATCTACCTAAGTAAGATTTAGTCTGATTGTCTAGCGGTAGATCCTCTGATCAACACGATCCAGATGGTATGCTGGAGCAGCTTCATCCAAATGAGCTATTTTATCTTCTTCGATGTACTTTATCATATCAGATTGACGAAGCTGAAATTGTAACATCATTATTGGTAGTTAACTTAAAGCACAATCGGCCATGAGCTGATATAAGGTAAAAATCACAAGTTTGTTTTCCTTATTTTTGGGAGCAATTATATTTTGAAATCAAAACAAAAATTAATGTGATATTTATGTGATAATTCTAATACGCAATAATACAATAAACATAGGTTGTTACAGGCATTTAATATGTTAGGACACATCCTGTATCTCTGAAAATTAAAACATTAAACCGACAAAAACAACAACAAAAGCATAATTTTAGGTTTTCAAGCCACATACGGGAAACTATTTTTTCAGCATAATTTCATAACATTTTCTACAACGAGACTAATGGTAATTAGGAAACTAAAAGATGACATTACTGATGATTATTGGTTTTCACAAATTAATATTTTTCACCATGTCATGACACTTATATTACGATTGCAGATTGTGCTAAATAAATTCAGAAATTGTACATTCATACCTTTTGAAGAGACTGCTTAGATAGCCGGGATGAAAAACTTTTAAACTTTCGATTCTTATTTAAAATTATGTCTTCAGAAGTGGAGGACAATTTATTAAATTCATCATCAATCATGTCTGTATCAGCATCTTCCTGTGTAAAATGACACACGAATGTACGATTTTGTATAATTAATGTTACGAATATTCTAACGCTTACAGCTCACAAAAGCTTACATGTTCAACTGATATTGGTTTCCACAAAGTGTGACCTGCTACCACAAAATGAACGTAAATTCACAAGTTGGTAGTTTCGAGACATCATAACTGACTGAGTTGATGTTCTTTGTTTACCACGCACCTGTACTAGCCAGTAGTATGTCCTTCGAGAATGGCCCATTGTGCCCCTATCCACAAATGACATACAGACACACTACTGACTTGAACAGGTGCTAAAGAAACAAAGAACACCAACGCAGTACCCAGGGCGTTTCGAAACTACCAACTTGCGACTTTATGCTCATTTCGTGGTAGCAGCTCACAAATATCTGTGGCACAAAACGAATAATGATTAACTTTTGTAGAAGACAAAGACTCATTCTAATTTGGTGGTTTTGGTAGTCGTTTTCATTTTCTTTGCTGGTGGTCACTCTTTACCATCTATTGTCTCCGGTGAGGGTCGTCTACATTCCATTACATTACATTCCCCGAGTACACTAATGTGATATTTAGTCCGCACCAAAATAATAGTCCTGTGTGATAGACTCTTTTCATGCTCATTCACCTGTGTAAAAACGGCCTTGGGCATTCGAAATAGGGAAATAAAAAAGAGCAATTATCGAAAGCTCAGTGTAAAGATACGGAGCGTTAACTGTCTCATTTATATAACAAGGAGCAACTTAATAAGAGCCAACGCCCTTTGTATCAATTTAGTTGATACCTGGTTTCTAATGAGCAATTAAAAAAAAATATCTATGACTGAGTCTACAAGTACGACGTCCCTTAATCTGAATACATACCTTGAATGCCACGATATATTGTCCAGGTATCCTATCTCTAAAGGGTGCTTTAAACAGAGGCACTGCACTATTGGCATGTTGCGAAACAAGTTGTATCATCAATATCATCAATGGCGCCAAGAACCAAATCCGCGGAGGTAGCATCATGATTCCCTGACCCACTTCCTGTAGTAGAAAATGGGGTTGTAAATTCCTTCTTATAAAAATGAAAAGCAAATTGTGCAATAACAGTGTTATTTATTTATCTATAAAAAGAGGGATGTCGAGTATCAGAAATGGATTGAGTAAAAGTGTCGTATTTCTTAATTACACGATATACAATAGGGTATTCCTGAAAGAACTGTATCGTTGCAAACTGAATTGTTTTGGTATTTTAACGCATAAAACCAAACATAACTAAATAACCGGGCTAAATAACCGACGTGGTTGAAGAATATATTAAATAATATACTAAATAATTTTGACAATTGACTGCTCCGTTTTTGAAATAAAAGAATTTTACGAAACTACCTCATTTTCAATCCGTTTCATGGAATCAAATATCTATCAATGACGATAGACGCCTCGTGCTCAGATAATGCGCAGTGATTAGCACTCCGAATACAGAACATCGATTATTCGAATCCGTTGAAAGGTTTGAAAATGAGGGTGTTCCGTTAAAATCTTATATTTCACGAACGCTGTGGTCAATTATCAAAATTCAAAAAGTATGTGATAGCTGATTTATTCCTCAACCACACCAGTTATTTAGTTATATTTAGTTGTGGTGTTAAAATACCTAAACAATTTTAAAAGCTTCCGACGATACAGTCCTTTCAGGGACACCCTGTATGATATGAAATTTTGAGTAAAAAACAAATTTCAGTGAAACTTTAAAAACAAGGCCGATATCTATAGAATGAAGTTTACTTAATGAATAATTAAAAAGCACATAAAGACCAAATTTGGAGTATGTAGCCTACAGAGTTTGTATTGATGGATTTCACATAGAATTAAAAACTTTCTTAGACTTATCGAGAGGCATTTTCAACAGGGCACCAAACTTCACATTAACAGAAACAATATGCTCATGAAGAATATGCAGCAAATCATCAAATTTTTATATATTTATTGCATGTATTTAATACCACAATCCTATGACGCAACTTTGATTGAATGTTAAACACAGCATTCAGTAAATAAAGCCCTATTGTTGTTTTGAACTAGATAATTGACTTATAATTAGGTACAAAATTAAACAATGTTTTAGGTGTTAGTCAATGTGTTTAAGTAATGAAATCTACTCACCAGCTCGTACCAATAATGGGTGACTTTTAATATATATTCCAACGTGACACGGTATTTATCCTACCCAGAATATAAAATTCACTCAAAATTCTGGTGAATTAAATACATTTGACAATGTTTGATCAAAATATTATATTCTTTTGTATCTGTTTGTATTAAGTAATTAGATTTTGTCGATAAAATATGAAGCATAACGGTTGACCTCATATTTATTTGATTTAAGAATATCGAAAGGAAACCATTATTTGGTATCAAAATAAAGGCAAAACAATTGAAAACTATATACAATGAAAAAATGTACTCCATTTAACCCCTTCTGTCGATACAATTTTCTATTCGTCAACATAGAATATTGGGCGCTTTCCGATATGACGTCACAGTGGTTACGCATTTTGTATTGTGTTGACATCTTTGCCGGGACAATTTGAAAACAGCGATCGCGATCAATATCAGATGCAATAGTATGCCACTATTATAAAGACGTCATAAAAAACAAGCACAAAAAGTAAAAAGTGATAATTATTACAACTCTTACAAAATTGTTATTATAAATATGGAATCAACGTACCTCCCACTGAGAAATGTCCACAGTATAACCTAATTTGTACAGGTAAGTACATGATGAAATCAGATTCGCTGGCGAAGTTACGTAATAATCGGATTAACTACCATAGCAATTTGTACCAATCACATTCAAAGGTCATTCTATGGATGTTAGCACGCAGTCGATCGATGAACTCTGAATAAAACCGGGTAGACCCTGTTTTAATATAAAAATTTAAATTTTACTGTTATTAAAGCACTTCAGGATTAGTCTTTTACGTGGTATTTTAGTACACCACTGGGCATTATAATTATGCAAAAAGTAGAAATGCTAGTAAAATTGGGGGAATCGCTGTGAAGCAAATCACACATTATGGCTTTAATAGCGCGGAAAAGGAAGGTCAATTCATTTGGTGCCGATAGGAGAAAAGGAATCGCTGGAAATGGCAAAAATGTACTTTACCAGGCAAAAATGCAACTTTTCTATTACATGCCGCTTTCTGGAAAGTAAGTTTCCTACTATGAAGACCTAACTTTTGAGACGGTTTGTATATTTGAAGATGCCAAATTAACCATAAGGTTCCCTGTTTACCACCGCGTTCAGCAATTCATCATTTACGACTTGTAAACAAGTGACAGATGACGTCACAGGCAAACCATTTAAAAAAAAAATTTTGTCTCTGAGTTTAGTGTCCTTTTTCAGGATAGGAATCAGGATTTAGGAATGGTACAATCAGACACGTCAGACACAACAGATCGATGTATAGGCACTGTAGATTTGACTTGAATCATCGTGGGAGCCGGGCGCGGGAGGCCAATTTGTTTCACAAAACAATTCAATGGAATACATAGGCCTAATACGTCACCTAGACAACAGACAAATGAATTAAATTGTTATTATCGAAATAAATATTGTTTTAGTTAATAAAAAACACACGTACAATATACTACAATCCACTGCGGTATATAAGTGAGTGTGTCAATTCCATTTGATAATCTTCCAAAGGGGTATGGCAGATTTTGATTGGAATGGCCCTGTTTTGGGAAAGTGATATCCTTGTAATTTTAGCACACAACCAGTCATACGAGCGTAAATGAGGTTGCCAGGACTATGAATCTTGCTGTATGCTGTGTTTAAGAATAAACGGTATTTGATAACAATTGCATTATGGGACGACGATTTCATCAATCATTGCTTTAGTTACACCAAAACATTATAAACAATAAAGATAAACATTACGATTGTCCAAAAAAATTACTTACACCTCATGCTATATTCCAGCACATATTATATTAATCTTGACAGGGATATATGACGCTTCAGATTATTTCAAAAAATTGTTGAATTTAATTGAATACTGGAACTTGCTTTTTGAATTTGTTACGTTCATCTTATACCATCAGACTTCGTCAGCCAACTGACCCGCAGAGCTGGTCACGTTCGATAACTTGGTGTAATTTGGAATTTCAAACTTGGATTTAGAAAAAAGTTGATAGGAATTGTAATTGATAATTTGTGCTGGTGTCGTCAACATTTGGCGAATACATACATGATGGTGACTTTCGCCTTTTTACGTGCAATTCTTCTAATCTTCTTCCTTGAACAAGGTAATTTGAATAAATAATTTACTAGTAATTGTTTGTTACCTAAATATCTTGTATTGCTCTTTTATTATGAGTAATCATCATTAAAATATTTTATTTAAGAAATAAAGGAAAGGGTAGTGCTGTATCCTTTACCATGTTTACACTTAAATAATGTGTCCTCGGCAGTAAAAACGTTGTGAACGCGAAATAAGTAGTTTCTATCGTACATTCAGAGTGTGGCGTCAAAACCACTTTATTGAGGTAGTTCTTGACATTATCAAGTAAATCATGATTTTGTTGAATTTAAAATTCCTTCTGTTGATAATAACGTGATGTAATGTCTTGGTTTATTTCTTTATAACGTGACAGTCTCACGATGTAGCGCACAGACAACAGACGATGTTACGTTAATAACGACAGATGATCTCATGGAAACTACGACAGAAGAGAGTACAGAGGAATCTACTACAAGAGGTGATTATTAATTTAAGAATGAGGTCGATGTTGAACTTTGTGGGGTGTTGGGGTGTGTGAGGGATGAAGGGTGGTTGTATGTACAAATTTATTCTTATTATTTTCATTATATTTTGCAAGGTTATTTTGCCTGTTACGACATTATCGTTCCTTTTTTGATATGATGGGTCACAAATGTCCTTTTACTTGTAAAATAAATGATGATATTATTTCCTGCATCCTTAAGTAAGATGCTCCGATTTCATCCAATACCATTTCTACCTTGATTGAACGACCTTGTCCCCCACTCCTCATCTGTTGAGTTAAATGCCCATAGAAATAGCCTACATTAGTGAATATTACATGGGTAAACTCACTTTAGTCTTTGAGAAACATTTGGTTTACAAAATCAAAAGTGTTTCGGTCCTAATATGTCACACAGCAATGAGAAACACAACGAGCTTCCCACTGATACCAAAATCTCAATTGGAGAAAAAGTTAGGATGAGGTTGTGGTTCGGGGCCGTCCTCTTTTAATGAAAAACGAAAAATAAATGAAACCAAAGTAAAAAATAGTTCGAAAGTATATAGCGTATAACACATTTAGGGTTGCTAGTTCGATTCCTGCACGTCAGTGAAATAATTTCCACGATTGCTATTTGATATGTGCATCAAATGTTTCAGTTGTTTGACAATATTGTGAAAATCACGACGAGTTCAAGCACCGATGCGCGATGTAAAGTTAGATTCCCCCGGCTTCTTGGGGAAACCTATTAGGGACTGTGCAATAATTATGCGCTCTGGGGAGGGTAAAATGGGGTGGTGGTTGGCAAAGATTTTTTGACAGTTCGAGGGGGTGAGGGCAAGTAATCTTTGAAAATTTTACCCCCGGGGCTCATAATTATTTTACAGCCCCTTATTGATGTTAATGAACCACGGCCATAGAAACCGAAAGGGTAGTTCTTTGAAACATTTTTACGGAGATGTCACAGCAAACAATTAATTTTACGTTGTTACAACGTCGTATAAAAGTAATCTACGTTGTACTCAGATTGTCATCCACGTTGTAAATACGTAAGTTTGTGAACTCGTATTCGTGTTGTGACAACGTTATTTTGGACGTTGATTTTTGGACGTTGATATAACGTCATTATGACGTTGTTTCGACTTCAAACTCTGAAAGTATTATTCATTCTTTGTTATAACGTTCTGACCGGACTTAATAGGGACGATTGAATAATACGCTCAAAACGTGACATCGAAACAACGTCAGCGAATGTCGTGAAAAACTGAAAGGGAATGATAATATAGCTAATTTTCACAAAAGCATTTGATTTTGTCAAAATCATTGCCCTTTGAGAGCGAAATATCCAAAATGCGCCCAAATTATGTAATTGAGACGCTGAGAACCACTGATAACGGACAAACTGGGCAGCGCTACACAAATAGTCCTTAATATACTTTAAAGAATAAAACTATTTTATTAATTGTTTGGTATATCTATATTAAACCGCACACTTCTCTGCTTTTACCTTTAACAGGCACTACCAAAGCAACAACAGTGGCTTCTGGTAACAGCCAACGCCAGCTTTCACCCGGCGCAGTTGCTGGTATTACTGTTGGCGTCGTTGTTTTAGCCATTTTGGTGATTGTGATCCTTATCTGCATAGTAAAATCAAAAGCCAGTGGCAAGGTGACTACTTCTCAAGCATTTTCTGGACAACAAGAAGAAGAAGGGATCATGAACTCTGGACAGCAGCAAGAAGATTCTTGCTAATTGCAGAAAATACAACAGGAACAAAGATACCGCGGTGTGACATTATTGAAAAAAATTTAACAAAATACTTGTTTGCCCATTTCCACTTCATTAACATTGAACATGAAATGCAAGTTGTGATTAATTATACATGGTTAGATATTATCATGATTATCAAGGACGTTGCGGCCAAAACCGTTGCCCTTCAGGTGGGTGGATGTTGTAGGGTCATCTGAGGTCAATCGACGAGGAAGTTGCTTGATGACACGATCCCACACAAGCGTGTGACAGATTAATTCTAACCGTGTGGTTTTTGGTGTCTAGCTTGCTGAAGATCTGGAGTGCCCAGAACTTTACATTAGCAAAACAGGCCAACCCCTGCAGAGTCGCATGTTCCAACATAGACGCGCCAGTTCAAGTGACAACAATTCGGCTGTCTATAAACACATTGAGGACAGTTTACTTGAACGGGAATTGTGGGTACGAGCCGAACAACCGTCTCTCAACAGGCTCGGGTGCGTTAGAGTTAATCTGTCACATGTTTAGGATCGGGTCATCAAGCAACCTCCTCATCGATTGACCTTAGATGCCCGGGGGGGGGGGGGGGGCCTCCACCTTTGGGGGGGACGCGTATGTAGGGCGGTTAAGACCCCTTTTGCAGCGTCGCTGTCACCCAAAGACCCCATATTTTTTTACGAACACATGCTCTGTCCCCCGAAGATCCCCTATTTTGCCATTTGATCTGTCACCCAAAGACCCTTACAAGTTCAATTTGAACAGCAACTTTCATTTATCACTGATTTTGTTACTAAATTTGAAGCCATTTAGAACTAGAAATGCGATTTTCGAGGTTTCTGTGGCGCTGTTTCGGCTCTTACCCAAAGATTCCATTTTAAAAAGGTCATGTTCTCACCCAATGACCCCATATTTTCCACATTTTGCTCTCACCGAGTGCCCTTAGTGCGAAAGTGCCAGCCCTACACCTATATCCATTTCATATTGAAGTGCCTAAATCATCCATCCATCTGGTTAAGATGCTCGGTCGTGCGTGCGGATTTAGCCCGGTCGACCAAGAAAAATCCCACTTGACCGGGCCCACTCGAATACCGATAGACATGGCCAACGATATGGCCGCAACGTCGGTGATAACGTCTAACCAAAAAGTGAGTGTTTGGTAAACATGATTTAATCTCAAACAAAAATTGAACAAGCAGCCCTGCCAAAACCGTTATTGGTAGTTGATTTGATCTCAACTACAACTGGTTAAATCATACCTTTATAACTATGCACTTTACCTATAATTATTCCAAAAATCTAAAATTGGCACTAGTTTCGTGAACAAAGTTTAGAATTATCGTCGGCATTGCTTTTCTACTGCCATATGCTGTGGTAATGAGTATGAGTCGGGAAAAATTTGCCATATAAAGCCTATATTTTTTCCTAGAAATCTTTTCTATAAAGTATTCACCGAAAGCTTGCCTTTTCCAAACAAAAATATCGTTTTTCTAGTGCTGTTTAATATATCAAGAGCGGCCAGTTTCATGCATGTATGTTTTATCATTATAGTATACTATACCAATTGTCTCCTGGTCTCCTACAAATGTGTGCTGTGCGCCCTCATGATTATTATGGAGTGCGTTTATAATCACTAGTAAGTCGGGATTGGGTAGGGCGCATGGATTTTATAGCGCTTATCGGTTACTTGGTTACCCGGACCATTTTGAGCCATGGAAGTCAAATAGGCTGGCCAATATACTCAGGGAAGAAAGCCCTGTTTTAATTGCAGGAGGTAACCGTAGAACCCGGAGAAAACATGCGAGAGTGAGTTGGTTACGAAATGCACGTTACTTCTGGGAACGGCCGGGGCTCGAACCCGGGACCTCATTGGTGCAAAATGAGGACAGAACTGCTACGCTTACCCGCTCCTAATTTTGTAAGCCCTTACACTCTCAAAAATACGGAGTCAAATATGCACCGAGTAAAATAGATAGTTCTTGACAATGGTCTCCGTGTATGACGAAATTACCGATACGCAGACATTGTGAGAGCAATCTCGTCTTTGAATGAATCAACATTATACAGTGGTGGCGTATCCAGAATATTTTCCAGGGAAAATATCCGTATAGAAAACTATAACGACGACCAGTATCCCATACGGTTGAAGAGGACTGCAATATATACCATATGGGGGAGCAGCTACCACCCTTTCCCCTTGGTTACGCCACTGACGATATAATTCGTCATGAGTTCGGGCTTTTTTTTTCGATAAATTCATGTTACGCACTAATTCTTGAAATAAAGATCAACCCATTTTCTTAGAGAGTAGAGGGCAGTATATCAATTTTTCACGGTGATCAGTCTGCCATTTAAAGTAAAACAGTGCAGGTCACAGGTTAGCTATTCAAAAGTAATTCATGCGTAACGTGAGTTTACCAAAAGACGAATAAGTATTCGGCTGTTTGCCGAACTCATAACGATATATAAGACTATACGAATCTGTTTGTATTATTTCATTTTGTTATATATTTTATATAATATATTGTAAGTAATGATAATTGGTTGACACTTATGTCAGATGTAAATATTGAAAGTTGCACAAATTAAGAATTTCTTTAAGAAAAGGAATATTCAAAATAAAACGAATGGAAATCTTAAAACTGAAACTTATCTTAGCTTAGATTTTATTCGATTATGTCAGGTAATAGAAGAATAATTATAGTAGATGTCGGCATGGTGGAGCAGATAAGACATTTGGCGATCGCTATATAGAGGAATCCAAATTCACGCATTCCTACACCTGACTAGCAGCCTTTAGTTGTGTACCCGTCGGCTACAATGCACTCAAAATGTGAAATGATTCGGCCTTGGCGGAAATTTTAAACTGCATTCCATCACCCGTTTTACACCTTCCGCGAAAAACTCACAGCTTCTACATTCTCTATTCAGGGTCTATTCGCTATGAAGTGACATAATAATCGGATTAACTACACGCGGTACCTATGCATTGATGTACTTGCGAACAAAAGGACTATGTATGAATAGATGCGACGGGATTACCTGCGGAATTATCTCCATTATATTAGCTATTAGTCTATTAACCCTCGTCCTTGCATCTTCTCTAGGGACGCTCAAAACACCAGGTTGGTGCTAGCCCAAAGATGTCCGACCAAATCCTGACCATGACTTGGCTCGTTGGATTCGTCTATACATAAAGTACGAGTGATTGAGTGTAATTTGCAGTTTTTATAATGACTGGCGATTCGATTTAGAGACTATAAAACTATTTTGTGAAAGGGGTGGGAATTTAGGGGTGCATTTAGGGTGTGGGTGTGAAGGGTTGGACGGGCGTGTATGCATTCATGGAGGGTGTGCTTATATGAGAGTAATTAAAAAAGTTCTGCCTCATATCTCAGCTTCTGTAAACAGCAGCCTTTTCGTATTTTCTATGTTTATACCCTGTTGTCTGATATGGCTTGTGCAAAAAATTCGTAATAATATCTTTTTCGGTTTGTTTAGTAAATGACAAGAAAGCTGCTTCTGTCAAACAAAAAAAGTTGCTTTTTAGCAAAAAAGATTAGAGCAGATAACAACTATAATCAAAATAAATGTTTTTCTTGAAAATGCCCATAAGAAATTGTCTGTATTAGAAAAAGGCTAATATGTTATGGTAATGGCATTTGAGATATCTGAGACAGAACTTAAAAGTCATTTCATGGTGCCCAATCAGATTTTCGAGCTCTGACTGCCCATCATACTTATGAGCAATTCCGTAATTACGTCACACTTTTCAAAAATTGTCAAAAGTTTAAAATAATTCAAATAACTTGATTTATGTCTCATATCGAAGGATATAGAATGTTGTTTTCCGATCTACTATTGAATTTCATCTAAAAATTTTTTTTTTTCACGATTTGGGCAAATATGAAAAATGGCACTTTGCGGACGTACATTACCATGATTACCAAAAATGCCACTTTCAACCAACCTGTACCATTTCTTTTTGTTGCAAATTAATTTGGCACATTTTTAAAATTTAGTATAAATAGTTTGTTTTGAAAATATTTCCTTGTATGGATCTATGTCCAATATTTAGAAATAACATCCGGTACTCGTTGATTTTTATAATATTTGTGTACTGGTTTGCCAAATATGGGCATTATAGTGGTATATTTATGAATATTGCATGGTACGTGAAGGCAAAATACCCTGATGGCGTCCAAACTTGGCTCGAATATATCTTATGGTCGATACTATCGAATGATATTTTTATGAATGAACTGTAGTATGAATGGTAGGACGCTGCCATCCATATCCACATTCACTGTGAAATGCTTGGTTGAAATTACATCAGGTACATGTGTCGGTTTTTAATTTTTTTTCATGAAATATGAAGATAACATATTCAAATCAATATTAATTGTGATATTTTGGCCGAAATACATTTGTTTAACAAGATACGGCTTTCGAAAGGAGTGGATACGCGCAGTTGCCCTATACCATTGAGTGTGTGATTATTACATAGTTAATTCACCACACGGGTGGTGATGTCCTCCCAATTTTTCTAATGGGTTGCACTCATCACCTGTGTATGTTTGCAATCATAGATTGAATACAATATCACTCTTTTCAGGTGTGAGAGATCAGCATGATATGGTTCAATGCATAGGCACCACGTGAACGTTGTAGTGCAGGGTGATATAGTCAAATATTGTATTCATATATTGCTATGGTTGTTAATCAGATTATTACGTCACTTCTACAGCGAATAGCTGCATCTCAAAGATGAGCAAAGACCTATGCGTAATGTTTTCTCAAATTTGTCTACTGCAAAATTTGTCAACTGTGAGTTGCAAAAGTTCAATTCGCCGTAGGATTAATTACCATAGCAATTATAATAGATGAATACAATCTTTGATAATCAATGGTGCAAGTGCGGGGCAATGCATTCAAAAATTGTATTCACCTATCGCAATGATAATTAATCCTGTTACATCACTACTTTTACTGCGAATTTACAAAACGTGATAGACATAATCTTTAATATTAATAGAAATAACATCATAGAATAATACGTATGTATTTTCTATAATATGCAAGAAAATGTATCTGAAGAAAATATGAGAAATAAATGTGACAGACGGTAGCTCTTGCACTGCTCATATAATTATTAAAAGTATCACATTATGTTAAAGATAGCCTCATCCCCAACTCATGTTTTTGGAACAACCCGTATATTCTGACTGTACATGACGCATAGTATGCGCGCCAAGTGAGTGGTATAATATAGTGAAAAGTTGTCCGGAATTCAAGAACAATATATCTTATAACTGGTTTCCATGGAAACATTGCTCTACATACCAAATTAATGAGTATTAATTCTTATCAATAAATTTGGTCAAAACTGTAATCTTGGACCAAAGGACTCCATAATGAATAGATATAACATCCCTGGAGAGAATTAAAATGCGTAATGCCACTTAACTAGAACCCACACATGTCTTATTTTTGTCTGGCTTGTTTCATGTTTTTTTTTAAACAAGTAACATAAAAATCTATGTATTATGATGTCATTGGTTGACATGAATTTTATCAGACTTAAAAAGTTTTGGATGTTTCGTTAATCTATGATTAAAGTTTTATAAATCTGCAAAGAAATATAACAAATATGCTCTTAAACTAAAACAGATACAAGGTGTCCTAAAAAAAGAGGCCCCTCATTGCGCCCTCTTTTTCGCCTATTTTTGAAAAGTTGATCAAATATATTTTGGTATGTAAAAAAACCTTTAATTGTTAGCTTTAATAAACCAAAACAATTATTTCAATCAGCTCACAACTTTTGAAGATATGCCCTTTTAAAGACAAGTACCCGTTTTTTCACTCTGTCCACGGATAGCAAACAGAGTGGTTGGGATGGGTCATGCTGTGGAGTTGCCTGCAAGATCACCAGACCTCACACCATATGATTTCTTCATTTGTGGCAAAATCCAAGATCTTTGCAAACGTATTACTGCAATATTCGCAAGTATCCGGCGCACAAGGTTGGTACGCAACGCAATTGATGCAATGAGGACTAGGGCTGAAACCTGTATTCGTCAAGGAGGCAACCAGGTAGAGGGCAGAGCAGCACAGTAAGGTCACTTCAAAAGAACCAAAGACAAACTAAAGGGCTACCTTTTATTCCAAACAGAGAAATGACTTATGTTGTCAATAAAAAGAAACAATAAAGTAAGAAAGTAAGAAACATAATAAAACAAAAAGGCATAAAATAACCGAGAAAAACATAAGAATAGCAAACGAAGTCCCATCCCACATCAATTTCGCCCAAATTAATGACACTTAACAAAATCCATAACCCATAAGCCCACCGGTAAAGCCCATTCCCTAAAATAAAGTTGTTATTTCATAAAGTTATCATTGAGGAATGTTTTATATTCATGCATGGTATATGCACTTTTCAATCTTTGAAGTAGCCAAACCAGAGTGAAAAACGGATATATTTCTTTAAAAGGGCATATCTTCAAAAGTTATGAGCCGATTGAAATAATTGTTTTGGTTTATTAAAGCTAACGGGTAAAGGCCTCTTTTCTCAGCAATCTGTTAAATTTGAAGAAGAATTGGTTATGTTCCTCTCCGGATAGTCATATTTGTCAAATGTAATAGATTCTATTAATTTGTTGGGAGTTAATTAATTTTAGAGTGTAGCTTATAAAACAATGAAATGTAAGTGATCATACCGACTAACCAATAAATCCTATTTATTGCGCAAGACACTCAGAGAAATTGAATAGAGTTACATTTATAATGATATTATTTCGAAGAGGTTACGTTAATAAATTGACTCACATGTTTCTGTGCTTAGTGATTCCACCAGCGCAATTTCCGTGCATGCTGCAATCACTAAAAACGCACTTACATTCCTACGCGCCACTGTTTAGTCAGAATCAGATCGCAGATTTATCCACATCAAGTCTGTGCTTATAAATTGGCAATCCGGACGGGTTGGTCCACTCTCATATCACGGTTTCAAACTCGGGTTATATGTCAGGAAGTTAAATGAGGAGCAAATATTAAATTCTGATTGAAAACTGACAAACAGTGAAGTGAATGTTTTAATGCACACCAAGAGATGCAAAACAATAAAAGCTCGGGATATTACGGGTTGACAATTAAATTTTATGTTTTGGGCCACAGATTTTCCTTAAAATTCCTTTGATGCAGGTTTTAATTGTAGGATGTTGTTAAAGAAAAGGGATTATCACATTGTTGCATACAGGTACAGATTTGGCAAGGGGTAATTTGTCACATTGGATACCTATAACACTTATCAGTGTAAATTATAAGATTGTCACAAATACGTTAGCAAAAAGGCAGAAAAATGTTTTATCATTAATTATTGATTCTGGAAGATACATTGGTGAAAATGCCAGATTGAATGAAAATGTTATTAGATGTAGGATTACAGAAAATCAAAATATTCCTGGGATACTCCTTTTTCTCGACTTCAATAAGGCTTTTGATAGTATTGATAGAAACTACATTTTCACTGCCTTCGTTCACTCACTTACTCACTCACTCATCTGGCTGTTTCACCCACCTTCAGCATTGCCATCTTCTTCTATTACTAGCCTCTGAAGCCCAAGCTGTTGCACCCATGAAGGTGATGATGTCGTCTCTCCAACGTCTTTTTTGTCTTCCTCGTCCTTGGATGCCATTATGTAAGTTTTTTCGTCAACCTGTTATCATCAGTTCTTGATTAAAGTGACATACTCATCTCCATTTTGATTCTGTTAACTTCTGCAAGATATTTTTGATTAGGTTAGGCACCAGAAACAAATTTGTTCGATCTTTGGATCGACCGTCGATGCTGTTTCGATGTCTGTTATTAATGAACTATCAACTAATTAATAAGAATTAATGCTACATTCATATCGGTCAATATCACTAAAGGCAATAATTACTATATTATGATAATTAACAATAGTAAATTAATTGATTTCATAAATAACACGGATCGAACAAGCATCGATGGTCGATCGAAAGATCGAACTAATTTGTTTCTATTGCCTTACTTGCCTGATTTCTGTATGTCTGACTCTATCCCTCCCTGTAAGGTTAGTGTGTAATATTGAAACTTCCAACCCAACCTCAAGAGATCACCTTTGACCGATATTTTAACTAGTTCTTTTAAAAAGTAATCGGACTTTTTTACCCACTCCGAGCTACTCCGCACCCTGATGAAAGGAATGTTATTTATAGGATGTCGTCGAACTTTTGGTTTTCTTGAAGATACATCAGACAGTCAGTCGAATGTTACCAGATCAGTAGTCAAAAGTCGCCATTATCGCTAATAGTCGCGTACAACTGTCTATAGTCAACTAAAGGTACATTCTACGATAAATTGTTCAAGTTTGGTCTCAGGAATGACAAAATGCCAAGCACGAAGAATTCATGAAAATCAGTCAGAATCGTAAACTTTAATAGTTTCAGAACACGAAACAATGCATGGGTGATTTTTCAACAATACTTCATTTTTGAGCAATATTAATTTGGGGTATCTGTAGTAACGTATCTCGGAGAATGTACCTAAAGATCCAGCGTACAATAGGTTGAAAAGTCATGGGACCATATTTTCTTCAATCTCTATGTCTCTTGACCTTTCGTCTTATTGTTTCGTAAAAACTCCCTTTGTTTAAACATGTGATGTTGATGAAGCATCATCATCTCTGACTTTGATTGATTATTGTAAAGATTAAACAAATCATCAGTTTGACCCACAACAAGACAGGCACCGTGTCTGTGCGTATAAAACAATCACGGTTGCAACTCTCGTGGGTTCATTGATGGTGCAGATAACACACGTTACACCAATACCCTCCCCGATCTCATCACTCCTAATAGATGATACTGCGCTATTTTAAGCACATGATTTGTATAACCTATAACTGAAAAAAAGCTGACGTAAAATATTTGTGGATTTTAGGGTGGATAAAAGACTATTATTGATAACCCCTACGTAAATGGTAAAGTCTGACTCTTTATACGCTTGTTTGTGACGGTATAATTTTAAGCGGCTTATAAGTGACGTACGTGTTTGTGCTTATTCAAATAAGGAACATTAGATCATTCAGTGAAAAAGGAAACCAATGACGTGTAATTGTTATTGAAATGTCCTGTATATAACAGATCACTAGTAATGCTATCAACTTTTGTTAGCAACCCATTTTTTACAAACTTTTTTCTTTGAAAATAAAACAATTTGATCTCTCAACAATAATTTTACTCACCCAAGGCATATTTAACCCATTTCAATGCATTTGATTTCAATTTAAGTAAAACAATTAGTGAAATAAAGTTGAAAGTCTATATTTCGCCCCTTTGATAGCATCTGATAGCCGCGTGCAACGGGATAATAATCGATTTCTGGCGGGAAGTTAAATGAAAAATAGACAGCGATTACCAACTGACATGGGAATTGTAGCGGGGCCTTGACAGCTTTGGGTCACGGTCTTGACTACCATGGCCTGCCCAAGCACTTACATGCCTGCCTTAAATGCCCTCACTGCTGATAGAAAGAATTCAATTGACGTCGTAGAAAATTAGTAGATTTGTGGTCATATGGTGGCTATTTATTGTCGGGAAATATTGGCAAGAGTTTTATCAGCATTATATAACACTGTTAATATTCATAGCACTTACACGCCTAGATTTAAATTTCTATTTTATTTTCTATTTTCTATTTTATGTCTTTTAGGAATTTCAAAGTTATGTCTACTTTGGAAAGACAAGGGAGCAATCTTAAATTTTTTCAGGGACACTTAAATCAAGTCATGCGACTACAAATAATGTATTATATTATCTAACCTACAGAGACACCCCGAGTTACCCCCTCTATAGGTTTTTCCTGTCACAGTAACGCTGAAGCAAACCGTCAAACAGCTCCATGTAATTGTATGGCATTCCTTTGCGCTCAAAATAGCTAAACAAAGTCTGATGCATTTTATTTTCATGATGCTACCAAACTTCTTTTGTCTTATGTTTTAATCAGATCTCTCTACAGATTGCAACCGATCACTAGGTTTAAGAATATCACGGGACAATAGCAACAATGCCAAAAATACTTTAAAGAAGTGGCACGAGTAGTAAATATTTGACACACTTTTACCCGGGACCTTTACAATAGGCGAGACATGATATTTGTTCATAATACATCATCAACAAGAACGGAGAAAATAGAAACATTTCAATTGGACTGAATACATTGGACTGAATACTTGATGAAAAATAAATAATAATAATATTTTTAATTTGGATGCTTTTTTGAAACATAGTTTTACATGCTTTTTGAAACATACATACTTTTTTGAAACATACATGCTTTTTTGAAACATACATTCAATATACGGACATATTAATTGCCAAATCTAGATGCACCAAGACTGTGCTTATTTGCATTGACCTGTGCCCGTTTCCTGTTTAAACGGGTCACTGGTTCAGATTTGTGTATTTCACTATAATATCATTTACCGGCTCTGAAGCCGTGTAAAGAAGAAAATCCAATTTTGATAAAAATGTCAGTTGCGTCTTTTTGTCGTGGTAAGGCAGAATTCATGTATGAGCGTCTTATGAAGCACAAATTGTAGGTTGCGTAGCATTCGGTTGCTCTCATGTTACTTATCCTCATAAATATTTTCTTTCCAAAACTGACTTAAAATGGGCAGCTCAAGTACTGGAGTTAATATTGTCAACTCAGTATTGAATTTGACCTTATTTGATACCGTTAGATTTATGTATCTGTGGAATGAAATGGCAGTAATGAGTAGTTGTCATTGACTAACATGAATGTCAAATGTCTTGATGCTTCATCTCAAGTGGTGGCTGCAACTATTGACTAAACTATTGACTAAACAAATATGATTTGAGAATGATAGAATAATGGGTGCCGCGATTGGAATGATTCGGACCTGAACATATTCATTATACTTCCTTGCCCAAACAAGTCCACTTTTATCAACTGTTCTGGAGGTATAGAAACGTTAGATATGCTTACATCACCTACATATGTATCATCTTCCGTAAAGTTCCCCCCTAATACACTAATTATAAGAGGGTCATAAAAAAAAAACCTCTCCTGCAAGCATCATTTAACCGCAAATCTATAAAATAGCAGTTTCGAACTCGTACATATTTGCCCATTTTGTTAATAAATTATTTTCAATAATTCATTCACAATAAATGGTCTACTGATATTTCCTTTTAAGGTTTCTACACTTTGTATACTGTTTCCGATGCACCGAGACTTGATGTTGTTTATACAATGTCCGCAAAAATATAAAGAAATGTGTAATAACAAAATGATTTTTATAATTTGGATTTAGGGCTTGTCAAAAAAGTATGTCATGCAAACATTAGCGTCTAACTTCTATTTGAGCACGTTTGATTTGATCCATAAATGCATTAGGTTAATCCTCCACATGATTTTCTTATGGCCATGCTTTGATATGCTTGACACAAGAAATTATTCTTTC